>NC_092049.1:33751844-34095790 GCF_003086295.3 Arachis hypogaea | reverse complement strand
TTAGAAAATCATAAAAATAAAAAATATTTTTGTGTTTCTTGTTTGAGTCTTGAGTCATATCATAAGTTTGGTGTCACTTGCATATTCATCTTGCATTTTTCGAAAATTCATGCATTCATAGTGTTCTTCATGATCTTCAAGTTGTTCTTGGTCAGTCTTCTTGTTTGATCTTGATGTTTTCTTGTTTTGTGTCTTTTCTTGTTTTACATGTGCATCTTTCGTTTATTAGAGTCTAAACATGAAAGATTTCTAAGTTTGGTGTCGTGCATGTTTTCTTTGCATATAAAATTTTTCAAAAATATGTTCTTGATGTTCATCATGATATTCACGGTGTCCTTGGTGTTCATCTTGACATTCATAGCATTCTTGCATACATTCATTGTTTTGATCTAAAAATTTCATGCATTGCATTATTTTACTTGTTTTTCTCTCTCATCATAAAAATTCAAAAAAATCAAAAAAATATCTTTCCCTTTTTCTCTCATCAAATTCGAAAATTTGGATTGACTTTTTCAAAAAAATTTTAAAATCTAAGTTGTTTTCATGAGTCAAATCAAATTTTCAATTTGAAAATCTTATCTTTTTTAAAATCTTTTTCAAAAATCAAATCTTTTTCAAATTTCTTAGTTATTTTCGAAAATTATAAAAATATTTTTCAAAAAAATCTTTTTCTTAATTTTATATCAAATTTTCGAAAATAACAATAACAATTAAAGTTTTGATTCAAAAATTTCAAGTTTGTTACTTGCTTGTTAAGAAAGATTCAAACTTTAAGTTCTAGAATCATATCTTGTGATTTCTTGTGAATCAAGTCATTAATTGTGATTTTAAAAAAAATCAAATCTTTTTCAAAAACTAATTTCTCTCATATCTTTTCAAAAATATCTTCTTATCTTATCTTTTTCAAAAATTTGATTTCAAAATATCTTTTCTAACTTCCTAACTTCCTATCTTTTCAAAATTTGTTTCAACTAACTAACTAACTCTTTGTTTGTTTCTTATCTTTTTCAAAACCACCTAACTAACTCTCTCTCTCTCATTTTCGAAATTCCTTCCTTCTTTTTCAAAATTTCTTTTTAATTAACTATTATTTTAATTTTTAAATCTTAATTTTCGAAAAACTACTAACATTTTTCAAAAACTATTTTCAAAAATCACTAACTCTTTTTCAAAAATTATTTTTGAAAATTCCTTCTCTCTCATTTCCTTCTATTTATTTATTCATTTACTAACATTTCATCTCACATCTCTACCCTCCTCACAGTTGTGTTTCTTCCATTACATTACATTCTTTATCTCCCTCTTTTCTTCCACTCACAAAGGGATCCCTATACTATGACATAGAGGATTCCTCTTCTTTTCTTTCTCTCTCCTCTTTCTTATGAACAGGGACAGAGAAAAAGGCATTCTTGTTGAAGCTGATCCAGAACCTGAAAGGACTCTAAAAAGGAAATTAAGAGAAGCTAAATTACAACAATCCAGAGACAACTTGATTTAAAATTTCGAACAAGTAAAGGAGATGACAGCCGAACCCAACAACAATGAAAGGAGGATGCTTGGTGACTTTACTGCACCTAATTCCAATTTACATGGAAGAAGCATCTCCATTCCTGCTATTGGAGCAAACAATTTTGAGCTGAAACCTCAATTAGTTTCTCTGATGCAGCAGAACTGCAAGTTTCATGGACTTCCATCTGAAGATCCTTTTCAGTTCTTAACTGAATTCTTGCAGATCTGTGATACCGTTAAGACTAATGGAATAGATCCTGAAGTCTACAGGCTCATGCTTTTTCCATTTGCTGTAAGAGACAGAGCTAGAATATGGTAGGACTCTCAACCTAAGGATAGCCTAAACTCTTGGGATAAGCTGGTCAAGGCTTTCTTAGCCAAGTTCTTTCCTCCTCAAAAGCTGAGCAAGCTTAGAGTGGATGTTCAAACCTTCAGACAGAAAGAAGGTGAATCCCTCTATGAAGCTTGGGAGAGATACAAAGGACTGACCAAAAAGTATCCTTCTGACATGCTTTCAGAATGGACCATCCTGGATATATTCTATGATGGTATGTCTGAGTTATCTAAGATGTCATTGGATACCTCTGCAGGTGGATCCATTCACCTAAAGAAAATGCCTGCAAAAGCTCAAGAACTCATTGACATGGTTGCAAATAACCAGTTCATGTACACTTCTGAAAGGAATCCTGTGAATAATGGGACGCCTATGAAGAAGGGAATTCTTGAGGTTGATACTCTGAATGCCATATTGGCTCAGAATAAAATATTGACTCAGCAAGTCAATATGATTTCTCAGAGTCTGAATGGAATGCAAGCTACATCCAACAGTACTCAAGAGGCATCTTCTGAAGAAGAAGCTTATGATCCTGAGAACCCTGCAATAGCAGAGGTAAATTACATGGGTGAACCTTATGGAAACACCTATAACTCATCATGGAGAAATCATCCAAATTTCTCATGGAAGGATCAAAAGCCTCAACAAGGCTTTAATAATGGTGGAAGAAACAGGTTTAACAATAATAAACCTTTTCCATCATCCACTCAGCAACAGACAGAGAACTCTGAACAAAATACTTCTAATTTAGCAAACTTAGTCTCTAATCTATCTAAGGCCACTGTGAGTTTCATGAATGAAACAAGGTCTTCCATTAGAAATTTGGAAGCACAAGTGGGTCAGTTGAGTAAAAGGATCACTGAAATCCCTCCTAGCACTCTCCCAAGCAATACAGAAGAAAATCCAAAAGGAGAGTGCAAGGCCATTGACATAATCAAAATGGCCGAACCCAAAGAGGGAGAGGAGGACGTAAATCCCAAGAAGGAAGACCTCCTGGGACGTCCAGTGACCAATAAGGAGCTTCCCTCTGAGGAACCAAAGGACTCTGAGGCTCATCTAGAGACCATAGAGATTCCATTGAACCTCCTTATGCCCTTCATGAGCTCTGATGAGTATTCCTCTTCTGAAGAGAATGAGGATGTTACTGAAGAGCAAACTGCCAAGTTTCTTGGTGCAATCATGAAGCTGAATGCCAAATTATTTGGCATTGATACTTGGGAAGTTGAACCTCCCTTGTTTATCAATGAACTAAGTGATCTGGATCAACTGACATTGACTCAGAAGAGACAGGATCCTGGAAAGTTTATAATACCCTGTACCATAGGCACCATGATCTTTAAGGCTCTGTGTGACCTTGGTTCAGGAATAAACCTCATGCCCCTCTCTGTAATAGAGAAACTGGGAATCTATGAGGTGCAAGCTGCTAAAATCTCATTAGAGATGGCAGACAATTCAAGAAAACAGGCTTATGGACAAGTAGAGGACATGTTAGTAAAGGTTGAAGACCGTTACATCCCTGCTGATTTCATAGTCCTGGATACTGGGAAGAAAGAGGATGAATCCATCATCCTAGGAAGACCTTTCCTAGCCACAGCAAGAGCTGTGATTGATGTGGACAGAGGAGAATTGATCCTTCAATTGAATGAGGACAACCTTGTGTTTACAACTCAAGGATCTCTCTCTGCATCCATGGAGAGGAAGCAGAAAAAGCTTCTCTCAAAGCAGAGTCAAACAAAGCCCTCACAGTCAAACTCTAAGTTTGGTGTTGAACTCCCATATCCAAACTCTAAGTTTGGTGTTGGAGAGTCTCAACAATGCTCTGAACATCCGTGAGGCTCCATGAGAGCCCACTGTCAAGCTATTGACATTAAAGAAGCGCTTGTTGGGAGGCAACCCAATTTTTATTTATCTAACTATATTTTTCTTAGTTATATGTCTTTATAGGTTCATGATCATGTGGAGTCACAAAACAAACAAAAAAAATCAAAAACGGAATCAAAAACAGCAGAAGAAAAATCACACCCTGGAGGAGCATCTGTCTGGCGTTCAAACGCCAGAACAGAGCATGGTTCTGGCACTGAACGCCCAGAATGGGCAGCATCCTGGTGCTGAACGCCCAGAACAAGCATGGTTCTGGCGTTCAACGCCAGAAATGGCAGCAAATGGGCGTTGAACGCCCAAAATGGGCACCAACCTGGCGCTGAACGCCCAGAGTTGTGTGCAAGGGCATTTTACATGCCTAAATTGGTGCAGGGATGTAAATGCCTTGACACCTCAGGATCTGTGGACCCCACAAGATCATCTCAGGATCTGTGGACCCCACAGGATCTCCACCTACCTCATCATCTCTCTTTCCATTCATGATCATCCCTTCTGTTTTCCATTTACCACTCACATCCATACACCCACTACCTTCAAAATCCAACATCTCTCTCCCACCCAATCCCACCCATATGGCCGAATACACACTCCCATCCATCTCCTCCATGTCTTCTTCTTATTCTTCTATTCTTTCTTCTTTTGCTCGAGGGCGAGCAACATTCTAAGTTTGGTGTGGTAAAAGCATAGCTTCTTTGTTTTTTCCATAACCATTGATGGCACCTAAGGCTAGAGAAACCTCTAGAAAGAGGAAAGGGAAGACAAAAGCTTCCATCAAGGGTCTATAGCTCAGTGGTAGAACATTTGACTGCAAATCAAGAGATCCCTGAGATACCTCAGGGGATACATTTTCTTCCACACAATTATTGGAAGCAACTAAGGGTGGAACATCAAGAGCACTCCATCATCCTTCATGAAATCAGAGAAGATCTAAAAGCAATGAAGGGGGAGCAACAAAGGCAAGGAAGAGACATAGAAGAGCTCAAGGACATCATTGGTTCTTCAAGAAGGAAACGCCACCATCACTAAGGTGGATTCATTCCTTGTTCTTAATTCTTCTGTTTTTCGTTTTCTATGCTATGTGCTTATCTGTGTTTGTGTCTTCATTACATGATCATTAGTAGTTAGTAACTTTGTCTTAAAGTTATGAATGTCCTACGAATCCATCACCTCTCTTAAATGAAAAATATTTTAATTCAAAAGAACAAGAAGTACATGAGTTTTGAATTTATCCTTGAACTTAGTTTAATTATATTGATGTGGTGACAATGCTTCTTGTTTTCTGAATGTATGCTTGAACAGTGCATATGTCTTTTGAAGTTGTTGTTTAAGAATGTTAAATATGTTGGCACTTGAAAGAATGATGACAAGGAAACATGTTATTTGATAATCTGAAAAATCATAAAAATGATTCTTGAAGTAAGAAAAAGCAGCAAAGAACAAAGCTTGCAGAAAAAAAAAGAAAAAAAAGTAGGCGAAAAAAAATAGAAATAAAAGGAAAAAGCAAGCAGAAAAAGCCAAAAGCTCTTAAAACCAAGAGGTAAGAGCAAAAAGCCAATAACCCTTAAAACCAAAAGGCAAGGGCAAATAAAAAGGATCCCAAGGCTTTGAGCATCAGTGGATAGGAGGGCCTAAAGGAATAAAATCCTGGTCTAAGTGGCTAAACCAAGCTGTCCCTAACCATGTGCTTGTGGCGTGTAGGTGTCAAGTGAAAACTTGAGACTGAGCGGTTAAAGTCAAGGTCCAAAGCAAAAAAAAATAAAAAGAGTGTGCTTAAGAACCCTGGACACCTCTAATTTGGGACTTTAGCAAAGCTGAGTCACAACCTGAAAAGGTTCACCTAATTATGTGTCTGTGGCATTTATGTATCCGGTGGTAATACTGGAAAACAAAGTGCTTAGGGCCACGGCCAAGACTCATAAAATAGTTGTGTTCAAGAATCATCATACTGAACTAGGAGAATCAATAACACTATCTGAACTCTGAGTTCCTATAGATGCCAATCATTCTGAACTTCAATGGATGAAGTGAGATGCCAAAACTATTCAAGGGGCAAAAAGCTATAAGTCCCGCTCATATGATTGAAGCTATGTTTCATTGATAGTTTGGAATTTATAGTATATTCTCTTCTTTTTATCCTATTTGATTTTCAGTTGCTTGGGGACAAGCAACAATTTAAGTTTGGTGTTGTGATGAGCGGATAATTTATACGCTTTTTGACATTGTTTTTAGTATGTTTTTAGTAGGATCTAGTTACTTTTAGGGATGTTTTCATTAGTTTTTATGTTAAATTTACATTTCTGGACTTTACTATGAGTTTGTGTGTTTTTCTATAATTTCAGGTATTTTCTGGCTGAAATTGAGGGACTTGAGCAGAAATCAGATTCAGAGGTTGAAGAAGGACTGCTGATGCTGTTGGATTCTAACCTCCCTTCACTCAAAGTGGATTTGATGGAGCTACAGAACTTGAAATGGCGCGCTTCCAATTGCGTTGGAAAGTAGACATCCAGGGCTTTCCAGAAATGTATAATAGTCCATACTTTAGCCAAGAATAGATGACGTAAACTGGCGTTCAACGCCAGCTTTCTGCCCAAATCTGGCGTCCAGCGCCAGAAAAAGATCCAAAACCAGAGTTGAACGCCCAAACTGGCACAAAAATTGGCGTTCAACTCCAAGAAGGACCTCTACACGTGCAACACTCAAGCTCAGCCCAAGCACACACCAAGTGAGCCCCGGAAGTGGATTTATGCATCAATTACTTACTCATGTAAACCCTAGTAGCTAGTTTATTATAAATAGGACATTTTACTAGTCCTTTTGACCATCTTTGGACGCCTGGTTCTTAGATCAGAGGGGCTGGCCATTCGGCCATTCCTGGACCTTTCACTTATGTATTTTTAACGGTAGAGTTTCTACACTCCATAGATTAAGGTGTGGAGCTCTGCTGTTCCTCAAAGATTAATGCAAAGTACTACTGTTTTCTATTCAATTCTTCTTATTTCGCTTCTAAGATATTCATTCGCACTTCAACTTGAATGTGATGAACGTGACAATCATCATCATTCCCTATGAACGCGTGCCTGACAACCACTCCCGTTCTACATTAGATTGAATGAGTATCTCTTAGATCTCTTAATCAGAATCTTCGTGGTGTAAGCTAGAATGATGGCGGCATTCAAGAGAATCCGGAAGGTCTAAACCTTGTCTGTGGTATTCCGAGTAGGATTCAATGATTGAATGACTGTGACGAGCTTCAAACTCGCGATTGCCGGGCGTAGTGACAGACGCAAAAGGATAGCAAATCCTATTCCAGCATGATCGAGAACCGACAGATGAATAGTCGTGCCGTGACAGGGTGCGTTGACCATTTTCACTGAGAAGATAAGATGAATCCACTGACAAGGGTGATGCCTCCAGACGATTTGCCATGCCGTGACAGGGCATTTGGATCATTTTCCCGAGAGAAGACCGAAAGTAGCCATTGACAGTGGTGATGTATCACATAAAGCCAGCCATGGAAAGGAGTAAGACTGATTGGATGAAGATAGCAGGAAAGCAGAGGTTCAGAGGAACGAAAGCATCTCTATTCGCTTATCTGAAATTCTCACCAATGATTTACATAAGAATTTCTATCCCTATTTTATTAATTATTATTCAAAAACTCCATTACTATTTTATATTCGCCTGACTGAGATTTACAAGGTGACCATAGCTTGCTTCATACCAACAATCTCCGTGGGATTCGACCCTTACTCACGTAAGGTATTACTTGGACGACCCAGTGCACTTGCTGGTTAGTTGTGCGAAGTTGTGAACCATGGTATTGGCATCATGTTTTTGGCGCCATTACCAGGGAAAGAAAGAGCGATGAATTTTACATAATTAAAGTGTAATCACAATTTCTGCGCACCAGAGGCAACCCAATGTTATTTAATCATTTTTATTTTATTTTCTCTTTGTTATTTCATGTTTTATTAGGTTGATGATTATGTGGAGTCACAAAAACTACTAAAAAATCGAAAACAGAATGAAAAATAGCATCGAAAATAGAACACCCTGGAGGAAATGCTTACTGGCGTTTAAACGCCAGTAAGGAGCATCTGGCTGGCGTTTAACGCCAGAACAGAGCATGAAACTGGCGTTAAACGCCAGAAACAAGCAGCAGTCTGGCGTTTAAACAACAGGATTGCACCCAGAGGAAAGCTGGCGTTAAACGCCAGAAACAAGCATCAGACTGGCATTTAACGCCAAAAACATGCACCATACTGGCGTTCAATGCCAGAAACATGCTATAGACTGGCGTTGAACGCCCAAAACAAGCATGGAAGTGGCGTTTAACGCCAGAAACATGCTGTAGTCTGGCGTTAGACGCCAGGATTGCCTACAAAGGGCGTTTACACGCCTAATAGGTGCAGGGATAAGAAATCCTCAAACACCTTAGGATCTGTGGACCCCACAGAATTCCCTCAGGATCTGTGGACCCCACAGGATCCCCACCTACTTCTTCTCTCCTCTTCACATCTTTCCATAACTCTCTTCCACAAATACCCCTCACCAATCAACTCAGTCACTCTTTTCCATCACCTCTTCACCAATCACATCCATCCTCTCTTCCCCAAAAACCCAACTACCTTTAAATTCAAAATAATTTCCCTCCCAAACCCAACCCTATATGGCCAAACCCTAAACCCCTGCCCACTCCTATATAAACCCCTTTTTGTTTTTCCATAACCATTCATGGCACCTAAGGCCAGAGAAACCTCTAGAAAGAGGAAAGGAAAGGCAATTGCTTCCACCTCTGAGTCATGGGAGATGGAGAGATTCATCTCTAAGGTCCATCAAGACCACTTCTATGAAGTTTGTAGCTCAAACCTACTTGCTCCGCGATGGGTGTTTCTGTCCATGGTTAGCTACCAAGACGTGTCGGGTTGGCTATATAACCGACAGATGATATCATCAGCCACTAGGGACAGGCATGCATCATATGCATCTATGTGACATTGTTTGGATGTGCATATTATACTTGGTTTGCCTATGTGATTAATTGCTAATTGTTCTACTTGCAATAACTGTTTGTTTGTGCTTGCATCATCCTATTTGCGTTTGCTACTGGGACTCTGTTGGACTGTGGTGATTGGTTGATGGCTGGATTGTTTGGGCCTAGGGCCGTGTTTGGAATGAGATGAACCGATGGTTGATTTCGGTTTTGTGTTTCTGGTTTGTTATAAAATATGAAAGGCTATTTTGTTTCAGCATAGATAAACCGTTTTGAAAGACTTTTGAGTTTTTGAGAATTGAACGGTTCCTCTTTTAGAAAAGATTTCCGACTTTACTCTTATTGTAAACTGTCGTTTTTGAAAATAGGCTTGAGACGGTTATTAATCACTGGTACGATTTATCTTCATGTATCCTATTACAATAATTCCCAAAAACCCTCTACTGAGAACCCTTTCGAGGATGATGTTCTCACCCCCCCTACATTTTTCCCCTTTCAGGATATGGGCGCATAAGTCACGAAGAGTTTATTTAGTTGTTGTTGAGATGCTCTGTCTTGTTTTAGTTATCGTTTATTGAACCCTCGTCATTATTTGATATATTCTGTAAGAGGGATAGGAATTGTATTGTCTAATGCTTGTAATATGACTTATATATATATATATATATATATGTGTGTGTGTGTGTGTGTGTGTGTATATGGATGTACTCCTTATGAGCTTTTGTAAGTTGTATGGTATTCTGTTAATGTACGTTATCGAATGAAAGTATTCTTTTTGGATCAGTATTGCGGTTAAAAGTTTTAAACAGGCTCATATTGTAATATTAAATAGTATAAGTGTTGTCGTAATGTCCGAGCTATCAGAGTCGCGCAGCCGAAAGCGTGAGCTTTGGTAGTTAGGGTGTTACATTATGGTATCAGAGCAGTCCTTCCTGTAGAGCCTGAGGAATGGACCGACTATGCTTCAGTTGCATACTCTAAGCGTTTGTCATGGAATAGGTCTTGTCGAATGACAAGAATTAGAGCTTTATGCACATGACGATCTATTGATTAACGCCGTTAGTTTTCCATTGCATAATTCTTGGTATTAAGTTTGGCCGGCTTAATACTATTGAATTATGTATATGAAAGCACTGATGGGTTATCATAGATGACGTACTAGTTTTGAGTAAAGCAAATCGTGGGTTTTGGGAACGTTGGAAACTATTTCTCGAGGCTATTCAGTTGTGTGTTTTGGATTTTGTTTGAGTCGACCTGTTCTTTCATGTCCTAACTTGAAGTTCTTGTTTGATAATCCTTTGAAAAATAGTTTGACTTTTCAACTCTATTCCTCTTTTCATATGCATTCTTGTTTGATCTTAAGTGCATATGCCTGGTTGAACTCCTTGTTGTATCTATCTTTCTCTGTTTGAGTTCTTCTTGATTCATGTATCCTTTGACATGACTTTGAACTTGTCCTACTGCACTGTGCATTTTAACTCCGGATTCCAAGTCCATTATTAGAGAAATTGTTGATTCAGTTTTCTCTTATTTGACAGTGATTACAGCCAATTTTGAGATTTTTATAAAAATTTACTGTTGATTATATATATACTTATATATATGTGGAACTTTGAAAATTCCTTATACAGTTTAATAACTATTTAATTCTAAGGCCCCGTCCGTATTTTTACTGGTTTATGGAACTGCATTTACTTTAAATTACAATTGACTTTCTAGTGGTTTTACTATAGTTCCAATGCACATCTTCATTTGATTATGAATTTGGATATTTTTTTCAAGATTTTGAAAAGAAAGGATTTTTGACTTTTATTCCGGTTGAGTTTCGTTTGATAAGCGTTACTTAACTTATTTTGAATTGAGTTTGATTTAGCATGCTATATGGTTTATGCCATTGCTGTTCTTTTGAAAATGTTGGACTCATGGCTTTCCCCTTATAAACGGACTAAAGTTTCTCTTAAGCCTTCCATCTCCATAGGTGTCGTGCTTGGCTTTGTTTTCAACTAATCTTTTACATCTTGTGAACATTACCATTGATCTTGGTTTTTCTTCTCTGGTGAACCTCATTCTTATATGAGTCAGTTTGATTCGTTTCAAAACAGTGCATCGTTTAATCTCTCATTATCTTTACAAGACTTTTTAGTCAAAGATTTATCATTGGGAAATTACTAATGATTGGGTTGTATTTTCCTATGACTTTCGTATTCTTTTGAATCAATTAAAAGCTTGTTTGATGCCTCATGCCTAGTGGATCTTGTTTGAACTACTTTGATTTAAGATTCTTTCTTGTATGGCTTGACTCCTTTTCAAGTACATCCTAATATCCTTGAATATCCTTTTGAAATGGTGATTTCAAGTATACTTTTGGAGTCTTGTTTTGAACTTTTAAAGAAGTTTTGAATTCTCTTGTAAAAAGTTTTAAACGGAATTTATTTTCTGTTGCTTGATTTAGATTGAAACCATGGTTCAATTTTGAAGAAGTTAATTTAAAGTTGGGATGCACTATTTTAAATGAAGTTTTGGAAAGTTTTCTTGTTTAGTGGAAACCGGTTCATTTGTAACACACCACTTATTTCCTTTACCAAATTGTAAGCAAATTTCTACCTCAGAATTTCTTTTCTAAAGAGAGTTTAACTCCCTCTTTCGTACTTGCTATAAATGTTATACACGCTTGTTTGAATATGAAATTTTGAGAATTTCGAACAAGCATTTGATTACTTTCGAGTTTTTATGAACTGCTTTTGGTTAAGTTGTGCATCTAATTATCTTTCTAAAATATTTGAGGAAATATTTTAGCTCTTAGCCAAACTTGTGTGCATTTTGTTTTTAAAACTCTACATGATCTACTTCAACATGAAATTGTATTGAAGTAAAGCCACATTTATGCTTTTGTTACTCTTTTGAAGAATGTTTGTTGCTCAACTTTTCTTCTAGACTGCAAAGTGGTTTTTCCACAAGTTTTCGACTCTTTCATGAACAATGTATCCGAAAGTATTTGTAATCGTGCTCTTGAGTTCTGTGAGCTTTGTCTTGGGTTTGAGATATTTTCTTTTGTAAGCCTCATAGTTCTTCGACTCAGCTTGGACTTGTTTCAAACTAATGCACTGATTCTTCTTCTTATTGGTCCTATTGAATTTCTTGGATCCAAGGGTTATCTTTGAAGTTGTCAATTGATTTATTTCTAGCAAACTTCATTGCTTGAGCGTCTTTGTTTATCTGGGAATTGGATAAATTCTCTCAAATCTATGAGTACTATCCTTGGCATCTGATTCTCCTTTCTAAATCTTGTATCCTCTGAGTAGGCTCGAGAATTGTTTTGATATCACGTGCGACTTGTAGACGTAGTAACGCGATGCGTTAGTTCTTTAAGACGTGATATGTGTATACGGAAGTTGAAGCGGTAGGTGTACCATGTTATGAGTTAAGAGTGGTTTGTTCCTTGTGAACGGATTTGCGGTTGTTAGGCTTATGATTGGCTAAGAGGTTGTAAAATGATTGGTGGAGTTGGAAAATTGAAGTTCTGAGGTGGGAACAAGAATTGTCATTGAACGTTATGCCACTGTTTAAATACCAACATGCTTTGCAGCCTTTTACCACATTAACCACCACTTTGCGTTGTGAACACCTATCTTGATATGCATCCTACTTTGTCACCTCAAGTTTTTGTAAAACCTTGGGATCATATAACCTTGTGCATTGAGCCTATCTTGGGACGTTTGCTTTGCAATCACACTCCTACCTTTGTATCTTTATGCATACGACCATCCAAGTATTTGAAAATCGTATATATGTTTATACGTTGAGATATATTTTTGCTTCTTCCTTAAATGTGTTCAAGGGTGAACTGTTATAAAATTTCTTTCGTTTTGTATCAATTTTCGAGGGCGAAAATTTTTATAAGGTGGGTAGAATGTAAGACCCAAGACCTTTGAAAGAGGGCTATCATTAACTAATTTCAAATTCAGTGTTTCTGTAACCTTAATTTCAGAAATTTCTCTATTAAAGAAAATTAAGGCAAGTTTTGATTTATCGAATTTGAGATGGGTTATGATTATTATCCAATTTTATAATTATTGGATTATTTTCTATATTTAGATTATAAATTTGTCAGTTATGAAATAATAGGGGTTTTACATGGTTTGGATTAGATCAGTAATATTTTAAATATTAGTACAGCTATTTTGAAAAATAGAGAAATTAATTATATTACTTCTAATTATTTGATTTGGGCATTTTATTGAAAATAATTTGTAAAATTGGTGAGCAAATAGTATTTTCTATATACAATTAGTGTTGGATTTAATTTGGGTTTCAATTACTATATTTTTCTCAATTTTATTTGAAATTACTAAAATGCCCCTAACCCTAATTTTTGAAAATGAAACCCTAACCCTGAAACCTAACCCAAAGACCCGGTTCTCTCTTCACCACACCCAGCAGCAGCCACACACCTTTTTCCCCTTTTCTCCATTCATGCGCAGCAGCAGTAGAGAAAAGGAATCAAGAAAAAAAAAACGAAGCAAAAAGGGGAAAGGGAGATTGAGTGCAGCAAGAAGGAGAAGAGAAGAGGGAAGAGCGCCGGCACCGGTGGGCCTCGTCACCACCGTCGCCACCGAACTGATACACAGAGAGGGAGCTCAGCGGAGAGAGAGAGATTGCGCGATGTTGAGGGTGGAAAATGCAGGCCAATGACGCGAGGAGGAGCGCGACCCACTGCGCAGGGATGCGTCGCCGTGTGCTGTCGCTGTCGTCTCGGACTGCTGCCGCCGTCGAGCCTCGAGGAGAGAGAAGGAAGTGGTGCGCTCGGGAGGGGAAGAAACTGCCCCTGCGCCACCGTCGTTCACAAGCTCAGCTATCAGCACCGTCGTTGCCCGCGCCACCAGAGGAAGTCGCTGCCGCAAACGAGCTGCTGCCGCTGTCTGGTTTCGCCGTGCCTGACTGCCGGGAAACGCCATTACCGTCGCCAGAGGATGCTCTGCCGGTAAGGGTTTTAAATTGTGGTTGCTGTCGTGGGAGCCGTGAAAGAAGGAGGGCGAAGCCGTGCCGCTGTTCTGGCCGCCGGAGCTTCTATGGCCGTCAGAAGCTGTCGCTGCCCAACCAGCTGCAACAGGGGTTGTCTCCTGTCTTGTATGGCTGCCGAAAAAGCTGTTGTGGCCGCCGGAACCATCACCGGAACTTCTATAGTTTGATTCAGTCTTTAATCCTTTCTCCCGGTAAGCATCTTCATTCCGGAGCTCTTGAAAATTAATATGCTGCTATATTTAGCCACAGATTCTGAGGTTTTGTAACATAGGGTCAAGCTCCGGTTATTGCGGGTCACGATTAAAGCTGCCGCCGAACCGGTTTGGAGACCGCCGCTGTTCGGTTCATCCGTTCCTTCTTCGTTTCGGTAAGTAAGTATGTTTCAGAAAGCCTCGCGTTAGTATTTCGCTGTGTTGGTTAATGAATATGAATTGTGGTAACGTGTGGTAAAGTCCTGATTGTTCTATGTTGCGACTAGAGTCGTTAAGATTGTTGCGAAAAACAAACAGAGCCGGGATTTTGGTTGTTGATTTCGGATTGAGGCGGAAAGGACTCTGTGAGATGTTTGGGTTATGGAATTGCCTTTTGAGGTAGGGGCGCTTTCCAAAACTATAGTTTATTATTGGAATTATTACATATGGATACTGTTGTGAGATATTGTGTATTTGGTGATTGTATCTGCCTTATGTGTTATTTGGTTGACTCGAGTGATTATGTATGTTGGTTTGGTTGAATGGTTGTGCGGCTTTGTGAAATGTAATGTTTTGAAATGATTCTTTAAAGATTTGAAATCTGAGTTTAATCCATTGAGGATTGATTTGATTGAGTCAATTATTTGATGATGTGAAAAGTCGAATGCACTTTTGAATTCAGCCTGGTTTACTTTAATTGACTTGGTTTGGACAAATGATTTGTTGCCGAACCGATTCTTTAAAAGCTTTGAAAATAAGTTAAATTGGTTGATATTGAGTTGATTTTGAAATGGTTACATTGAGATATGCCACTGAGGCGACTGTCGGATTTAGCTTACTTTTGAATTGATTTCTGGTTTTGAGCTGTTGAAAAGGGATGAGAAACGGTTTAGTTGGGACCCGAACCGGGTGGCAAAGTCCAAGTTTTAGGGGAGGTGCTGCCAAAATTTCTATAAAATCTGAGTCTTTATTGAAATGTTGTCTGGAAAAATTATGAGCTAAAGACTTCAACTATTTTTTTTTGAATTATCAAGAAAAGGATGATTCGCGCTTTCGAAATGAGTTATTAAAGCGGAAATTGTGATTTAGTCTTGCTTCCTAAGAAAGGCCTTGTGTCTCTTTCAGGAGAAGGTTATTTAGATGAAACTTGTGTTTTAAAGCTATTTGAATGTGAAAAGGGTTTATGCCTTTGAATTTGACTTGGGGGTTTCAATTATAGAAGTTTCAATGACTTTGAAAGAACCTGAATGCCTATTGACAAGTTTCATTTTGAAATGTTTTGAGAAATGTTTTAAGTACTCTTTGAATTTTGAATTCTTGCAAGACTAAAACAATTTTGAACAGTTGAAACGTTCTAGAATTTATCATGGGGGTTGAAGTTGGTTTTGCCTAAGTAAAGGAAACGGCTTTGAAAGAAGTAAATGATTACGTGACTCGGTTTGGCTTAGATCCTATTTTATTACTCAAATAGGAAAGCCAAGGTTTTAATGATTTTAAATGAATTTGGCGGAATAAGTTATGTTATTCTCCCCTAAAGACTTGGGACTCTGCCGAGAAGCTTTTATTATAAAATCCCATTGTTGGACGGGTGGTTTTGAATACTTTGAAATAAATCCTTAACTTGCCATGGTTTTAGAAGTTTTGGAAAGAGAATGCCGAGAGTGGCTTTGTTTTAAACAGGGAACTCACTTTGAGTAAATTTGGCTTATGAGCCTAAGATGATTTGAGAAATGAGATCTTTAAAGCCAAGGCTGAAAAGAGTTGAAATTTGATTTCAAAGTGAAATGGCTTGAGAAAAGTGATTTGTGGCTTAAATGCCGGTTTTATGAATTTGATGATGTTGAATGGTGGAAGTGCTGTTTTGTTATGGGCCGGAATGACTGTGTATGATTATGAATATTGGCTGGTTCTGGATTGAACCGTGAGCTGGAATGGCTGTGTATAATATTGATTTATGGCTGATTGCCGAATGAGTTATGGGCCGTATGGCTGACTATGAATTATGAATTTAAGCCGGATGGCTGAGATGGATGTTGATCCATGGCTGGGACTGAATGAATATATGCTTGAGATACCTGGGTAGTAGCAAAGATTGTGGTTCGTCCCACTTGCTCCAGGTCAGAGACTGTGACGGCTGGGTAGTAGCGGTAGTAGTGGTGATTTCACTCGCTCCAGGTTGAGCTTTTAAACACCCGCCTGGGTAGTAGCCGCAGTAGTGGTTATTCCACTGGCTCTGGGTTGAGCGGGTAGTAGTAATGGGGTTGTAGCTCAAACCTACTTGCTCCGTGATGGGTGTTTCTGTCCATGGTTAGCTACCAGGACGTGTCGGGTTGGCTATATAACTGACAGATGATATCATCAGCCACTAGGGACAGGCATGCATCATATGCATCTATGTGACATTGTTTGGATGTGCATATTATACTTGGTTTGCCTATGTGATTAATTGCTAATTGTTCTACTTGCAATAACTGTTTGTTTGTGCTTGCATCTTCCTATTTGCGTTTGCTACTGGGACTCTATTGGACTGTGGTGATTGGTTGATGGCTGGATTGTTTGGGCCTAGGGCCGTGTTTGGAATGAGATGAACCGATGGTTGATTTCGGTTTTGTGTTTCGGGTTTGTTATAAAATATGAAAGGCTATTTTGTTTCAGCATAGATAAACCGTTTTGAAAGACTTTTGAGTTTTTGAGAATTGAACGGTTCCTCTTTTAGAAAAGATTTCCGACTTTACTCTTATTGTAAACCGTCGTTTTTGAAAATAGGCATGAGACGATTATTAATCACTGGTACGATTTATCTTCATGTATCCTATTACAGTAATTCCCAAAAACCCTCTACTGAAAACCCTTTCGAGGATGATGTTCTCACCCCCCTACATTTTTCCCCTTTCAGGATATGGGCGCAGAAGTCACGAAGAGTTTATTTAGTTGTTGTTGAGATGCTCTGTCTTGTTTTAGTTATGGTTTATTGAACCCTCCCCATTATTTGATATATTCTGTAAGAGGGATAGGAATTGTATTGTCTAATACTTGTAATATGACTTATGTGTGTGTGTGTGTGTGTGTGTGTGTGTGTGTGTGTGTGTGTGTGTGTGGATGTACTCCTTATGAGCTTTTGTAAGTTGTATGGTATTCTGTTAATGTACGTTATCGAATGAAAGTATTCTTTTTGGATCAGTATTGCGGTTAAAAGTTTTAAACAGGCTCATATTTTAATATTAAATAGTATAAGTGTTGTCGTAATGTCCGAGCTATCACAGTCGCGCAGCCGGAAGCGTGAGCTTTGGTAGTGGTGCACGAAATTGTGATCTCCAGGCTCGAACAATCCCTGGTAATGGTTCCAAAAACTTGGTGCTCTGTTCTCAATACATAATTGTCACAACTTCGATACAACTAACCAGCAAGTGCACTGGGTCGTCCAAGTAATACCTTACGTGAGTAAGGGTCGAATCCCACGGAGATTGTTGGTATGAAGCAAGCTATGGTCACCTTGTAAATCTCAGTCAGGCAGATATAAAGTGATAATGGTGTTTTTGAATATTATATAATAAAATAGGGATAGAGATACTTATGTAAATCATTGGTAGGAATTTCAGATAAGCGAATGGAGATGCTTTTCGTTCCTCTGAACCTCTGCTTTCCTGCTATCTTCATCCAATCAGTCTTACTCCTTTCCATAGCTGGCTTTATGTGATACATCACCACTGTCAATGGCTACTTTCGGTCATCTCTCGGGAAAATGATCCAATGCCCTGTCACGGCACGGCTAATCGTCTGGAGGCATCACCCTTGCCAATGGCTTCATCTTATCCTCTCAGTGAATAATATGCTCACGCACCCTGTCACGGCACGGCTATTCATCTGTCGGTTCTCGATCATGCTGGAATAGGATTTACTATCCTTTTGCGTCTGTCACTAACGCCCTGCAATCGCGAGTTCGGAGCTCGTCACAGTCATTCAATCATTGAATCCTACTCGGAATACCACAGACAAGGTTTAGACCTTCCGGATTCTCTTGAATGCCGCCATCATTCTAGCTTACGCCACGAAGATTCTGGTTGGGAGATCTAGGAGATATTCATCCTAGCTTATTTCATGTAGAACGGAAGTGTTTGTCAGGCACGCGTTCATAAGGGAGAAGGATGATGAGCGTCACACATAATCATCACCTTCATCACGTTCTTGGGTGCGAATGGATATCTTAGAAGCGAAATAAGAAGAATTGAATAGAAAATAGTAGTACTTTGCATTAATCTTTGAAGAACAGCAGAGCTCCACACCTTAATCTATGGAGTGTAGAAACTCTACCGTATGAAAATACATAAGTGTAGGTCCAGGCATGGCCGAGATGGCCAGCCCCCTAAACGAGATCAATAGTCTCCTAAGATGAACAATGGATTAAAACTGAGACCAAAGATGGTCAAAAAGACGACTAATACAATAGTAAGAGGTCCTATTTATAATAAACTAGTCACTAGGGTTTACATGAGTGAGTAATTGATGCATAAATCCACTTCCTGGGCCCACTTGGTGTGTGTTTGGGCTGAGCTTAAGTGTAGCACGTGCAGAGGCCATTTGTGGAGTTGAACGCCAGTTTCTGTGCCAGTTTGGGCGTTCAACTCTGGTTTTGGATCCTTTTCTGGCGCTGGACGCCAGATTTGGGTAGAGAGTTGGCGTTGAACGCCAGTTTACGTCGTCTATTCTTGGCCAAAGTATGGACTATTATATATTGCTGGAAAGCCCTGGATGTCTACTTTCCAACGCAATTGGAAGCGCGCCATTTCGAGTTTTGTAGCTCCAGAAAATCCACTTTGAGTGCAGGGAGGTCAGAATCCAACAGCATCAACAGTCCTTTTTCAACCTCTAAATCTGATTTCTGCTCAAGTCCCTCAATTTCAGCCAGAAAATACCTGAAATCACAGAAAAACACACAAACTCATAGTAAAGTCCAGAAATGTGAATTTAACATAAAAACTTATGAAAACATCCCTAAAAGTAACTAGATCCTACTAAAAACATACTAAAAACAATGCCAAAAAGCGTATAAATTATCCGCTCATCACAACACCAAACTTAAATTGTTGCTTGTCCCCAAGCAACTGAAAATCAAATAGGATAAAAAGAAGAGAATATACTATAAATTCCAAACTATCAATGAAACATAGTTTCAATCATATGAGCGGGACTTATAGCTTTTTGCCTCTTGAATAGTTTTGGCATCTCACTTTATCCATTGAAGTTTAGAATGATTGGCATCTATAGGAACTTCAGATTTCGAATAGTGTTATTGACTCTCCTAGTTCAGTATGATGATTCTTGAACACAGCTTCTTTATGAGTCTTGGCCGTGGCCCTAAGCACTTTGTTTTCCAGTATTACCACCGGATACATAAATGCCACAGACACATAATTGGGTGAACCTTTTCAGATTGTGACTCAGCTTTGCTAAAGTCCCCAATTAGAGGTGTCCAGGGTTCTTAAGCACACTCTTCTTTTGCTTTGGACCTTGACTTTAACCGCTCAGTCTCAAGTTTTCACTTGACACCTACACGCCACAAGCACATGGTTAGGGACAGCTTGGTTTAGCCGCTTAGACCAGGATTTTATTCCTTTAGGCCCTCCTATCCACTGATGCTCAAAGCCTTGGGATCCTTTTTATTTGCCCTTGCCTTTTGGTTTTAAGGGTTATTGGCTTTTTCTGCTTGCTTTTTCTTTTTCTTTCTATATATTTTTTTTTCGCCCTTTTTTTTTCTTTTTTTTTCTGCAAGCTTTGTTCTTTGCTGCTTTTTCTTGCTTCAAGAATCATTTTTATGATTTTTCAGATTATCAAATAACATGTCTCCTAGTCATCATTCTTTCAAGAGCCAACATATTTAACATTCTTAAACAACAACTTCAAAAGACTTATGCACTGTTCAAGCATACATTCAGAAAACAAGAAGCATTGCCACCACATCAATATAATTAAGCTAAGTTCAAGGATAAATTCGAAACTCATGTACTTCTTGTTCTTTTGAATTAAAACATTTTTCATTTAAGAGAGGTGATGGATTCATAGGACATTCATAACTTTAAGACATAGTTACTACTACTAATGATCATGTAATGAAGACACAAACACAGATAAGCACATAACATAGAAAACAAAAAACAGAAGAAATAAGAACAAGGAATGAATCCACCTTAGTGATGGTGGCGTTTCCTTCTTGAGGAACCAATGATGTCCTTGAGCTCTTCTATGTCTCTTCCTTGTCTTTGTTGCTCCTCCCTCATTGCTTTTTGATCTTCTCTTATTTCATGAAGCATGATGGAGTGCTCTTGATGTTCCACCCTTAGTTGTCCCATATTGGAACTCAATTCTCCTAGGGAGGTGTTGATTTGCTCCCAATAATTTTGTGGAGGAAAGTGCATTTGAGGCATCTCAGGGATCTCATGGAAATGAGCTTCTTGCGCCTCTTGAGCTCCATGACTGGGCTCTCTTGCTTGCTCCATCTTTTTCTTAGTAATGGGCTTGTCCTCTTTGATGAGGATATCTCCCTCTATGTCAATCCCAGCTGAATTGCATAGGTGGCAGATGAGGTGAGGAAAGGCTAACCCTGCCATGGTGGAGGACTTGTCAGCCACCTTGTAGAGTTCTTGAGGTATAATCTCATGAACTTCCACCTCTTCTCCAATCATGATGCTATGGATCATGATGGCCCGGTCTATAGTAACTTCAGACCGGTTGCTAGTGGGAATGATTGAGCATTGAATGAACTCCAACCATCCTCTAGCTATAGGCTTGAGGTCCAATCTTCTTAGTTGAACCGGCTTGCCTTTGGAGTCAATCTTCCATT
The DNA here is from genome assembly GCF_003086295.3 of Arachis hypogaea. Lineage (NCBI taxonomy): Eukaryota > Viridiplantae > Streptophyta > Magnoliopsida > Fabales > Fabaceae > Arachis > Arachis hypogaea. Next base: position 34,075,022 of record NC_092049.1, on the reverse strand, counting down.
GAGCTCCTTTTACACATATGTCCATAAGGACTTGGTCCAACCTTTGATCAAAGTTGACTCTCCTTGTGTAGGGGCGTGCGTTCTCTTCCATGTATGGCAAGTTGAACGCCAACCTCACATTCTCCGGACTAAAATCTAAGTATTTCCCCCGAACCATTGTAACATAGTTCTTTGGATCTGGGTTCTTACTTTGATCATGGTTCTTGGTGATCCATGCATTGGCATAGAACTCTTGAACCATTAGGATGCCGACTTGTTGGATGGGATTTGTTAGAACTTCCCAACCTCTTCTTTGAATTTCATGTCGGATCTCCGGATACTCATTTCTTTTGAGTTTAAAAGGGACCTCAGGGATCACCTTCTTTTTGGCCACAACATCATAGAAGTGGTCTTGATGGGCTTTGGAGATGAATCTTTCCATCTCCCATGACTCGGATGTGGAAGCTTTTATCTTCCATTTCCCTCTTCTAGAGGATTCTCCGGTCTTGGGTGCCATCAATGGTAATGGAAAAACAAAAAAGCTATGCTTTTACCACACCAAACTTAGAATATTGCTCGCCCTCGAGCAATAAACAAAAGAATAGAAGAAGAAGAAGAAGAAATATGGAGAGGGAGAGGGAGAAGTGGTTTCGGCCAAGGAGAGTGTAGAGGGGTGTGTTGTGTGAATTTGAAGAAGAATGGATGGCTTTATATAGGGTAGGGAGGTGGGGTTAAGGTTCGGCCATATGGGTGGGTTTGGGTGGGAAATTGGTTTTGAATTTTGAAGGTAGGTGGAGTTTATGAGGTAGGTTTATGGGGAAGAGGAGATGGATGTGAGTGGTGAAGGTTTAGTGGGGAAGAGAGATTGAGGTGATTGGTGAGGGGTTTTTAGGGAAGAGTGTTTATGGGGTTGTGTGAAAGAGAGTGGTGAGAAGAAGTGAGTGGAGGTAGGTGGGGATCCTGTGGGGTCCACAGATCCTGAGGTGTCAAGGTATTTACATCCCTGCACCCATTAGGCATGTAAAAATGCCTTTGTACACAACTCTGGGCGTTCAGCGCCAGGTTGGTGGCCATTTTGGGCGTTCAACGCCCATCTGTGTGCCATTTCTGGCGTTGAACGCCAGAACCATGCCTGTTCTGGCGTTCAGCGCCCAGAAGCTGCCCATTTTGGGCGTTCAGCGCCAGAACCATGCTCTGTTCTGGCGCTGAACGCCAAACAGATGCTCCTCCAGGGTGTGATTTTTCTTCTGCTGTTTTTGATTCCGTTTTCAATTTTTATATTTATTTTGTGACTCCACATGATCATGACCCTAAGAAAACAGGAAAAACAATAAAAATAAGAATTAGATAAACATTGGGTTGCCTCCCAACAAGTGCTTCTTTAATGTCAATAACTTGACAGTGGGCTCTCATGGAGCCTCACAGATGTGCAGAGCTTTGTTGAGACTCTCCAACACCAAACTTAGAATTTGGATATGGGAGTTCAACACCAAACTTAGAGTTTGGTTGTGGCCTCCCAACACCAAACTTAGAGTTTGACTGTGGGGGCTCTGGTTGACTCTGCTTGGAGAGAAGCTTTTTCTGCTTCCTCTCCATGGTTGCAGAGGGAGATCCTTGAGTTTTAAACACAAGGGAGTTCTTATTCCATTGAAGGAATATTTCACCTCTGTCAACATCAATCACAGCTCTTGCTGTGGCCAGGAAAGGTCTTCCTAGGATGATGGATTCATCCTCTTCCTTTCCAGTATCCAGGACTATGAAATCAGTAGGTATGTAGAGGCCCTCAACCTTTACTAATACATCTTCTACTTGTCCATAAGCCTGTTTTCTTGAGCTGTCTGCCATCTCCAGTGAGATTTTAGCAGCTTGCACCCCATAGATTCCCAGTTTCTCTATTACAGAGAGGGGCATGAGGTTTATCCCTGAACCAAGGTCACACAGAGCCTTGAAGATCATGGTGCCTATGGTACAAGGGATTATGAACTTTCCAGGATCCTGTCTCTTCTGAGGCAATGTCAGTTGATCCAGATCACTTAGTTCATTGATGAACAAGGGAGGTTCAACTTCCCAAGCATCAATGCCAAATAATTTGGCATTCAGCTTCATGATTGCACCAAGAAACTTGGCAGTTTGCTCTTCAGTAACATCCTCATTCTCTTCAGAAGAGGAATACTCATCAGAGCTCATGAAGGGCATAAGGAGGTTCAATGGAATCTCTATGGTCTCTAGATGAGTCTCAGATTCCTTTGGTTCCTCAGAGGGAAGCTCCTTATTGACCACTGGACGTCCCAGGGGGTCTTCCTCCTTGGGATTCACGTCCTCTCCTCTCCTCACAGGTTCGGCCATGGCGCTTATGTCAATGGCCTTGCACTCTCCTTTTGGGTTCTCTTCTGTATTGCTTGGGAGAGTACTAGGAGGGATTTCAGTGATCCTTTTACTCAGCTGGCCCACTTGTGCTTCCAGATTTCTAATGGAAGACCTTGTTTCATTCATGAAACTTACAGTGGCCTTAGATAGATCAGAGACTAGATTTGCTAAATTAGAAGCATTTTGTTCAGAGTTCTCTGTCTGTTGCTGAGTGGATGATGGAAAAGGTTTGCTATTGCTAAACCTGTTTCTTCCACCATTATTAAAGCCTTGTTGGGGCTTTTGATCCTTCCATGAGAAATTTGGATGATTTCTCCATGTTGAGTTATAGGTGTTTCCATAAGGTTCACCTAAGTAATTTACCTCTGCTATTGCAGGGTTCTCAGGATCATAAGCTTCTTCTTCAGAAGATGCCTCTTGAGTACTGTTGGATGCAGCTTGCATTCCATTCAGACTCTGAGAGATCATATTGACTTGCTGAGTCAATACTTTATTCTGAGCCAATATGGCATTCAGAGTATCAACTTCAAGAACTCCCTTCTTCATAGGCATCCCATTACTCACAGGATTCCTTTCAGAAGTGTACATGAACTGGTTATTAGCAACCATGTCAATGAGTTCTTGAGCTTCTGCAGGCGTTTTCTTTAGATGAATGGATCCACCTGCAGAAGTGTCCAGTGACATCTTTGATAGCTCAGATAAACCATCATAGAATATATCCAGGATGGTCCATTCTGAAAGCATGTCAGAAGGACACTTTTTGGTCAACTGTTTGTATCTTTCCCAAGCTTCATAGAGGGATTCACCTTCTTTCTGTCTGAAGGTTTGAACATCAGCTCTAAGCTTGCTCAGCTTTTGAGGAGGAAAGTACTTGGCTAAGAAAGCCGTGACCAGCTTATCCCAAGAGTTCAGGCTGTCTTTAGGTTGAGAATCCAACCATAATCTAGCTCTGTCTCTTACAGCAAAAGGGAAAAGCATGAGCCTGTAGACTTCAGGATCTACTCCATTAGTCTTAACAATATCACATATCTGCAAGAATTCAGTTAAGAACTGAAAAGGATCTTCAGATGGAAGTCCATGAAACTTGCAGTTCTGCTGCATCAGAGAAACTAACTGAGGTTTCAACTCAAAGTTGTTTGCTCCAATGGCAGGAATGGAGATGCTTCTTCCATGTAAATTGGAATTAGGTGCAGTAAAGTCACCAAGCATCTTCCTTGCATTGTTGTTGGGTTCGGCTGCCATCTCCTTTACTTGTTCGAAATTTTCAATCAAGTTGTCTCTGGATTGTTGTAATTTAGCTTCTCTTAATTTTTTCTTCAGAGTCCTTTCAGGTTCTGGATCAGCTTCAACAAGAATACCTTTTTCTCTGTCCCTGCTCATAAGAAAGAGGAGAGAAAAAGAAAAGAAGAGGAATCCTCTATGTCACAGTAAAGAGGATCCTTATTGTTAGTAGAAGAAAAGAAGAAGAAATTCGAACACAGATAGAAGAGGGGGTTTGAATTTGGTGATGATGTGAGGAAGAGATGTTAGTTAATGAATGAATAAATAGAATAGGATGAGAGAGAAGGAGGAAATTTTCGAAAATTATTTTTGAAAAGGAGTTAGTGATTTTTGAAAATTGGTTTTTGAAAATTGTTAGTATTTTATTTTTCTCTTTTTTTTTTCGAAAATTAAAATTTAAAATTTAAAATAATAGTTAATTAAAAAGAAATTTTGAAAAAGGGGGAAGATATTTTCGAAAAATGAGAGAGAGAGAGTTAGTTAGGTGGTTTTGAAAAAGTTAAGAAACAAACAAAAAGTTAGTTAGTTAGTTGAAACAAATTTTGAAAAGATAAGAAGTTAGGAAGTTAGAAAAGATATTTTGAAAAGATATTTTTGAAAAAGATAAGATAAGAAGATATTTTTGAAAAGATATGATTGAAGTTAGTTTTGAAAAAGATTTGATTTTTAAAATCTCAATTAATGACTTGATTCATAAGAAATCACAAGATATGATTCTAGAACTTAAAGTTTGAATCTTTCTTAACAAGCAAGTAACAAACTTCAAATTTTTGAATCAAAACATTAATTGATTATGTTATTTTCGAAAATTTGATATAAAAATAAGAAAAGGATTTTTGAAAAATATTTTTGGAATTTTCGAAAATAACTAAGAATTTTGAAAAAGATTTGATTTTTGAAAAAGATTTTGAAAAAGATAAGATTTTAAAATTGAAAATTTGATTTGACTCATAAGAAACAACTTGATTTTTAAAAATTTTTGAAAAAGTCAACTCAATTTTCGAATTTGATGAGAGAAAAAGGGAAAGATATTTTTTTGATTTTTGAAATTTTTATGAAAAACATGAGAAATATGCAATGCATGAAATTTTTAGATCAAAACAATGAATGCATGCAAGAATGCTATGAATGTCAAGATGAACACTAAGAACACTTTGAATGTCATGATGAACATCAAGAACATATTTTTGAAAAATTTTTAATGCAAAGAAAACATGCAAGACACCAAACTTAGAATTCTTTAATGCTTATGCACTAAGAATTCAAGAATGCATATGATAAACATGAAAAGACACAAAATAAAAAATCATCAAGATCAAACAAGAAGACTTACCAAGAACAACTTGAAGATCATGAAGAACACTATGAATGCATGATATTTTCGAAAAAATGCAGGATGCATATGCAAGTGACACCAAACTTATAACATGACTCAAGACTCAAACAAGAAACAGAAAATATTTTTGATTTTTATGATTTTCTGAATTTTTTTTTTTGGGTTTTTTCGAAAATTATATGAAAAAGAAAAATAAGGATTCCAAAATTTTTTAATATGAATTCCAGGAATCTTGCATTCTTAGTCTAAAGCTTCAGTCCAGGAATTAGACATGGCTCACTAGCCAGCCAAGCTTTCAATGAAAGCTCCGGTCCAAAACACTAGACATGGCCAATGGCCAGCCAAGCTTTAACATGTAATTCAGACATGACATGCCTGACATACCCTACAATCGTGTAACAACTGATGGTTGGAAGCCTCAGTCCAAAGGAATTTAGACATGGCTTTACAGCCAGCCAGGCTTCACATGCTTCATGAAACACTAGAATTCATTCTTTAAAAATTTTGAATACTTTTTTTTTTTTGAAAACATTTTTTTTTTCGAAAACAAATGGGAAAATTTTGAAAGATTTTTGAAAAATTTTTGAAAAGAAAATAAAAATAAAATTACCTAATCTGAGCAACAAGATGAACCGTTAGTTGTCCAAACTCGAACAATCCCCGGCAACGGCGCCAAAAACTTGGTGCACGAAATTGTGATCTCCAGGCTCAAACAATCCCTGGTAATGGCTCCAAAAACTTGGTGCTCTGTTCTCAATACATAATTGTCACAACTTCGATACAACTAACCAGCAAGTGCACTGGGTCGTCCAAGTAATACCTTACGTGAGTAAGGGTCGAATCCCACGGAGATTGTTGGTATGAAGCAAGCTATGGTCACCTTGTAAATCTCAGTCAGGCAGATATAAAGTGATAATGGTGTTTTTGAATATTATATAATAAAATAGGGATAGAGATACTTATGTAAATCATTGGTAGGAATTTCAGATAAGCGAATGGAGATACTTTTCGTTCCTCTGAACCTCTGCTTTCCTGCTATCTTCATCCAATCAGTCTTACTCCTTTCCATAGCTGGCTTTATGTGATACATCACCACTGTCAATGGCTACTTTCGGTCATCTCTCGGGAAAATGATCCAATGCCCTGTCACGGCACGGCTAATCGTCTGGAGGCATCACCCTTGCCAATGGCTTCATCTTATCCTCTCAGTGAATAATATGCTCACGCACCCTGTCACGGCACGGCTATTCATCTGTCGGTTCTCGATCATGCTGGAATAGGATTTACTATCCTTTTGCGTCTGTCACTAACGCCCTGCAATCGCGAGTTCGGAGCTCGTCACAGTCATTCAATCATTGAATCCTACTCGGAATACCACAGACAAGGTTTAGACCTTCCGGATTCTCTTGAATGCCGCCATCATTCTAGCTTATGCCACGAAGATTCTGGTTGGGAGATCTAGGAGATATTCATCCTAGCTTATTTCATGTAGAACGGAAGTGTTTATCAGGCACGCGTTCATAAGGGAGAAGGATGATGAGCGTCACACATAATCATCACCTTCATCACGTTCTTGGGTGCGAATGGATATCTTAGAAGCGAAATAAGAAGAATTGAATAGAAAATAGTAGTACTTTGCATTAATCTTTGAAGAACAGCAGAGCTCCACACCTTAATCTATGGAGTGTAGAAACTCTACCGTATGAAAATACATAAGTGTAGGTCCAGGCATGGCCGAGATGGCCAGCCCCCTAAACGAGATCAATAGTCTCCTAAGATGAACAATGGATTAAAACTGAGACCAAAGATGGTCAAAAAGACGACTAATACAATAGTAAGAGGTCCTATTTATAATAAACTAGTCACTAGGGTTTACATGAGTGAGTAATTGATGCATAAATCCACTTCCTGGGCCCACTTGGTGTGTGTTTGGGCTGAGCTTAAGTGTAGCACGTGCAGAGGCCATTTGTGGAGTTGAACGCCAGTTTCTGTGCCAGTTTGGGCGTTCAACTCTGGTTTTGGATCCTTTTCTGGCGCTGGACGCCAGATTTGGGTAGAGAGTTGGTGTTGAACGCCAGTTTACGTCGTCTATTCTTGGCCAAAGTATGGACTATTATATATTGCTGGAAAGCCCTGGATGTCTACTTTCCAACGCAATTGGAAGCGCGCCATTTCGAGTTTTGTAGCTCCAGAAAATCCACTTTGAGTGCAGGGAGGTCAGAATCCAACAGCATCAACAGTCCTTTTTCAACCTCTAAATCTGATTTCTGCTCAAGTCCCTCAATTTCAGCCAGAAAATACCTGAAATCACAGAAAAACACACAAACTCATAGTAAAGTCCAGAAATGTGAATTTAACATAAAAACTTATGAAAACATCCCTAAAAGTAACTAGATCCTACTAAAAACATACTAAAAACAATGCCAAAAAGCGTATAAATTATCCGCTCATCACAACACCAAACTTAAATTGTTGCTTGTCCCCAAGCAACTGAAAATCAAATAGGATAAAAAGAAGAGAATATACTATAAATTCCAAACTATCAATGAAACATAGTTTCAATCATATGAGCGGGACTTATAGCTTTTTGCCTCTTGAATAGTTTTGGCATCTCACTTTATCCATTGAAGTTTAGAATGATTGGCATCTATAGGAACTTCAGATTTCGAATAGTGTTATTGACTCTCCTAGTTCAGTATGATGATTCTTGAACACAGCTTCTTTATGAGTCTTGGCCGTGGCCCTAAGCACTTTGTTTTCCAGTATTACCACCGGATACATAAATGCCACAGACACATAATTGGGTGAACCTTTTCAGATTGTGACTCAGCTTTGCTAAAGTCCCCAATTAGAGGTGTCCAGGGTTCTTAAGCACACTCTTCTTTTGCTTTGGACCTTGACTTTAACCGCTCAGTCTCAAGTTTTCACTTGACACCTACACGCCACAAGCACATGGTTAGGGACAGCTTGGTTTAGCCGCTTAGACCAGGATTTTATTCCTTTAGGCCCTCCTATCCACTGATGCTCAAAGCCTTGGGATCCTTTTTATTTGCCCTTGCCTTTTGGTTTTAAGGGTTATTGGCTTTTGGAGTGTTTGTATCCCCATAAAACTATAATGTTCTAACTTCTCTCTCTTTCTGGACTTAAGCCCCGTTTATAATAATAATAATAATAATAATAATAAAAGAAGGGTTGAAAGAGTTAGAATTTGAAGAGAAAAGTGTATGTCTCTGATTCTGTTAGTGTGTAATTGGGTTAAGGTTGATAACAGGAGATGCTAAAAGGCTTGACAAATCAAAGGCTAATGAAGGAGAAGCAACGAATTAGGGATAACAACAATAACAATAATAAGAATAAAATCAAATTGGGTTAGTCTAGTGGTTAGTTCACTAGTTATTTAAGCAAGTGTCGAGTTCGAATCCCACCTTATGCATGCAGCAATCCAATACGGTGGAAAACAAAAAAATTAATATCAAATTTAATTTTTTTTATAATTCTTATTTTTAAATAATTTAATTTATACTAAATTTTATATCAATTTTCAATTAATATTCACGAATTTTAAACTTATAAACCAATTTTTTGAAAAAAATTAAATACACATCATCTTAAGTCTTAAACCCATATTAATATATTTTATTTATTCACTTTATTTTACAACTTTTGTTACTTGTTTCTGTCTCGTATACCCATCATACTCCAGAATAAAATACGACAACATAAAATGAAAGTATGTAAACACAAAAGATAGACGTTTTCGTTATTTTATATGTTCTAAACGACAATAAAATAAAAATCAACAAATCAAAGAAAAATAACGATTAATAAAATAAAATAAAAACAGGGATAAAAAATATTTAACCATAATATTATTAAATGATTAAAGAAAAAAATAGAATTGTGAAATGAAACTCTAACCAATTTACTTATAAAACTAAAATAAATTAATTCTTAGTTGCAAGAAAATATTCAAAATCCCAAAAATTGATAATTTTTATTTATATTATATAATCTATTCAATAATATAAACTAATCAAATGTACAGTAACTAATTTTTTTTCTTACCTTCCACAACAAAAAATAATTTCATACTATGTCCAATGAATAAAAATTAAAGACTAAATATCTAATAACACAATAAAACAACAAAATAGTTCACAGTACAATATAACAAAAAATATTACTGGGCTAAAATAAAAACACTCAAAAATACAATCATAATCATTAATACAAAATTATACTTACCTAATTAATTTCCTCTCATGTATCAGAGCTGTTTGCAGTTTCTTCTTTTAGTTAGGACGTGTCGTCCTTTAGAAAACAAGATAATATGTGTTTAGCAGTTTGCTTCTTCACGTTTCTTCCACAACTAAAGAAAAATATCTCTTTTATCACAATAGTATTGACCTTAGAATAAATCAGTTATACGAATACGGTTGAATGATTTTGAAAACAAATTTAAAGTACAGATACGTGTTATATCTTTTCAAAACAAATTTAAAGTATAGATACGTGTCACATCTTTTCGCATAATCTTTCATCAAAAGTGAAAAGGCGAGGAGAAGGAAAAGAGAAAAAATTTCAAAGAGATAAGTATCAAGAAAAGAAAAATATAAATAAAATAAAAGAGGAAAAAAATAACAGGAGAAAAAACAAAAGAAGAAACTAATATCTTATACATCTAACATATTCTTTTAAATGTGTTGTTAGTAGTGGGATTTAGTGCTTGTTTGGGCACCATTATTTTGATAAAAAAATATCTTTTTTTTATTTTTTTTAACGTGTTTGACAAATTTCTAATAATAAAAGTAAAAGAACTAGAAAAATAAAAAAAAAACATCTTTTTTCTTAAAAAAAAGTGTTTTTCATGTAATAAATAAACAAAAAAGTACTTTTATATCGCTATACCCAAACATAATTAATAAATAAAAAGATCTTTTTGCATGAGATACCCAAACATAAAATTACTTTTACTTTTTCATAAGATCTTTTAAAAAAAGATAACTCCAAAAAAGATATTTTTTTAGAAACTCACCCAAACAAACTCTTAATAATACAATGTCAATTGTTTATGTAAAAAAACTTAAATTGATAAATAAAGACATATAAATAATTATTATTTCTAAATATAGAAAACACGAGAAAAATATAGAACATACAGATAAGACTTATACAATGCCTCCACAACAATCAATTCGTTTCCATGACAAAAAACAAGTTTAACTTCTTTTCATGATATGTTTTTCAAATCAACAGGCAACCAATATTTAATTAGTGGACAATAGTTGCATGAACCATGAAAGGCTTCAATGAATTCTCATTTTTCTAATTCATGCATGTTCTGTGCGTTCGGTTGCCTTTGTCCCTTGTAAAATACATTGACTTTCCTATTCATTTATTTATTTATTTTTTATTCTTTTATTTATAGAAAAACTTGTTAATAGAAACTTTATCGCGCTAATTGCCTGATTGGTGAAGAATAATTAATCTGTTGTCCTAACTGATCTACGTAGTACTTGTTGGTACGTCTAATAATTTAGTGTATTAATTAACAATTGTTATACAATGACTGTACTTTGCGTCCTTTACAATTTAGTTTAATAATTTCAACAAAATCTATAAGAAATTAATTTTTATATTAGTTAATACTACTTCTCATTTTTTTAATATTAAAATTACTTTATCTTTTTTTTTTTGAGAGTTTAAAATTTATCAATTATAATCTAGAATAATAGACAATGGTGGTGACAGCAAGAAGTAAATTTGTGATGATATATATTATTGAGATTTGGATTGAAACTTGGAAGAATAAACAAGAAAAAGATGAGAAGGGAGATATTGATGAATAAAAGGAATAAAAAGAAATTTCACAAGCAACTAGTTGAAATTCTTTACTAAAAAGTTGGTTATATATTTAGTTGAATTAATATCTCTTTTTTTTACTTTTTTATTATTATTATTATTATTATTATTATTATTATTATTATTATTATTATTATTTGTCCTTTTATATATATATTTTTTTGTGTTTGTCAAGTTTAAACATCAAATATTTTAAATTTTTAATTAACAATCTTGTACTATATTTGCAATCTTGGTAACCAGCATGATCGGCGTATCTCTGTCCTTGGTGACGCGTTGGATCCCGGCGTTGAGCCCCGAAAACGAGCTCTTCATGGTGGTGAAATGCTTCGCCGGGGGAATCATTCTCGGCACGGGATTCATGCACGTGCTGCCGGATTCATTCGACATGCTGCGGTCTGGTTGTCTTGAGGAGAAGCCATGACACGAGTTTCCTTTCTCAGGGCTCGCTTTTATAGTAAGAAGAGTAGTGATGCTGATTTTGGAGTTCACCAAGATGGAACTCTTGACCTTTTGGATTTAGCGCTCTAATATCATGTCATGATACCATTCATTCTAAAAGTTTTAACAGAAAAAAAGGTAACACTAATGATTATATCTTTAATACTCCCTAAACCTCCATTATACATATTGTATAAATATTCCATTGGCTCCTCATCATTTCTCTTTAACTTTAAAGGATAACATAATTAATTTTCATCCAATTTATATTACGGTATTTATACATTAATAATTTTATATTTATTTACCAAAAAATTTATCTAAATATTAAAAGCTAGCTAGAATTTATATATTCATCTAAGTATTACTTTTTCTTAAATCCTTTATTGTTTACTAATAAGCTTTTTAATGTAGCCTCTTTTTTTGATATTTTAATTGGAATTGATGTTTTTACGAATATATTAGCAATAAATTTAATTTAATCAAGTTGAAAGTTAAAAATTTTTCTTTTATGTGTTATTATATAAGAAAAATAAAGGATTTAGACGAAGATGGTTGAGGAGACAGAGTAATAAGAATTGACACTGAAAAGAACGTCAAAGAGTGGGATGAATACATGAATGAATAGGATTAGAGAAAACTAAATAGGCACATATCTTAGATGCCATGCGTTTGAAATATATTCAATTTGCTAATGGATCAGATTTTGAGTACACCCCAAATTAGTGCATTTCATTTTGTTTATATTTTAAATGCACTGTATTTGAAATACATATATATTTTATTTTATGTGCATTTGGGATAAGATTAAGATTTTAAATTTATAAATAGTTCAAAAATGATGCATATGTATAATATATTTATTTTATTTATATAAAAAGTCCTATTATTAAGAAAAAATAATTATGTGGCTTATTATTATTAAAGTATATCTTGCTCTGGTTTATCATCAATATATAATTAAAAAATAATATATTTTGAAAATATTTATTATTTTATTTTATTTTTTTTGTCAAATAAATTAGACCGTTTTTAATCTTAGGTATTATTATGATATATTACATACCTATTCAATACACTCACATATATTATATAGGTACAAATTATAGATTTTTAAACAACATCTAACTTTAACTAGGATTTAAACCCAAATGTAACTTGTAAAAGGCATATAGATATATGTCATTTGTGCTAGATGGTGCGAAATTTAAAGTCCACAATCTAATCGGCAAGTGCACCGGGTCGTACCAAGTAATACCTCAAGTGAGTGAGGGTCGATCCCACGAGGATTGATGGATCTAGCAACAATGATTGAGTGATTGGCTTAGTCAGACAAACAGAAAATAGTGTTTGGGTCTCAATTGCATCAAACAGTAAATTCAGAATATCAGAAAGCAAGTGGTAAACAAGTTATGAATAATATATGGAGAAACAGTTAAGGCTTCAGAGATATCTAGGATTCTGTAAAACTGTAAATTGCTGAATGAGGTAGAAGAGAAGAAGAGAATCCGAAGGGCTGATTCTTTTTTCCTTTTATATCTAATCCTAATTAATGTAAATTATCATTTCTAAAACTAAATAATATTTTTTCCATTTTAAAATAAAAATTAAAGTTTAATCAGAACCAATCAAACAATCTGCGCGAGCCTTGTAAACGCGGGGACCACTAAACTTTACTAAGGACCACACCTAACTTGGCAACAAGCCACGCCTTACTTGAGGGATGTAGTGAGAAAGAGTGTGATGCTCTCATGTGTTGCGCCTAACTTGAAGATTTATTGCGCCTTACTTGGATTGAAGGCAATTGTTGTATGTTATTGTTAATGCAAGTTAGGCGCAGCCTTGGCAGCGTTCCTTGGAGAAGAAGTATGGACTATTACATATCTTGAAAAGTTCTAGAAGTTAGCTTTCCAACACCACTGGAAGCACATCCATTAGACTTCTGTAGCTCGAGTTATTCAGGTTTGAGTGCTGAGAGGTTAGGGTTAACAGCATCATTCGCCTTCTTCTCTTTTTCTGTGAAAACTCCATCAAATCCAGCCGAATGATACCTAAAATAAATAGAATTGCACATGACTTAAAGTAGCATCCATAGTGGCTAAAAGATAATTAATTCTTGATTAAACTAAAAAAATTGAAAGCAAATTCACTAGGAAAATATAGAAAAGATGCTCACGCATCACAACACTAAACTTGAATTGTTGCTTGTCCTCAAGCAACCAAAACTAATACAAGGTTAAGATGTGAATTTGCATGAGAAGTGAGAGTTCAGTTATGCTCATGTCTCTCCTTAAAGTGGGGTTTATCTCTTGCAATTCTGAACAGTTCTGGCATCTCACTCTCCTTTGAATCAGAGGAATGTCAATGTCATTTGGAATTAGAATCCGGGTCATATTATGAGTTCTCTGATCTTTATACCTCAGTTTAATCCTTGAACACAGTAGATATCCTTTTAATTCTCTTTTCCTCAGTGCTTTGCACCTTGAGCCTAGCCGTGACTTTAAATGTTTTGTCTCAAGTTTCACTTGATACAAAAATACCACAAGCACTTAACTGGGAACTTTCTTGAAGTTCTGATTTTTCTTCCAGCTACTCCCAGACAGTGGTGCTCAAAGCCTTTGTCATACTTTGCTAAATGCACTTGGTCTCGACTCTAAGTGTTCTGTCTCAAGGCTTACTTGACACAAAAACACAACAAGCATATGACTAGGGAAACAACTCTTTGAGCTTTTAATCATATCTGACCTCCCTAGTCATTGATGCTCAGAGCCTTGGACCTTGCTTTTATTTTTCTTTTGCTATTTTTTTTTGCTTCAAGGATTAAGCTTTTAATAACTTCAGAGGATTCATAATAGTTCTCTAAATTCATGTTCTTTATACATCAACATCCTTTGATTCAAATTCAAATATGCACGGTTTATGTCATGCATTCAGAATCACAAAGAATACCACCACATTTAAATAAATCAGACTATTCTTTGTTATAAACTCTATTTCTCATGCAATACATCTTTTTCTTTTGGATTCAAGCTCAGTGAGAAATACATGAGACACTTTTCAGAATTATAAAACAAATAACAAAATAAAAATAGAAAAATAAACTAGAACCTAGGAATTGAAATAACAAAGGATCATGCAGACATTCAAGTAAAACAAGAGAAAACAGGAATATAACATAATAAGAACGGAAGGAAATATAGAATGAAAGGAACTCAACCACCTCAGTTATCCTAGTGGCAGTCTCATTCTTTAGGCTGTGTTCCTCCGTGAAGATGATTCGCCTCCCTTTGGTGTCATTAAAATAAACAGAAAAGCCACAAGCAAAGCGACAACACCAAACTTAATAGTTTGCTTGTCCTCAAGCAAAGAAAACTGAAAACAGGGAGGAACATAAAAAAAAACGTACGGAGGAGTAATGATGAGCGGATAATTTATACGCTTTTTGGCATTGTTTTTAGTATGTTTTTAGTATATTTTAGTTAGTTTTTATTATGTTTTTATTAGTTTTTAAATAAAAATCACTCTTCTGGACTTTACTATGAGTTTGTGTGTTTTTCTGTGATTTCAGGTATTTTCTGGCTGAAATTGAGGGACCTGAGCAAAAATCTGATTCAGAGGCTGAAAAAGGACTGCAGATGCTGTTGGATTCTGACCTCCATGCACTCAAAGTGGATTTTCTGGAGCTACAGAAGCCCAATTGGTGCACTCTCAATTGCGTTGGAAGGTAGACATCCTGGGCTTTCCAGCAATATATAATAGTCCATACTTTGCCTGAGATTTGATGGCCCAAACAGGCGTTCCAAGTCAGATCAAGAATTTTGGCGTTTAACTCCCAAACTGGCACAAAAGCTGGCGTTTAACTCCAAGAAAAGTCTCTACACGAAAATGTTTCAATGCTCAGCCCAAGTACACACCAAGTGGGCCCAGAAGAAGATTTCTGCATTAATTACTGATTTCTGTAAACCCTAGGCTACTAGTTCTCTATAAATAGGACCTTTTGCTATTGTATTTGACACACATCTTTGGGACGTTTAGTCCCTAGACCTTGGGGGCTAGCCATTCGGCCATGCTTACACTATTTGTTCTTATGTATTTTCAACGGTGGAGTTTCTACACACCATAGATTAAGGTGTGGAGCTCTGTGTTCTTCATGAATTAATATAAAGTACTATTATTTTTCTATTCAACTCAAGTCTATCTCTTCTCCAAGATATTCATTCGTTCTTCAACTTGATGAATGTGATGATCCGTGACACTCATCATCATTCTCACTTATGAACATGTGCCTGACAACCACCTCTGTTCTACTAGCAATGGCTTGAATGCGTATCTCTTGGGTTTCTGATCTAAGATTGGAACCTTCGTGGTATAGGCTAGAAATATTGGCGGCCATTCCTGAGATCCGAAAAGTCTAAACCTTGTCTGTGGTATTCCGAGTAGGATCTGGGAAGGGATGACTGTGACGAGCTTCAAACTCACGATTGTGGGGCGTGTGACAGACGCAAAAAGATCAATGGATCCTATTCCGACATGATCGAGAACCGGCAGCTGATTAGCCGATGTTGTGACAGAGCATCAGGACCATTTTCACTGAGAGGATGGGATGTAGCCATTGACAACGGTGATGCCCAACATAAAGCTTGCCATGGAAAGGAGTATGAATGATTGGAAGGAGGCAATAGGAAAGCAGAGGTTCAAGGGGAACAAAGCATCTTCATACGCTTATCTGAAATCCACCAATGAATTACATAAGTATCTCTATCTTTATTTTATGTTTTATTCATCTTTTAATTATCAACCTTCCATCACCATCTGAATCCGCCTGACTGAGATTTACAAGATGACCATAGCTTGCTTCAAGCCGACAATCTCCGTGGGATCGACCCTTACTCACGTAAGATTTATTACTTGGACGACCCAGTGCACTTGCTGGTTAGTTGTGCGGAATTGTGACAAAGTGTGATTCACGTTTGAGAGCTCCAAGTCTTTGGTGCCATTGTTGATGATCACAATTTCGTGCACCAAGTTTTTGGCACAACACCAAACTTAAATTGTTGCTTGTCCCCAAGCAACTGAAAATCAAATAGGATAAAAAAAAGAAGAGAATATACAATGAATTCCAAAAATATCTATGAAGATCAGTATTAATTAGATGAGCGGGGCTTTTAGCTTTTTGCCTCTGAACAGTTTTGGCATCTCACTTTATCCCTTGAAGTTCAGAATGATTGGTATCTATAGGAACTCAGAATCCAGATAGTGTTATTGATTCTCCTAGTTAAGTATGTTGATTCTTGAACACAACTACTTTATGAGTCTTGGCCGTGGCCCTAAGCACTTTATTTTCCAGTATTACCACCGGATACATAAATGCCGCAGACACATAACTGGGTGAACCTTTTCAGATTGTGACTCAGCTTTGCTAGAGTCCCCAATTAGAGGTGTCCAGGGTTCTTAAGCACACTCTTCTTTTTGCTTTGGACCTCGACTTTAACCGCTCAGTCTCAAGTTTTCACTTGACACCTTCACGCCACAAGCATATGGTTAGGGACAGCTTGGTTTAGCCGCTTAGGCCAGGATTTTATTCCTGTGGGCCCTCCTATCCACTGATGCTCAAAGCCTTGGATTCTTTTTATCACTCTTGCCTTTTGGTTTAAAGGGGTATTGGCTTTTTCTGCTTGCTTTTTTTTCTTTTTTTTTTCCTGCAAGCTTTTCACTGCTTTTTCTTGCTTCAAGAATCAATTTTATGATTTTTCAGATTATCAGATAACATTTCTCCTTTTCCTTTCATTCTTTCAAGAGCCAACAATTTTAACATTCATAAACAATCAAATTAAAAAATATGCACTGTTCAAGCATTCATTCAGAAAAACAATAGCATTGCCACCACATCAAAATAATTAAACTGTTTTAAAATTCAAAATTTATGTACTTCTTTTTCTTTTTCAATTAAAAACATTTTTTTATTTAAGAAAGGTGATGGATTCATTTTCATAGCTTTAAGGCATAGACACTAAGACACTAATGATCATGTAATAAAGACACAAACATAGATAAACATAAAGCACAATTTTCGAAAAACAGAAAATAAATAACAAGGAAATTAAAGAACGGGTCCACCTTAGTGATGGCGGCTTGTTCTTCCTCTTGAAGATCTTATGGAGTGCTTGAGCTCCTCAATGTCTCTTCCTTGCCTTTGTTGCTCTTCTCTCATGGTTCTTTGATCTTCTCTAATTTCATGGAGGAGGATGGAATGCTCTTGGTGCTCCACCCTTAGTTGTCCCATGGTGGAACTTAATTCTCCTAGGAAGGTCTTGATTTGCTCCCAATAGTTTTGTGGAGGAAGATGCATCCCTTGAGGCATCTCAGAGATTTCATGATGAGGAATTTCCTCATGCTCTTGATGAGGTTCTCTTGTTTTCTCCATATAGAGTTCTTGGGATATAACCTCATGAACTTCCACTTCCTCTCCAATCATGATGCTATGTATCATGATAGCCCGGTCTATAGTAGCTTCGGACCGGTTGCTAGTGGGAATGATTGAACGTTGGATGAACTCCAACCATCCCCTTGCCACGGGCTTGAGGTCATGCCTTCTTAGTTGAACCGGCTTCCCTCTTGAATCTCTCTTCCATTGAGTGCCCTCTTCACATATATCCATGAGGACTTGGTCCAACCTTTGATCAAAGTTGACCCTTCTTGTGTATGGGTGTGCATCTCCTTGTATCATAGGCAAGTTGAATGCCAACCTTACATTTTCCGGACTAAAATCCAAGTATTTCCCTCGGACCATTGTAAGCCAATTCTTGGGGTCCGGGTTCACACTTTGATCATGGTTCTTGGTGATCCATGCATTGGCATAGAACTCTTGAACCATTAAGATTCTGACTTGTTGAATGGGGTTGGTGAGAACTTCCCAACCTCTTCTTCGGATCTCATGTCTGATCTCCGGATACTCATTCTTTTTGAGTTTGAAAGGGACCTCGGGGATCACTTTCTTCTTGGCCACAACTTCATAGAAGTGGTCTTGATGCACCCTTGAGAGGAATCTCTCCATCTCCCATGACTCGGAGGTGGAAGCTTTTGCCTTCCCTTTCCTCTTTCTAGAGGTTTCTCCGGCCTTTGGTGCCATAAATGGTTATGAAAAAACAAAAAGCTTTAGCTTTTACCACACCAAACTTAGAAGGTTGCTCGTCCTCGAGTAAAGAAGAAAGAAGAGAGTAGAAGAAGAAGAAATAAAGGAGATGGAGTGGGCTTTGTGTTTCGGCCAAGGGGGAGAAGTGGTGTTTAGGTTGTGTGAAAATGAAGGAGTGAAGATGGGTTTATATAGGGGTGAGAGGGGTGTGTATGGTTCGGCTATAGAGGGTGGGTTTGGGAGGAAAAGTGGTTTGAATTTGAATGGTGAGGTAGGTGGGGTTTTATGAAGGATGGATGTAAGTGGTGAAGAGAATGGTAGGATTTGATAGGTGAGGGGTTTTTGGGGAAGAGGTATTGAGGTGATTGGTAAATGGGTGAAGAAGAGAGAGAGTGGTAGGGTAGGTGGGGATCCTGTGGGGTCCACAGATCTTGAGGTGTCAAGGATATCTCATCCCTGCACCAAGTGGCATGTAAAACGCCCCCTTTCTGCCAATCCTGGCGTTAAACGCCAGGCTGCTGCCCATTTCTGGCGTTTAACGCCAGCTTCTTGCCCATTCCTGGCGTTAAACGCCAGTCTGGTGCCCTTTTCTGGCGTTAAACGCCCAGAATAGTGCCAGACTGGGCGTTTAACGCCCATTCTGCTACCTTTACTGGCGTTTAAACGCCAGTAACTGTCTCCTCCAGGGTGTTCTATTTTTCATTCTGTTTTTCACTTTGTTTTTGCTTTTTCAATTGTTTTTGTGACTTCACATGATCATCAACCTACAGAAAACATAAAATAACAAAAGAAAATAGAAATTTAACATGGATAAGTAAAAATTGGGTTGCCTCCTAACAAGCGCTTCTTTAATGTCAATAGCTTGACAGTGGCTCTCATGGAGCCTAACAGATGTTCAGAGAAATGTTGGAACCTCCCAACACTAAACTTAGAGTTTGAATGTGGGGGTTCAACACCAAACTTAAAGTTTGGTTGTGGCCTCCCAACACCAAACTTAGAGTTTGACTGTGGGGGCTCTGTTTGACTCTGTATTGAGAGAAGCGCTTCATGCTTCCTCTCCATGGTGACAGAGGGATATCCTTAAGTTTTAAACACAATGGGGTCTTCATTCACTTGAATGATCAATTCTCCTCTGTCAACATCAATCACAGCTTTTGCTGTGGCTAGGAAGGGTCTGCCAAGGATGATGGATTCATCCATACACTTCCCAGTCTTTAGGACTATGAAATCAGCAGGGATGTAATGGTCTTCAACCTTTACCAAGACATCCTCTACAAGTCCATAAGCTTGTTTCTTTGAATTGTCTACCATCTCTAGTAAGATTCTAGCAGCTTGTACCTCAATGATCCCTAGCTTCTCCATTATAGAGAGAGGCATAAGGTTTATGCTTGACCCTAGGTCACACAAAGCCTTTTCAAAGATCATGGTGCCTATGGTACAAGGGATTGAGAACTTTCTAGGGTCCTGTCTCTTTTGAGGTAATCTCTGCCTAGTCAAGTCTTCCAGTTCCTTGATGAGCAATGGAGGTTCATTCTCCCTAGTCTCATTACCAAATAACTTGGCATTTAGCTTCATGATTGCTCCAAGGTACTTTGCAACTTGCTCTTCAGTGACATCTTCATCCTCTTCAGAGGAAGAATACTCATCAGAGCTCATGAATGGCAGAAGTAAATTTAATGGAATCTCTATGGTCTCAGTCTGAGCCTCAGATTCCCATGGTTCCTCATTAGGAAATTCCATGGAGGTCAGTGGACGTCCATTGAGGTCTTCCTCAGTGGGAATCACTGCCTCTTCCTCCTCTCCATGTTCGGCCATGTGAAATGTGGTTATGGCCTTGCACTCTCTTTTGGGATTCTCTTCTGTATTGCTTGGGAGAGTGCTAGGAGGGAGTTCAGTAATTTTCTTACTCAGCTGACCCAATTGTGCCTCCAAATTTCTAATGGAGGACCTTGTTTCAGTCATGAAACTTTGAGTGGTTTTGATTAGATCAGAGACAATGGTTGCTAAGTCAGAGTGGCTTTGCTTAGCATTCTCTGTCTGTTGCTGAGAAGATGATGGAAAAGGCTTGCTATTGCTAAACCTGTTTCTTCCACCATTGTTGTTGTTGAAACCTTGTTGAGGTCTCTGTTGATCCTTCCATGAGAGATTTGGGTGATTTTTCTATGAAGAATTATAGGTGTTTCCATAGGGTTCTCCCATGTAATTCACCTCTTCCATTTCTGGGTTCTCAGGATCATAAGCTTCTTCTTTAGAGGAAGCTTCCTTAGTACTGCCTGTTGCTGCTTGCATTCCAGATAGACTCTGAGAAATCATATTAACTTGTTGGGTCAATATTTTATTCTAAGCCAATATGGCATTCAGAGTATCAATCTCAAGAACTCCTTTCTTCTGAGTTGTCCCATTATTCACAGGATTCCTTTCAGAGGTGTACATGAATTGGTTATTTGCAACCATTTCAATGAGTTCTTGAGCTTCTGCAGGCGTCTTCTTCAGATGAAGAGATCCTCCAGTAGAGCTATCCAATGACAACTTGGATAGTTCAGACAGACCATCATAGAAGATTCCTATGATGCTCCATTCTGAAAGCATGTCAGAAGGGCACCTTCTGATCAATTGCTTGTATCTCTCCCAAGCTTCATAGAGGGATTCACCATCCTTCTGTCTAAAGGTTTGGACTTCCACTCTAAGCTTACTCAATTTTTGAGGTGGAAAGAACTTTGCCAAGAAGGCATTGACTAGTTTTTCCCAAGAGTTCAGGCTTTCCTTAGGTTGTGAATCCAACCATGTTCTAGCTCTGTCTCTTACAGCAAAAGGAAAAAGCATAAGTCTGTAGACTTCAGGGTCAATCTCATTGGTCTTGACAGTGTCACAGATTTGCAAGAATTCATCTAAGAACTGATGAGGATCTTCCAATGGAAGTCCATGAAACTTGCAATTCTGTTGCATTAGAGAAACTAATTGAGGCTTAAGCTCAAAGTTTTTTGCTCCAATGGCAGGGATAGAGATGCTTCTCCCATAGAAATCAGGAGTAGGTGCAGTAAAGTCACCAAGCACCTTCCTTGCATTGTTGGCATTGTTGTTGTTTTCGGCTGCCATGGTTTTTTCTTCTTTGAAGAGTTCTGTTAGGCCTTCAAAAGAGAATTGTTCTTTAGCTTCTCTTAGCTTTCTCTTCAAGGTCCTTTCAGGTTTAGGGTCAGCTTGAACAAGTATGCCTTTATCTTTGTTCCTGCTCATATGAAAGAGAAGAGAACAAGAAAGTATGGAATCCTCTATGTCACAGTATAGAGATCCCTTGAAGTGTCAGAAGAAAAGAAGAATAGAAGGAGGAGGTGGAGAAGAGGGAATTCGAACTTATCAAGAGGGACAGAGTTCGAATTGCACCTTGATGAGGAGTCTTAGTCCCTTAAATAGAAGGATGTGAAAAGAGGGGAAGAATTTTCAAAAATAAATTAAAAGATTTTAAAAAGAAAATTGAAAATTTGATTGAGATTTTCGAAAACTAAGATTGGGAAAGAAATAAAGTGATTTTTGAAAAAGATTTTAAAATTAGAAAAAAGATATGATTGAAAAAATTAATTTTGAAAAAGATGTGATTGAAAAGATATGTTTGAAAAGATATGATTGAAAATCATTTAGAAAAAGAAAATTTTTAAAATTGAAGTTGATTACTTGACTATCAAGAAATTAAAAGATATGATTTTAAAATTTAAAGTTTGATCCTTTCTTAATAGGCAAGTAACAACTTGAAAATTTTGAAGTAAATCTTTAATTGAAGCAAGGATTTTTGAAAATAGCAAAAATAAATATAAAATGGAAAGAAATTGATTTTGAAAGAGATATGATTGAAAAGATATGATTTGAAAAAGATTTGATTTTGAAAAATTATGAAAACTTGAAAAAAATGTGAATTAAAAACAAAATCTTCCCTCTAGTGTCATCCTGGCGTTAAACGCCTAGAATGGTGCCCATTCTGGCATTTAACGCCCAAATCTCTACCTTTTTGGGCGTTAAACGCCCAGCCAGGTACCCTGGCTGGCGTTTAAACGCCAGTTTTCCTTCTTCACTGGGCGTTTTGAATGCCCAGCTTTTTCTGTTTGATTCCTCTGAATGTTCTGAATCTTCAATTCTCTGTATTATTGACTTGAAAAGATACAATTTTGAAAACATTTTTGAATTTTTAATGATGAGAAACAATAAGAATGCAACTAAGATAAAATAAACAATGCATGCAGGACACCAAACTTAAAAATTTTCATATAAAAGACACTAACAAACTGAGAATGCATATGAGAAACAACAAAACACACAAAACAAGAGAATTTAAAGATCAGAGCAATGAAATCATCAAGAACAACTTGAAGATCAATGAAGAACATGCATGAATTCGAAAAATGCAAGAAGAACAGAAACATGCAATTGACACCAAACTTAAAATTAGACAATAGACTCAAACAAGAAACATAAAATATTTTTTTATTTTTATGGTTTTATAAATTTTTTTGTGATTTTCAAAAATTATATGGAAAATAAAGAGAATCAAAACTTTTAATGAGAATTCCAGGAATCATGCAATGTTAGTCTAAAGCTTCAGTCTAAAAAGATTAGACATGCTTGGCCAAGCTTCAGCAGGACATTACATTCAATAGCTAAATTGATGGGAATCAATCAGCTTTTGTGATGGTAAGAACATCACCTTGAAACTCTAGAATTCATTCTTAAAAATTCTGAAAAGTACCTAATCTAAGCAACAAGATGAACCGTCAATTGTCCAACTCGAACAATCCCCGGCAATGGCGCCAAAAACTTGGTGCACGAAATTGTGATCATCAACAATGGCGCCAAAGACTTGGAGCTCTCAAACGTGAATCACACTTTGTCACAATTCCGTACAACTAACCAGCAAGTGCACTGGGTCGTCCAAGTAATAAACCTTACGTGAGTAAGGGTCGATCCCACGGAGATTGTCGGCTTGAAGCAAGCTATGGTCATCTTGTAAATCTCAGTCAGGCGGATTCAGATGGTGATGGAAAGTTGATAATTAAAAGATGAATAAAACATAAAATAAAGATAGAGATACTTATGTAATTCATTAGTGGATTTCAGATAAGCGTATGAAGATGCTTTGTTCCCCTTGAACCTCTGCTTTCCTATTGCCTCCTTCTAATCATTCATACTCCTTTCCATGGCAAGCTTTATGTTGGGCATCACCGTTGTCAATGGCTACATCCCGTCCTCTCAGTGAAAATGGTCCTAATGCTCTGTCACAACATCGGCTAATCAGCTGTCGGTTCTCGATCATGTCGGAATAGGATCCATTGATCCTTTTGCGTCTGTCACACGCCCCACAATCGCGAGTTTGAAGCTCGTCACAGTCATTCCTTCCCAGATCCTACTCAGAATACCACAGACAATGTTTAGACTTTTCGGATCTCAGGAATGGCCACCAATAATTCTAGCCTATACCACGAAGGTTCCAATCTTAGATCAGAAACCCAAGAGATACGCATTCAAGCCATTGCTAGTAGAACAGAGGTGGTTGTCAGGCACATGTTCATAAGTGAGAATGATGATGAGTGTCACGGATCATCACATTCATCAAGTTGAAGAATGAATGAATATCTTGGAGAAGAGATAGACTTAAGTTGAATAGAAAAACAATAGTACTTTGTATTAATTCATGAAGAACAGCAGAGCTCCACACCTTAATCTATGGTATGTAGAAACTCCACCGTTGAAAATACATAAGAATAAATAGTGTAAGCATGGCCGAATGGCCAGCCCCCACGGTCTAGGGACTAAACGTCCCAAAGATGTGTGTCAAATACAATAGCAAAAGGTCCTATTTATAGAGAACTAGTAGCCTAGGGTTTATAGAAATCAGTAATTAATGCAGAAATCTTCTTCCGGACCCACTTGGTGTGTGCTTGGGCTGAGCATTGAAACATTTTTGTGTAGAGACTTTTCTTGGAGTTAAACGCCAGTTTTTGTGCCAGTTTGGGCGTTTAACTCCAGCTTTTGTGCCAGTTTGGGAGTTAAACGCCAGAATTCTTGAGCTGACTTGGAATGCCTGTTTGGGCCATCAAATCTCGGGCAAAGTATGGACTATTATATATTGCTGAAAAGACTAGGATGTCTACTTTCCAACGCAATTAAGAGCGCACCAATTGGGCTTCTGTAGCTCCGGAAAATCCACTTTGAGTGCAGGGAGGTCAGAATCCAACAACATCTGCAGTCCTTTTTCAGCCTCTGAATCAGATTTTTGCTCAGGTCCCTCAATTGCAGCCAGAAAATATCTGAAATCACAAAAAAATACACAAACTCATAGTAAAGTCCAGAAGAGTGATTTTTATTTAAAAACTAATAAAAACATAATAAAAACTAACTAAAATTTACTAAAAACATACTAAAAACAATGCCAAAAAGCGTATAAATTATCCGCTCATCAAGTAACAACAAATATTATTGCAAAAGAAGAATAAAATAATAAAAGGACAAGAAATATTAAAATAATTGAAATATATAGAGGTTTTTTTTATTTTACTTTATTTTATTTTATTTTTTGTATATTTTTGTTATATATAATTATTTATTTATTTATTTTTATTATTATTTTTTGTTTATTTATTGATATATATATATAGGGGGTACGTATATATAAATATAAGGGGGTATGATCATATATATATATATAGATTTAATATTTGGCCAAAGGGGATTTTATGAATTGAATAAAAGAAAGTGGAATCAGGAAGTGGTGATGGGAATCAAATCTTAGAATTGATTGAGAAGGATTTGGTGCAAAATTTGGTGATTTGGTTAAGGTATTGGAATGGGTGTTAATGTTGATTGCATTGGTGAAGGGGGTAGGGCGTTAGGCTGCGCCTAACTTGAATTGATGTGCGCCTAACTTGAAGAATTGCTAAGCCTTGCGTCCAACTTCAATGAGGGAAGGGATATTGCGCCTAACTTGAACCATCCCGAGTGTATTAACGACCCTGGCGCCTTACTTGATCCTTTGTGGCGTCTAACTTGCTTTGAGTCTTCATAGCTTGCGCCAAACTTGAAAATGCTCAAGTTAGGCGTGGACTAGGCAGAGAAAAATCCTCCTTGTACGCGTCTTGTGGCGCCTAACTTGAACCCCGAGAGTGATGCCTCCTTGTACGTAGCATGTGGCACCTGACTTGAGATTTTCAAGTTAGGCGTCACCTAAATTTGAATCAATATCCTCCCGGGTGTCTGAAACTCTGTATTCAGGAACCTGTTTCTGTATCAATGACTCTGCATGATCCAAACACACATAAAACAAAGGAAAAATAGTAAAAGCTCAAGTAAAACTAAATAAATAACAAAATTAAACCAACAGAAATCAAACTAAAGGATATGAAAACATCGGGTTGCCTCCCGACAAGCGTTTCTTTACCGTCACTAGCTTGACAGTCAGCTCCTCTAAGGAGGAGGATCATAGGGGCTCAGCTCTTCACCCCTCACTTTGAACTTCTTTCCTGTGTCTCCATAAATCAGCTCAATATGCTCCAGAGAGAGGATTCTGTTTACTGTATAAGTCAACACTGGATTGCTATTCAATACCACCTTCATTCCTGGGGAGAAACCTTCAGTAGGGATCTTTTTGTTTCTCCATCCTCTGGATACTTTATTTTTAGGACCCTCCTCCTTGGTGGATGATGCATTCCCGACACCAAACTTAGGTTTGATGTCAGGGGGAATTTTATTGATTGTCACTAAAGGAGGTTTGTGCTGCAGATTCTGCTGTGCATCATCAGGGAGTTCTTGAAGGTTTGGAGTAATAAGCTCAGTCTGCATGCACTTCTTCTCGTCGCCTGCTGAATGCATATCTTTGAACACATGAAAGACCAGTTTCTCATTATGCACTCTAAGCACTAATTCACCCACTTCTACATCAATTAGAGCTCTTCCTATAGCTAGGAATAGCCTTCCTAGAATTATAGAGGCATTCTCATCCTCCCCCGTATGAAGAATCATAAAATCTGCTGGGAGGAAGAACTTACCCACTTTGACTAAGATATTCTCCACTAATCCATATGCAGGCTTTAGAGATTTGTCTGCCATTTGTAATGCTATCCTTGTGGGTTGTGCCTCTTAGATTTGCAGCTTCTTTATCACCGATAAGGGCATTAGATTTATGCTTGCTCCCATATCACATAATGCTTTCTCAAAGGTTGTGCCCCCAATGGTGCATGGAATTTGAAAGCTCCCTAGATCTGGCATCTTCCTTGGCAAGTGATTCTAAATAATGGCACTACATTCCTTAGTCAGGACCACTGTCTCATCTCCCTTTAAAGGTTTCTTCTTTGACAACAGCTCCTTTATGAACTTGACATAGAGAGGCATCTGCTCCAAAACCTCAGCAAAATGAATATTGATTTGCAACTTTCTGAAGACTTCCAAGAACTTTGAAAACTGCTTGTCCTTGGTCTCCTTTTGAAGTCTCAGAGGATATGACATTTTAGGCTTGTACTCAGGAGCCTTTGGCAATGTAGGATAAGTGTCAAGAGAGTCTGGGAATGGGTTGTCCGCACGCTTTGGAGGGACGTGCTCTACTTCTTCCTTCTTCTCCTCTGGAGCTTCATTTTCAACCGGCTCCTCATTAACTTGTGCTTCCGTACTTGCCACTTGTCCACTTATCAAAGTGATAGCCTTGCATTCCTCTTTTGGATTTGGAATTTTGTTACCAAGAAGGCTATTAGTGGTCCTCTGATCAATTTCATTAACTTTTGTGGCTAATTGACCCATCTGAATCTTCAAGTTCTTGATTGATACTTTGGTTTCCTGTCTAAAACTTGCCAATATTACTTCCAAATCATTGTTCTGCTGGGGCTGAGAAGTTACTTGCTGAGTGACGTTAGGATTTTTGCCAGTAAAGAATTTCATAAAAACAGTCGCGTTGTAGATATAGTATCTAAACCGACAGAAATCCCTTCGTACAAACGTTTTGGTTGTCACAAGTAACAAATCCCTTTAAAATTGATAACCGAGTATTTAAACCTCGGGTCGTCTTCTCAAGAAATTGCAGGGAGGTATGTTCTTATTATTGGTTATGAGTTTTGTAAATTGGGGGTTTTGGAGTTTGGGCAATGGGCACAGATATATTTAAATGACAAAAAAAATAAATAAATAACTGTAAAATAAACTTTTGGCAAGGTATAAGAAATTGGAAGTTCAGACTTAGTTATCCTTATCAATAATAATGAAAGTTGAATCTTAATTCCACTTAGTTGACCTTTACTAAAGCAAAGGAAAGTCAAGGGACTAATTAGTTTGATCTTCGAATCCTATTTATTTCCTAAGAAAAGGTTGGGATTATTGAAGTTCAGTTCAATTAGCAAAGATAACAGTTATCAATTATGTTGAGATAAGATAACTTCTGAGTTACTGATTTCTTAACCAAGACCAAAAGGGGAAAAAGTAAATTTGCTGGAATAAAAAATGTCTTCAGATTGGAAGCAATGGTGACATAAATAAAAGAGAGCAAAATTAAATCTGAAAATACCTCGAATTGCATTAACAAAAGAACTTAAATCTGACATAGACATTCATAAATTAAATTGAGAAAATAAATAATTAGAACATTGAACCTGGGATTGAGAGTCACTCCTAAAACTAAGAGAAGTCCTAAATCCTAATCCTAAGAGAGAGGAGAGAACCTCTCTCTCTAAAGACTACATCTACTCCTAAAATTGTGAATGTGAAAGCCTGATCATGAATGGATACATTCCTCCACTTTATAGCCTCTAATCTGCATTTTCTGGGCCGCAAACTGGGTCAGAAACAGCACAGAATTCGCTGGTTGCGAATTCAAACACGCTGATTTTTGTCACTGCGACACGGCCGCATGGAGCACGCGGTCGCGTCACCTAGCGTCAAGGCAACTATGACATATTATATATCAAATCGAAGCCCCGGACGTTAGCTTTCCAACGCAACTAGAACCGCGTCATTTGGACCTCTGTAGCTAAAGTTATAGCCGTTTGAGTGCAAAGAGGTCAGGCTGGACAGCTTAGCAATTTCTCCAACTTCTTGTATTCCTTCCAATTTTGCATGCTTCCTTTCCATCCTCTGAGCCATTCCTGCCCTGTAATCTCTGAAATCACTTAACACACATATCAAGGCATCTAATGGTAATAAGAGAGGATTAATATTAGCAATTACAAGATCAAAGAAGCATGTTTTCAATCAAAGCACATAATTAGGAAGGCAAATGTAAAACCATGCAAATAGTATGAATAAGTGGGTAAAGAGTTGATAAAAACCACTCAATTGAGTACAAGATAAATCATAAAATAGTGGTTTATCAACCTCCCCACACTTAAACACTAGCATGTCCTCATGCTAAGCTCAAGAGAAGCTATAAAGATGAAGAGGAATGGTAGAATGTATGAAATGCAACCTATCTTATATGAATGCAACTACATGCAAAAATGTTTCTACCTACTTGGTTAAAAGTAAATAAGTTCTCCAAGACAAAAATAATTCAAATTCCACTAATTCAAATCATATAAAATAAAGACAAGTAAACTTGTAAGAAGATAGCTCATGAAAGCAGGGAACATAGAATCAAGCATTGAACCCTTACTAGTAGTGTATATCACTCTAATCTCTCAAGTGTCTAGGGTTAACCACTCTATTCTTCTCTAATCATGCTTTCTAAACATTGTTCTTCATCTAACCAATCAACAAATATTTAATGTACCAATGCAAACATCATGAGGTCTTTTCAAGGTTGTAATGGGGCTAAGGTAAGGGTGAGGGTATATATGGCTAAGCGAGCTATAATTGAATCTTTGACTAACCAAGCTCTTACCTAACACACATACACTCTATATAACTCTAGAATCATGCCTAGCTACCCATAATTCCCACTTTTGTATAATTCCCATACTCATGTACCAAATTTTTTATATTTCTTTACTTTTGTCACATGTGCATTGATATTTTTATTAACTTAGCATTGGGGTAATTTTGTCCCCTTTATTTATTTATTTATATTATTTTTTTTTTCTTTTTCTCTTTTCCTTTTTTATAGAGGAATAAACATAACTTATCAATGCACATGGATTTTCTATTATTTTTCTATTTTGGTTTTTCATGAGTAGGTTCCCAAATTCCCAATATTCAAATAAATTAGAAACATGATACATTCCCTTATAAACCCATGTTCCCACAGTTTCCCTACACTTAATTGTTACACAATCCCTATCTTAAGCTAACCAAAGATTCAATTGGGATATTTAATTGTTTTTCTACTTTAAGGCTAGTGATATGGTAAAATATAGAACAAATGGGGATTAAAATGCTCAAAGTGGCTGACAAGGGTGATTTAAAGGGTAGGCTTATTTGGGATAAGTGAGCTGAAATCAAGCAATGGCCTCAATCATGTGCAAGCATGTAAATATACTAAATAATGGACATATAGAATGGAACAAAGCAAAGATTGTAATTATAAAGAAGAAAACACACAAGAATAAAATATTTATGGTTAAATAATGTAACCATATAAATAAGCTCAAAATCTCACAGGTTGTGTGTTCTTTGGCTCAAAAACCATGTTCCAAATACAACTTCAAACAAGTTTTAACATAAAAAATTTTTCAATTTAAATTAGTGAAATTTTTCAAAGATAGGGTCTTAAAAGGATTTTATTACTTTAACCAAGTAGTAACTAAATGCATAAAATCAAACAAATATGCAAATGCAATAACTAATTTAACAAAGAAAATTTAAACATTAGTGTTGAAACAGAAAGATACTAACCCATGGAGATCGGTATCGACCTCCCCACACTTAAAGATGGCACCGTCCTCGGTGCATGCTAAGATGTGCAAGTGGACGAGTGGCTTCAACTGATGCTTTTCTCTATAGATTGTGCAGATTGACTTGCCTGTCTCCCCATGTAAACATCTTCCGGTTCTCTTCCGGGTGGCCATCCTGAAAGAAAAAGGGAAGAAGAGTAACCCAGAAATAAAGATAGGAAAATGAATACAGTATGGGTGGGTTAATGCCAAATAATAAGGGTCTCAATTACATGGTAGCTACAACATGCAAGTGAGAAAACAATAGAAGCCATAGCATGCCAGTGGTACAAAATGTACAACAATGGGGAAGAGAGTGGGGAAAGAGAGATAATATAAATTCATGTCAATGCAAAAGTAATACAGATATAAAAGATTGGCATTGATTTAAATAATATTACTCAATCAGAATTAAACAAGTCATTAAGCACCAAGAAAATACCAGAAAAGATGTAACAGTTGAATAAGAACATTTTAACACCAATGGTAAAATAATAAATTTAGAAAAATAAAAATATGCAATGAATGAAAGTATGCAAATAAATAAAATAAAATAAAAGATAAGAAGAATGAGAAGGGAAAGAAATAAAGTAAGAAAGAAAGAAGAAAGAAGAAAAGATAAAAGAAATTAGGATTAGAGAAGAAAAGATAAGAAAATTGGCACAAATCTGGATAGGTTGTGTGATGCTGACGACGCGGTCACGTGGTGCGCAATAAGGTCAGGCGGCGCGGGCGCGTGGGTCACGCGATCGCGTGGCCTGTTTTGTGCGATTGGCGCGAGTGCAGCCTCGCGGTCGCACAACTCTCTGTTCGAAACTCTTTTGCCAAAAATCTGGGTGATGCGATCGCATGGGGCATGTGATCGCGCGAGTGGTCACTTAGTAGGATGTGGCGCGGCCGCGTGGGGCACGCGGTCGCGTGAGATGGACTGCGCGTCCAGCGGCAGTCCAACACCACTCTAGCACAACTTTCGGCTGTGCACCATTATTACGTCGAAATCCTGGTCACGCGGCCGCGTGGGGCACGCGGTCGCGTGGGAGGCCATTATTCCTACATGACGCGGTCGCGTCAGCGACGTGGTCGCGTGGGGTGATTTGTGCCATTGGCACGCCTCCAGCCCTGCTCCTGCGTAACTTTCTATTCATTTTCTTTTCTTCCCATTGCACTGGTGACGCGGACGCGTCAGCGACGCTGCCGCGTCGCGTGCGTGCTTTTTTTTTGCATGAAAAGTGCAGAATGCAATGCTAATGTAGATGCAAGAAATAATTCCAGGTTCAATGAAAATAAAATAAAATAAAATAAAAACAAACAAAATGAAATAAAATTGAAAAAGGAACGATCATACCATGGTGGGTTGTCTCCCACCTAGCACTTTTAGTTAGAGTCCTTAAGTTGGACATTTGGTGAGCTCCCTGTTATGGTGGCTTATGCTTGTACTCATCTAGGAATCTCCACCAATGTTTGTGATTCCAATATCCTCCGAGATCCCAAACTAGGCGCAGAAAGCCTTCAAGTAAGTGAAAGCAAGTTACAAGGCCCCAAGAGTGTTGATTGTTGGAATGAATTCTGGGGTCCCAAATCTTGCTTTTGCACCCGTCTTCAAGTTGATTATCATGATTCCATCTGGGTGGTTCAGCTTTAGAATTCTCAGTGAAGCGACCAAACAACTTCCTAGACCCATTCAATTGAGCTTTACACCAACCTTTGCGTTTAAACTTTGAGCTTTCAACCATAATGAAATTTGCAGGACAGTTCTTACCACTGACCATCTTCCTTTTACTCTTAATGCCACAAAGAGTTCTAAGTTGACCATCCGTCTCCAGTAGCCCATATTCAAGTGGAATTAGAAAGCTAAGGGATATGAATTTTACCCACTTGAATGTTGTGAAGGATGATGGCAACTTAGAGGGAGGTATTTTTAATGAAATTGCAAGCTCCACTCCCTTGTGCTCTTCTCTGATAATTACCACCTCTTTGCAAGCTTCTTCAATTTCAACATCTTCCTCTTGGTAGCTTTCTTCCAATTCAATCTCTTCTTCATTACTTACCAAGGGCATGGGAGGCTGTGCTTTTTCTTCTTTACTCTCCATCTCTTAACCAACCTCTTCCAAGTCTTCAACTATGATATGTCCTGGAGGTTGTACACCCTCCTTAACATCAAATGCAACCGTCTTGGAAGGAGGTTCTATGTCTTGACTTTCCCATGGAGGTTCAGCATCTCCTAAGTCTTCAACCACTTCTTCCTCCGTAACTATTATGGCTTCCTCCACTTGTTCCAATACAAAGCCATGTTCCTCATTGTCCACCGAAGTTTCTAGTGTCTCCTTCATGCTTTGCTCTTCTTTTGATTCTCCACATGTAGCCATGGGAGTTCCTTGAGTGTTCAGATATTGGGAAGCTATTTTATTCACTAACTCGCCGAAGGCGGCCATAAAATTTTGCACACTCTCATTCATCTTTTCTTGCCTTTGAAGAATAACACGAAGTCTGTCATCCATTGGAGGTTGGGGTGGATATGAGGATTTATTGGTTGGGAGAGAGGGTTCATAATAGGAAGGTAGTTCATCTTGATAATGATATGGAGATGGTGAATATTGAAGTGGTGGTTCTTGTGAGTAATTGGGTTGGAATTGGGGTGGTTCTATATATGGTTCATATGGCTCATAAGGTGGTTGGTGTGGTGGATGTGGGTTAGGGTCATATAGAGGTGAATGGTGGAAAGGGGCTTGTGAGTTTGGTGGTCCAAAGTTATATTAAGGAGGGGGTTCATAGGCGTATGGTGGTGGTTGTTGATAATCAAAAGAGCGCTCACCATAGCCATTTCCTTGATATGCATCACGGAATGGTTGTTGATAGTCCATTGGAGGTGGTTGTTGCCATGAGGGTTGATCAAATCCTTGTGGCTCCTCCCATCTTTGATTGTTCCAACCTTGATGCATGTTCTCATAATAGTTTCCATTCCTAACAACAACATTGGAATCAAACTTGAAGCCAGAGGGGTGAGAATTCATAGTAGTAGGAGAAAATAAAAATAAAAACTAACAAAAAGAAAATATTTTGAAAAAGAGATGATTTTTTTAAAAAAAAAATTGAATTTTTGAAAAATAAGATAAGATAAGATAAAAAAATATATTTTAAAAAAATATTTACAATAACCAATAATAAGGCACACGTTTGCAATTCCCCGGCAACGGCGCCATTTTGACGTTAGGATTTTTGCCAGTAAAGAATTTCATAAAAACAGTCGCGTTGTAGATATAGTCTCTAAACCGACAGAAATCCCTTCGTACAAACGTTTTGGTTGTCACAAGTAACAAACCCCTTTAAAATTGATAACCGAGTATTTAAACCTCGGGTCGTCTTCTCAAGGAACTGTAGGGAGGTATGTTCTTATTATTGGTTATGAGTTTTGTAAATTAGGGGTTTTGGAGTTTGGACAATGGGCACAGATATATTTAAATGACAAATAAAATAAATAAATAACTGTAAAATAAACTTTTGGCAAGGTATGAGAAATTGGAAGTTCAGACTTAGTTATCCTTATCAATAATAATGAAAGTTGAATCTTAATTCCACTTAGTTGACCTTTACTAAAGCAAAGGAAAGTCAAGAGACTAATTAGTTTGATCTTCGAATCCTATTTATTTCCTAAGAAAAGGTTGGGATTATTGAAGTTCAGTTCAATTAGCAAAGATAACAGTTATCAATTATGTTGAGATAAGATAACTCCTGAGTTACTGATTTCTTAACCAAGACCAAAAGGGGAAAAAGTAAAATTGCTGGAATAAAAAATGTCTTCAGATTGGAAGCAATGGTGACATAAATAAAAGAGAGCACAATTAAATCTGAAAATACCTCGAATTGCATTAACAAAAGAACTTAAATCTGACATAGACATTCATAAATTAAATTGGGAAAATAAATAATTAGAACATTGAACCTGGGATTGAGAGTCACTCCTAAAACTAAGAGAAGTCCTAAATCCTAATCCTAAGAGAGAGGAGAGAACCTCTCTCTCTAAAGACTACATCTACTCCTAAAATTGTGAATGTGAAAGCCTAATCATGAATGGATGCATTCCCCCACTTTATAGCCTCTAATCTATGTTTTCTGGGCCGCAAATTGGGTCAGAAACAGCCCAGAATTCGCTGGTTGCGAATTCAAACATGCTGATTTTCGTCACTGCGACGCGGCCGCATGGAGCACACGGTCGCGTCGCCTAGCGTCAGGGAAACTATGACATATTATATATCAAATCGAAGCCCCGGACGTTAGCTTTCCAACGCAACTAGAACCGCGTCATTTGGACCTCTGTAGCTAAAGTTATAGCCGTTTGAGTGCAAAGAGGTCAGGCTGGACAGCTTAGCAATTTCTCCAACTTCTTGTATTCCTTCCAATTTTGCATGCTTCCTTTCCATCCTCTGAGCCATTTCTGCCCTGTAATCTCTGAAATCACTTAACACACATATCAAGGCATCTAATGGTAATAAGAGAGGATTAATATTAGCAATTACAAGATCAAAGAAGCATGTTTTCAATCAAAGCACATAATTAGGAAGGCAAATGTAAAACCATGCAAATAGTATGAATAAGTGGGTAAAGAGTTGATAAAAACCACTCAATTGAGTACAAGATAAACCATAAAATAGTGGTTTATCACTGAGATGACTGAAACTGGTGGTTATTAAAATTATTCTGTTGAAAACCACCCTGAGAATTATTATTAAAATTTTGTGGCCTCTAAGGTTGCTCTCTCCACCCAAAATTTGGGTGATTTCTCCACCCCTGATTGTAGATCTTAGAATAGGGATCATTATTGGGATTTCTAGGACCACTCCCTATGTAATTGACCTGTTCATAAGAGGATTGAGCATAATCACAATTATCATTTTGCACAAAATTACCTGTCATGTCATAAGGGACCTCTTGAGGTGCGTTCTGAGTGTTGACAGCTGAACCTTGCATTTCACTCAACTGTTGAGTAAGTAGATTCATTTGCTGAGACATAAGCTTGTTCTGAGCAAGAAGAGCATTAACAACTTCCACTTCCAACACGCCTCTCTTCTGAGAGGTCTCAGAGTGCAAAGGATTCTTGTTGGAGGAATATAAGTATTGGTTGTTAGCAACCAACTCAATAAGCTCAATAGTCTCCCCTGGTGTCTTCTTCTTATGCAAAGAACCACCTGCAGAATTATCCAAGTGTATCTTGGACATTTTACATAAACTCTTATAAAAGATATCCAGCTGAGTCCATCTAGAGAACATGTCCGGAGGGCATTGCCTAGTCAGTAGCTTGAATCTCTCCCAAGCTTCATAAAGGGTCTCACCCTCTTTCTGTCTGAAAGTCTGAACCTCCACTCTTAGCTTAGTCAGCTTTTGAGGTGGAAAAAATTTAGTCAGAAATCCAATGACAAAATTTTTCTAAGTATCTAGACTCTCCTTGGGTTGAGAATCTAACCACAGCTTTGCTCTATCCCTCATAGCAAATGGGAAGAGCATGAA
Source organism: Arachis hypogaea (assembly GCF_003086295.3). Classification (NCBI taxonomy): domain Eukaryota; kingdom Viridiplantae; phylum Streptophyta; class Magnoliopsida; order Fabales; family Fabaceae; genus Arachis; species Arachis hypogaea. The sequence goes on along the minus strand of NC_092049.1, from coordinate 34,039,294 downwards.
TTTGTATACCTCAGGATTCACTCCATTAGTCTTCACAGTGTCACAAATCTGCAGAAAATCAGAAATAAACTGATTTGGATCTTCCTGAGGGAGTCCATGATATTGACAATTCTGTTGTACAAGAGTAACTAGTTGTGGCTTCAGTTCAAAGTTGTTTTCAGCTATAGGAGGTACCACAATACTTTTGCCATAAAGATCTATATTAGGAGCAGTGTAAGAACCAAGCACTCCTCTAGGTTGCTCATTCCCATTCGGATTTGTCACTTTGGTATTAGCAGCATTATTATGATCCATAGTGGACTTTGCAGCCTTGTAAAATCTTGCTTATTGCAAATGCCACCTTAAAGTCCTTTCAGGTTCAGGATCAAAGTCTAACAGAGGTTCCTTGTCCCTATTCCTGCTCATAAACAGACAAAAGACAAGAAAAAATGGAATTATCTACGTCAGAGTGTAGAGAATTCCCAGTGAGGTAACCTGTGTAAAGAAATAAAATAAAATACTTACTAATTAAAACAGAAAAAAATCGAACAGGATGACTGAACTTAGGCTGAAAATTTCGAAAAATTAATGAGTAAATTAAACAAGAAAATTGAAATAAAATTAACTAGGTAACACCAAACTTAATTTCAAAAATTAAAGAAAAATAAATATATGATGCAAATTTTTTTTATGTTTTGGAATTTAAAGACAGAAATAAAATAAAACTAATAAAATATAGAAAAATAAAAATTAATGGAAAGAAACAGAATGAAAATAAAAGAAAATAAAAAGAAAAAGAAAAATAAATAAAAAAACAGACGAAGGTTTTGAAGAAAATTCAAAAGTTAAAGGAAGTAAAATTAAAGAAAGGGACAGGAAGATGGGAAACGAAAAGCAAAGCAAAAAATAATAAAGAAAAAAATTGAAAAATAAAAATTAATAATACTAACATTAAGCAAATTAAAAAAATATCTAATCTAAGCAATCAAACAACGAGTAGTTGCCAATAACAATCAATCCCCAACAACGGCGCCAAAAACTTGGTGCGGAATTTAAAGTCCACAAACTAACCGGCAAGCACACCGGGTCGTACCAAGTAATACCTCAGGTGAGTGAGGGTCGATCCCACGAGGATTGATGGATCAAGCAACAATGATTGAGTGATTGGCTTAGTCAGACAAACAGAAAATAGTGTTTGGGTCTCAATTGCATCAAACAGTAAATTCAGAATATCAGAAAGCAAGCAGTAAATAAGTTATGAATAATATATGGAGAAACAGTTAAGGATTCAGAGATATCTAGGATTCTGTAAAACTGTAAATTGCCGAATGAGGTAGAAGAGAAGAAGAGAATCCGAAGGGCTGATTATTTTTCCCTTTTATATCTAATCCTAATTAATCTAAATTATAATTTCTAAAACTAAATAATATCTTTTCCTATTTTAAAATAAAAATTAAAGTTTAATCAGAACTAATCAAACAATCCGCGCGAGCCTTGTAAATGCGAGGACCACTAAACTTTACTAAGGACCACGCCTAACTTGGCAACAAGCCACGCCTTACTTGAGGGATGCAGTGAGAAAGAGTGTGTTGCTCTCATGTGCTGCGCCTAACTTGAAGATTTATTGCGCCTTACTTGGATTGAAGGCAATTGTTGTATGTTATTGTTAATGTCTTGCGCCTAACTTGAGAAATCTCAAGATAGGCACAGTCTTGGCAGCGTTCCTTGGAAAAGAAGTATGGACTATTACATATTGTTGGAAAGCTCTGAAAGTTAGCTTTCCAATGCCACTGAAAGCACGTCCATTAAATTTCTGTAGCTCACGTTATTCAGGTTTGAGTGCAGAGAGGTCAGGGTTAACAGCATCATTCGCCTTCTTCTCTTTTTCTGCGAAAACTCCATCAAATCCAGCCGAATGCTACCTAAAATAAATAGAATTGCACACGACTTAAAGTAGTATCCATAGTGGCTAAAAGATAATTAATTCTTGATTAAACTCAACAAATTGAATGCAAATTCACTAGAAAAAGATAGAAAAGATGCTCACGCATCACAAGGCCTCCGCTGCCTTATTATTTTATTGACTATTGTTTTTGTGATTTAGTAACCATAAAAAATAAAAAAATGTTTGTTTGAGCGCATCGGGGTGCAGGTGCTAGAACTTGGAATTATTGTTCATTCAGTAGTGATAGCCCGATAGGCCTGTCCATGGGTGCTTCAAATAACACATGCTCCATAAAAGGCCTTATAGTGGCCCTTTGCTTCCATCAAATGTTTGAAGGCATGGGTCTTGGCAGTTGCATTCTTCAGGCCCAATACAAGTTGTTAAAGAGGATGGTGTTAGTGTTGTTGTTCTCAATTACAACTCCATTTGGAATCGCATTAGGAATTGGATTGTCCAAAATCTACAAAGAGAACAGCCCAAGTGCCCTAATCACAGTTGGTATGCTTAATGCTTCATCAGCTGGGCTTTTAATCTATATGGCATTGGTTGACCTTCTCTCTACTGATTTCATGAGTCCAAGATTACAGAACAACATTAAGCTCCAATTCAAGTCTTACGTTGCTGTCTTTCTGGGTGCTGCTGGCATGTCTATCATGACAAAATAGAATTAATAATGCTTAATCATATGTGGTCTAGACCCTGCGTCATGGCAATTCATTTGCCTCGTGAGTAATCATATCTAGATTCGAAATTACTGAGACCAAATAGTGGATAGAAATTTTAAAAATGTTATATATGTATGTGTGTGTGTATTATAAGTGAGTTTGTAATATTGTAATGTTTAAGATTGAGAGATGTTTAACTAGTCTCAAACAAAAAATAATGCTTAATCATATATGTTTGTTGTGCCATGATTTCTGTAATTTTTAATGTAATAATGTGTTAGATGAAGCTAAATCATTTGTTTTCTTAAAAATTGGGAACTTGTGTTTCATTTAATTTAATGTGATGCATTCACAAGAAATAGTCTCAACGTTAACTATTTCATGCATGTTTATGTTTGCATAAATGAAATGAAATAGAAGTGGCAATTTTTCTAGAATGTTGTATGTTGCTGATAAATTGTAGCTTTAATTAATCTACTTATAATTATTTAGCTTTTTCTGTTCAAAGTGTAGCTTATTAGAACTTAGATATATAACTATATAGCTTATTATTAGTTTATTACTAATATAAATGTTAAAATATGAAGTTCTTATGAAAAAAAGTATATGGTAGTTATTTCATTTGATTTTTGGTAATCTCGACAAGGTATCGAATTAAACTTGTATTAAGATCTTAGTTTGGAGAGTAGATACAATTCCTCAGAAAAAGAATGGACTCGACCTGGGATTTACTTAGTGTTTGTGTCAAAAAATATATAAAATGCTCAATGATATTAAACTGTGGCAAATAATATAAAAATTGTAATAAAAGAAAATAAGTAACAAATAAAAGCTTTAAATAAATAAGAGAGTAAAATTGAAATTGAAAGAAAACAAAATACTTGAAAAAAAGAAAAAAATGCTCACAGAAAAATAAAATAATAAATTAAAAGGAAAATAAAGGAAATAAATTAGAAGTAGTGGATTCTAGACACTCAATGCACTTACACAGTTACACTCCATTGTCTTTTGTTGCGTCAGCGTGATTGAAAATTTGCAAAGTTTTGTGTGATGGTGAAGTGTTCAGATTGAAGTCCCTGATTTCTTCTAAACTTCTCTTATTTATAGACCACAAGGATAGACTAGTAGAATGTTTCTTTCTTTTCACGATCTAACTTTCTCCTTTTTTTCAGGTTCTCACAACCCATGACCCTGCCTTGACTGCAGAGGACTTTGTTCTCCACGGTGAACATCCCACGTCTTTGCGATTATCTTGGTCTCAAAGACCCATATTTTGTCAAATTAAACCACGCTAATTATAAAATTTTGACCTAGGTCCTTTTCGACTTGACTTATCTCATAATCAATATTCTATTTTTTTATTGTCGAGTTCTCACTTCGTCGAAATTTAGACCATGTGTGATCAACCGATTTCGACCCAAATCCTTTTCGACTCAATTCATATGAGGCAGTCGACACCCAATTCTATCATAGTCAAAATTCGTAACAGATCAAAATTTCATACTAATAATAGTATTACTCTTTTCAAAATACTCAAAATGACAAGTTTGGCTAATTTATATATACATATAAGTTATTTGTCAAAAGTTCATCATTCACATAACTACTAGTCTAAGCTTTCATGGATACATTTAATTATACATGTATTATACACTACAGCAAAGGCAGAGGATAGCATCCAAAAATTGATGGCCGTTAATCCAACCGCTGCAACTAACAGAGATACCAGCCATTGTCACTCTGCTGACTTTTGCTTAAATAGCGGATACTGCATGAAGAACTGCTGGTAATCAATATCTTTATCCTAATTAACTCATTTATTCGATCTTATTTTATCTGATAACCAAAAATTTCCCCCACAGCTGCAGCTCCAGAAACTGGCAAAAATAGATTGGAAGCACGTGAAACTTTGAAGTCGCTGCTCCACCGTGCACCACTGCTACCCATCCATCATCCTCTCTCTGGCATCGACCTTTCGTGCCTCCTCCACACCATCCTCCACGGTCTGCAAGAAATCCCAAAGATCTGTTCTACCATTCGCGTTTGTGTGGTTGTGGAGTAGTGTGGCTGCAATCCATCCTTATTTCCCTGGCGTTGACCTCTCACCTTTCCTCCATAGTCCGTGAAACCCCTACTTCCCCCTCTACGGTGCACGAAATTTCTAATCTCTTCTCCGCTTACTTTCATCACATTCTTTGATGAACAGACACCATGTTGTGGAACTCAAATTTGGGATTTTTTTTCAATTATTACTTGTGATGAACACAATAAACATTGCTGATAATAAAACTAATTGAAACCTATAGTTAGCAGTATATTGCAAGTGGCATTCCATTCCATTCCATTCCTATAATGCATCTTAATTTAAAGGTTTAACCTCTCCTCAGTCCTTTGTCTCTGATCTTTTTACTTTCTTCCTAAACCTTTATTTCGTTCTTCCCCATTGCTCTTTCTTTCTTGTTTTCACTATTGATCACTTACAATTTTTGAATCCTATTTTCTCAAAATTTGGCTATATCTTCGTGGTTCAGATTATGATTTCAGATAATTTTGATTCAGTTTTGTCTATATCTTCTATTAGTTGGGGTTAATTGTGGCTTTTTAGAGTTAGGAATTGAATGTACATTTATTTGGATTTATTGTATGCTTTGTAATTTCTTTTTGTCTCTCATATTCTCGTTAATGGATTGCTAAAGTGAAGTCTCTATCTTCAAATCAATACTACTACACTAGTGATTTAGATATTATGTATGCTTTTGGTTTGTGAGTAATTTTATGTAATTTTAATGATCACTTTACACTAGGTTCCTAACCTTCTGCTAGTGTTTGCCAAAGAACTGTTGGTAATTCATACACTGTGACTTAGTGAGCTAGGTGTCAATTATGCAAAAGTGAAATTGTGTCCTTTTTTTCTTGTTAACTTGATATTCAATTTTTACCTTTTGGTTTTAGATCTTAAGTATGTTGATTGATTCTTTATAATTTATTCTACATACTGTGTGGGTTTTCCTTGATTATGTTGTTCTTGATCTTCTCTGTTGAACTTATTAAATTTGCAGACAAGCAAAGGATGCATTAAAGTTACTTAAGAAGTGATTGGACAATAAAAGTCCCAAGATACAACTTTTGGCACTTTTTGTTAGTATTTTTTCTCTACTTTTTTTATAGTTATTGAATGTTTTAATGCAATTTGATGTCATGTGACAGATTATTTTATAGGTTAAAGTAACTTTTGTAAAGGTGTTCATATTTTTTAAATTCTTTTGTTGCTATAAGATATGAGGCATAGAGTACTACCAAAATTTTTATTCATAATTTCAGTTATGTACACATAGTGAATAACTCTAACTCGTATGGTTTGTATTTGATGCAGGCTCTAGAGACCCTTAGTCCGTGAAACTCCTGCTTCCACTTCCACGGTGTGCGAAATCTCTAATCTCTTCTCCACTTACTTTCATCACATTCTTTGATGAACAGGAACCATGTTGTGGAACTCATATTTGGGATTTTTTTAATTTATTACTTGTGAACACAATAAACATTGCTGATAATAGAACTAATTAAAACCTGTAGTTAGTAGTATATTGCAAGTGGCATTTCATTCTATTCCTATAACGCATTTTAATTTAAAGTTTTAATCTCTCCTTAGAACTTTGTCTCTGATTTGTCTACTTTTTTCTTAAACCTTTAGGTCATTCTTCCCCTTTATTTATGTATAGAGATTAGGCAACTTAGGCCACATTCTTGAAGATTGATAAAAGATCCTTATAGCTTTTAGTTCGTATAAGTGCAAAACCCAAAGAAATGCATTATTAAGAATTAATTATCGAACTAAAGATCTATTTATTCAAATTAAAAGGCAGCCAAACACCTTGTATGATGTCCATAAGTAAGATCACCAGATTCTAAACAGAAATCTTTGTATTTTTTACCTGGCTGAATTGCTAATTGGATTGTTGTTCTCCATTACTCTTTCTTTCTTGTTTTTATTCTTGATTTTGATGTTGAATATTATTTTGATTGGACTTATGGTGTTTAGATTTTAGATTATGTTGTTGCTTATTTTTTGTTATTTTTATTGGAGTTGGATGAAGAAAGAGAGAGTAATGGGATTTGTACTGATTTTTCTTGTTCTTCATAATTTTATCTGGAAAAAAAATCAAACCTCAGATATCAAGAATTGATATTTGAGTTTGACTAGCAAATGGATTGGACTCAACTTAGAAACAAGTGGGTAAACTCATTGTATGTAACCTTAGCAAAAATGTAGAAGTTTAAATTTAATATTCAAGAGTATAAAGCTTTATATCATAAGACATTCAGCATTCAATAACATCATTAATTGATGTCTATATCTTTGCATATTTCTGCGATCAACTATATATGATTGATTATATTCATAGAGCGATTAAATTTTATGCCATTTTGATAAGTTTGATTAGGAAGATGCATGAGGTAAATACTACATTATTCTCCATCTTTCCACTATGTATTAGATTCTTTTAGTTTTGTCTTTTATATAATAATACTTGTGACTTTTATTGCACACACAGCCAAATTACTATGTATGATATATATCCACACATATAGAATTATCTTCTTAAATGACACGTCTCAAGTTGTAATTGAAAAATAATGAATAAATAAATAAGACTATAGCGAGCAATGCAAACTTCTGGTCATATTGACAATTTGAAGCTTCAACCTCTGCGGCTAAGTAGACCAAAAAATAGATAAAATAATAGGAACTAAGCAAAAATTTCTTGGAAATAAATGAGTGCACAGAAAAATAGAAGGAAAAATATTTATACTCACACAGCTGTATATGTCTTCTCTATAAATAATTTTTAAAAAAGAAAGCATTTTAATAAGAATTATTTTCATGTTTTAGTACTACCATATTTTTCATTTTTATTTTTTCCTTTTACATGCATTTCAGTGCCATGCTGTCATGTGATATATGCTAGTTTGTGATTAATTGATAACATTTTGTGATTCCTATGCCGGAATTATATTTTCCCTGCTTTTATTATTTATTTTTCTTAAATTCATTTCTATCCATAATTATGTCAATATTAAAGATAAAAATATAAAAGAGAAATATAGACAAAGATTAGGGGTGGCAAAGCGGGCCAATCCGTCCCGCCCTGTCCCGCCTAGGCTCATCCTATAAACGGAGCGGACTGGTCAGCCCCGCCAACTAAGATGGGTTTAAACTGCTAGTCCGTCCCGCTTTATGACGGATTGGCGGGTCGGCGAACTAGCCCGTTTGACTCTTTTTTTTTTTTGAAAAATAAAATTCATTAAAATTAACCAAAAAATAATAATTAAAAAATAGTCAAATTATAATATAATTTTTTCACTATATTTTTTTAAAGTTTTAACTTCAATAAAATTGTTCAAAATAATATTTGTCAATAGAATCATCTTTATTTTAAAAAATAAGTCACATAATTTGAGCAAATATACGAAATTGTAAAATAAAATAAATAAAGTTAATAATTAAAAGAAGAATAAAAATAAAAACAAAAAAAAGTATTTGAAAATTCTATAATTATTAATTTTATAATAGTAATCACTCTTTTATTTAATAAAAAAAAGAAAAATAAAAATCTTCGGTCCGGCGGACCGGCCCGCCTCGCCCCACTAAAACTCGCTAATTTGGCGGTACGAATTCGACGAATTTTTTTAATTTGACGGGCTCCAAATCTTAGTCTGACCCGCCTTTTTTAGCGGGTTTAGCGGATCGGCCCGACGGGTTCAACCCGTTTTGCCACCCCTAACAAAGATGGCTCATATAGCATTAATCCATCTAATTTTATTAGCATTCACATGTGCCAGTTCTTTGCCTTTGATATGCTATTGTATATAAATCTATATCTCTCTAGCTTGTTCCACATATGGTTGGTCTTTGTTCATACAACTGGTAAATTCACATCGTTTGTTTTAAGATAATTCCATAAAAAAATAAAAAGGGTTAATTTCATTATATACGTTCAAACTATATATGATTATCTGTCATTTTTATATAAATATGAGGCCATCTCTCACATGATGTTATGATTTTTGGATTTAATTATGGATTAAGGTTATTAATTTATAAATTATCATATAAAAAAATGTGTAAAGTTTAGTTTTTAATGTAAATATTGTGCATCTATTGAAATGAATTAAATTTTTTTATTAATAATAATCTTTATTTGTGTCATTTGAGCATATATTAGCTAAACTCATCATTTTTAATCATAAACTTTATTTGCATTTAAAGCTATACTCTAAATCTCTTTTAGCAGATTTAAAAGATTATCCTTTACAACTGCTAAATCATGTGCTAGTGACATGGTTGCACAGCATATGTTGCACATTTTAACTAACAGTAAAAAGTATATTTTGATAGAATAAAAGATACAATAATAGAAATAACACTACAAAAAAAAAGGCCTATGGTCATGGTAGCTAGTAAAAAGGATGATCATAGATCTATGGTCACGGTTTTAGACCTATGGTCACGATTTTTTACCGTGGCCTATTCCCTCGTGGCCATAGGTCTATGGTCACGGTTTTTTAATCTATGGTCACGGTTTTAATTTTCAAAATCTGATGTTTTAGGCCACGTTTTTTCACCGTGACCATATGTTAATCTATGGTCACACGTAAAAATCGTGACTATAGCCTTATCTATAAAACCGTGACCATAGCCTCTATGGTCACCCCATTTAAAACCGTGATCATAGCCTTATCCATGGTCACGATTTTGACCGTGACCATAGCCTCTATGGTCACCCCTCCCTAAAACCGAGACTATAGCCTCTATGGTCACCCCTCTTTAAACCTTAAAACCGTGACCATAACCTTATCTATCGTCACGGTTTTCACCGTGGCCATAACTTATCTATGGTCACCCCTCCTTAAAACCGTGACCATAGCCTTATCTATGGTCACGATTTTTCACCGTGACCATAGCCTTATCTATAGTCATCCTATTTTTAAATGGTGACCATAGCCTATTTTATTTTATGAGATTTATTTTTTTTAAAAGCATAATCACGTCCCAAAATGATAATAATCACAAAATAAATCTAAGAATGAGAAATTCAATAAATCTAAATCATAAAAGTTTCATTAAAAACTAGATATCCATTACAACACTAATCAAAATAAGGTGTAATTTATCCATCACATGTAATATCAGATAAAGTCTCTTATCAAAAAGTAAAGAACATTCGAAGTTGTTATAAACGGTGCCACAACAGCTAGTCAACTCCTGTTGTCTTTACTAGTACGAAAAAATTATCATGTACACAAAACAAAGCCAAAACAAATTTCAAGAGAATGTAAAGAACATTCGAGAGTAAAAAAACAAAATAATCAATAACAAATACTAATCCTAAAAGAAACGAAAAAGAAAAGATAAAAGAAAAAAGCATTCCCTACATAGTTATCTCCATCAAGATACAAGAACTTAGAACCCAATTGCATGAAAGTAATTAAATTATCCCAACAGAAAATGAAAAAGAAAGTCTGCATGAAGACTTTAATTTTTCTTCTCCTTAGTTGTACTTCAAATATTTAACACTAACACAACCAAATTCCATATAGCAGTCCTTGTTGTTTAATATTATTTCAATAAAATATAATAATTTGATCATGATAACTTTGTGTTGAACTATGTACTAATTATTCAATTTAATTATAAAAGAATGCAACATTAACTTTTACCTATTTTGACACTCATAAATTACTAAGAATAACTTAGAGCAATTTCAGTTATACATAAAAACTAATTAGAAGAAAGGAACAGACAGCATTAGTGCTACACTGCTACAATTTCACAAAAGACCTAAATTAAAACTAATTAAACTAATAAAAACAAAAATAGAAATTTTCTTGGACATTTTAACTTTCATATCAGAACCCATTTCTTAGAAAAAGCCTTGATGCCTACAATATATGTAACAAAACAAACAAACAAAGTTTGGATAAGAAAGAAACATTAAACAAATTGCATCAACGTTCAATTTTCTCGTTAATTAATAAGTAACATCATGCATATATCAGACCCTGGAATCTTAATTGATGGATACCATTTAACTAAAAAGTAATGTGAGCAAGCATCATAATGCCTTACAACAACACAATTAGGCTAAAAAAGGAAACAGAATATTCAGCACTTATATCATAAACCAACTTGTGTTAGTAGATATTATTACATAAGCATAAGCATTCTAAGTAATACAAGTATTCGAACATAGTCTTTCTAACTCTTACCTATTTGTACGGACTCAGATTCACAAGGTCAAAATCACAAATCCCAGATCTCTGAAATCCCTTAACATGAGTCACCCTTTTTACACAAAGAGACCAAACCCAAAAAGCTCAGATCTTTGACTATGGGTAACACACAAAACAAAACCTAAATCTACCCAGTTCTCAAAAAAGTAAACTTTTTATATCAAAAACAGCGAATGCTTTCTGGGTATGGCAAATGTGAGTATAAATCTGAACTTTCAGTGGTGATGAATGAGAATTGAGAAGAAGATTAACAGTTTTAACAACAAATACACACATGATAATAGAAACTTGAATAAGCAAAAATAGTTTTAACAGTTTCAATTCGATTAAAATAAAATATTATTTTTACCAGCTATATTAAAAATTCAAGCTAAACTAATGTAGCCTTAATACATACAAACAACACCACTGCTTTAGCTTCTTGCCCATGTGCTTCAACATCAAGCGACAGTACTTTTGTTCCCTCTGCTCTCACCGTCTTCAACCCTCTTACCATCACTAGCTACTACTTCTTATTAACTCATTCAACTCCTTAATGTAAATACTACCTACTTATCAAATCAAATGCTATTTTCTTCTTTTTATTATCACCTTTTATACTAAACTTCATCATCTTTATTATCTTTTCTAATTTTTGAAATCAAAGCTAGTTACCTTGTTCAATAGCAGAGACAATTTTTTATTTATATTTTTTCCCAACACCTACTGATAATTTAAATTTAAGATCAGGGACTAGAAAAATGAAGTCTAAGTTGCTAGCTAGTAGAATTTTAGTTAACTATGAAGACACAAGCAATTGACACAAAGCAAGAAAAGCCAAAGGAACTGCACCAATGCTTTTGACCAGGTACATAATTTCCATACCATCTTGTCCACTTATTTTCTTCTTACTCTGTTCTTTTTTTTTTATTTCTCTTTCCATCATCTCGTTTTCGTTTTTAATTAAACCCCTACCTAGATGTCGCAATCGCATACTTTAACGTAACAACTCCCTTCTCTTTTAGTTTCAGGACAGCAGTGGTAACTCACACGCAACCGAAACAGCAACAATATTAGCCTTCACAACACTGACCATGGTTGTAGTAAAATAGAGGATCTTAATTGGATAGGAATTAAAATTAATTACTTCCCCGGGGATTTCAAAACAAGGTATATACCATAATCGACTCAGAACAAGCATAGCAGTGACAATAAAATGGGTAAATAGACTGTAATCAAGGAAAAGATCAATCCAGAATTAAAGAAGTAGCATCGGACCCACCAACAGCAACTCTAACATATTCATAATAGCATCAATGCCAGTATTCTAGATGATTGCATTAGAGAAACAGGTGAAGCAAAGGGGCTGAACTAAATTAAAGATATATGTTACCATGAGTAAAACAGGAACGTAGCAGATAAATAAAATTTAAAACAGAACAAGGGTGAAAGGGGTTACAGTTTTGAAAATGAAAGAATTGGAACCAGAATGGAGATGGCGATGGGTTTGGCAGCAACAGTAGCCACGGAGAGGCATGAAGGCGACGGTAGTGGCTCCGGCAGCTTGCCCTACAATAACGGTGTTACCCTCCTTCCCATCAGTTTCTGTTCTTCAGCGTTCGTCCTCTTCTCTGGCTCGCTATCTTCTTGCTCGTGACAGGGCGATCTCGACGACGGCAGGCTCAAGGCGACGGCTCCACGGCAGTGAGCTGGGCGCGATGCCGGCACGCTCTTCTCCTTCTCCTTCCCTTCTTCTTCCGGGATACCCCCTTCTTCTCTGTACTCCCTTCCTTTCTTTTCCCCTCCTGTTTCCCCCCTCGAGCTCCCCTGTTTCCTTTCTTTCCTTTTCTAAACGTAGGTTTAGGGATTTAGGGTAATAAATTTAGGAATTTTGTGAAATTAGGATTTTATTTGGTAATTCTAGAGTTAGGGTAAAATATATATGAGTAATATAACAATTTTTATAAAATATTTGAGATAGAATAATAATTTAAGATTCAAATATAATACTATAAAGATTACTTTCAAAATGCATAAAATTTTATCTATCAATCTATTAATGAGTTCAAATAATTATTTTTAATTTAAATTATAAGGTAAACATACTAATCACATTTTATAAAATATAGTTTAAACCCGAGAGTATCAATTATTCAGACTATATGATATAATTTTTCATTATTTTTCTATTACCAAAATTTTAATTTCAATTTGTATAAAATAACTAACTATAATAAAAAGTGTACATAAATATTAACTTAAACTTAAAGTATTTATAATAATTAATTTAATCATTCCTAATAAATTAATCTTTAAGAGCTCAAATTAATAAAATAACCATAGTTTCTTCGTAATAGAAATTTCTCAAATTAAATTGTATAATGCTTCTATTACTAAATTTTAATTTTAAATTATATGAAATAACAATTATAAAATTACACAAGAATATTAATTGAATCAACCCAAATATTAGTAAAACTAATTTAATTACTCTTAATAGTCTAGCTTATAAAATAAAGAGTTCAAATTAATAATAAGTCATAACTTATTCATAATAAAAGTTACTTAAATTAAACTATATAATTCTTTTCTATTTTTTTAATTGCTAGAATTATGCAAAATATTCCATTATGATAAAATTACTTAAGAATATTAATTAATTCAAAATGAATTTATCGCCGAATCTATTTAATTATTTCTAATAGAATAATTTCTAAAATTATAAAGTTTAAACTCAATAAGATAAAATGACAATTTATTTATATTTAGGTTTCCAAAAACGCAGGATGTTACAGAGTATCTCCCAACACCGCATCACTATCTCAAACTGAAATTAACTATGACGGAGCTTCTAATTACGGCGACACAGCTTCCAACGACGGCAACGGATCTTCCTACAGTAGAGGTGGAGGATGCGTGGGTGTGGGCCTGCGGTGGCTGTGCCGCTGCGGCGCTTTATGGCTGTGGGGGTTGCGAGGAGGTGCAGCGGCTGCGGGAAAGGATGCGGGGACATCCACAACTAGAAAATTGATTAATACAGACAGATTTAGTCTTTATTACAGACGGATTTTTGGATACCGACGAAATTACCGACGGATTTTGTCCCTCAGTAAAAGTCCCGTCGGAAATTATTTACCGACGAATTTTTTTCCGTCGGAAAATTACCGACGGATTTTTACCAGTTACCGACAGATTTTCCCTCTGTAAATTCTCCATCCATTTCCCGCAGGCGATGAACTTTCTGACAGACTTTCTGTCTGTAATTACAGACGTATTTTTCGACGGATTTTCTGTCTGTAATTACAGACGAATTTTTTGACGGATTTTTCGTCTGTAATTACAGACGGATTTTTTGACAGATTTTCTGTCTGTAATTTAAACTTTAGAAAATTATCTCACACTCTGATTATAGACAGAAAATCCATCTGTAAATCCGTCATAAGGTAAAATAATTTTTTTTTATTTTTTTAATTACAAAATAAACTTGCTTTCATACAAAATAAATATAAATTTAATACAAATTTTTGTCTAATTTATATTCGAATATTTATATTTTATAAAATAAACAAATTTATCGTATTATCAAACTAAAAGAAAAGTACTATAAACAAACAAGTCAATATAACTCAAAACATAAACAAAATGTATTGATCATCAACTATAATTCCTAGTATATTGTTCAACCATACTAAAACTATTAGCTATAGTCTTCAGTGTCATCTTCATCCTCATCATCATCATAGTCTTCATCCAAAGACATTGAGGGTGGCGGCGGTGGCGGTGGTAGTGGAACTGCACTAGAACTTCTTGACGCTCTAACCTTCTCATAATAGCTAACATAATCCTCATTCCATCTCTTCTGTTTCAGCTTTTCCTTCTTGGCCTTTCCAATTGCCCGTTCCAACTTTTCTAACTTCTTTTGAGTCTTTTCCAATTTGAAGCTCCAGCACAGTCACCTCTTGTTTAAAGTTGAATAGTGGTGGAAATGGATGACCATTTGGCAAGCGAGCATTGGGTTCACGGAGTTCATCAAAGAATGGGTGTGCACAAGCTTCTAGCTGCAGAAGAAAAGTAGAACCATCCTCAAACTTCTAAATTATCTTTTCATTTATGCATATGTAAAATTCCTCAACTTTGATTAGATGTCCCTTTCTATCTACTCAACTTTTATTAGATGAAAAAACATGTCGCAGAAGGGAGATAGAAATGCAAACCTTGTGCCATGGGTGTGCTTTTATCCGTGGAAACTTGAAGTTGTTGTAGTTTGGATTCATGCAGCGGACTTCCTCTCGAGTGGGTGTGCCAAGGACCTGAAACCACATAATATTATAGGTCTAAATTCTTATGACAATAATGACATGGTAATACCAGAATAGAAAAGTAGAAACATAGCAGGTGGCATCAATTGTAGCACCTTGACATGGTAATACCATTTGTATATCAGTTGACATATAGGCAGTAGATAATAAAAAAACCAAAGATTGTTTGCATGATTCACAATAAATGCCACATTGAAACACTCAGAGAAAAAGCATATATAAACCTGGCCCAAAAGTAGTTCAGCAAGGACACAACCAGCTGACCAAATATCAATTGAAGTAGTATACTCAGTAGCACTAAATATGAGTTCTGGTGCGCAATAGAACCGGGAACATATATATGATATATTAGTTTCTCCTTTGACCTGACCAAAAAAAAAACATATCAGTTAGATCCTCTTCATCGACATTGTTAAAAAGTTGAAAGTTCATTACAATTGATAATACTTGGTTAATATTCTAACAGAATTACAGGAGAACCTAGGCAAAGTTACTAAATATAATAATGCAAGCGACACAAGGAAACATAATACGATGGATTAATATATATTTATGCCAACATACCATCATTCAATATAGATGTATGCCAACACAAGTCAGAAATCATAATTGTGCCTAGCATGCAAAAACCAAGTGAATTACCACACAGAATTCAGCTCAACAAAGATGCACAACTGTATATGTTAGGAAATATGAACATGATTCACCTATTAAAGGACAAACATTCTTGAAGCCAATTCTTGAAGCTACATAAATTGAATAGAAAATGGCATTTAAAATTCAGCAAATTCTTTACGCATTTCAATTACACTAACCTGACATTCTGTTTCTGCAATAAGTGTATCCAAGAAAATCCTTGACAATTCCCAGAGTTCTACCTGTGCACCTTCATCATCTAAAAATTGCAGTTGGGGGATTAAGAGTTCAACCTATGAGCAAGTTAAAAATAGTTAGTTCAAGAAAAATGAGGTGCTAAAGGAACTCAAAAGAACAAACTAAGCCACCCATTAACCTGCCTCTGCTTAAAAAATCTCAGTTACATGAGACACAAAATGATAAAAATTTGAATGCCAATCTCAAAAAGAATAAAACTAGCACTATCATAGTCTTTTTTAATTTAAACATGTTAAATAAATTTATGAAGTTGATCTTAAACAAGATTTTCAGTACAATTAATCAAAGTCAAAACACCTAAAAAAAAGATCTGTGACAAATATCCAATTGATTATTACAGCAAGTATTACCACAAAATTGAAAGCATAAAATATAAAAAAATTAATAAGGACATGAAATTTTTGCACATACTATGGCTCTCATCCCTCCTGAAGTGACAAACAATGCAGCTGCCTCACTTGATTGTCGCACCACAGCCTCCAAATCTGAAGGCAAACAACTAAAAACACAAAAATTGAGTTAACATCTTCCAGACACACATTATCACAATATGAAACCAGAAAATGACACATCTAATAACTCTAATAGCTCTAATAGCCTTGAGATGCCAACTGCTATAAGGTCAAAAGTTCCATGCTAAAATCACATGTATCAAAGTTTATTGAGTTACCATCGTTTTTCAAAGAAACAAGTAGTTCTGTCTCTTCTCCAGTGGTAGTGTCCACAACTTCATCTGAATCTGAATCAGACTGGCACCTAGCAACTAGCAAAGAAGAAAAGAACTAACTTCAATCATGGTCATGCACAGAATGCATAAAAACAAACATGCATACAAGTTATTTGTCAGACTGAGTGAGATCCAATTCTTAGGGAATGAGAGCAAATAAACCAAAAGATCACAGAGAGAATAAAATACTAAAATACAAGCTCTATCAAGCTTATTATCAAAACCCTAGTTTCCCTAGTTTCCCTTTTAAGAAGAGCATAGTAAAAAAGTCAAGTATTGGCATAAACACAATCACTAGATATCACAGGCAGCTTTCACTGCGAAGCCAATCGAATTTAGTGCTAATAAAATCAAAGTGACAATTATGTTAATATATTTAATCATCCATCACACAAAATTAAAAAGGACATATTCAACGAAAATGAACACGAAGCTAGCGAACAAGGTCAAATAGAATACACGAATTCACAAGCCATAAGCTATTTGCTACAGAATCATTTGACAATCATATAGCATCAATGACATACATCATGAAAATCATAAATGAAAAAACAAATCACAATTATGGAAACCAATCAGAAGCATAAAAATCCAAATCAATGTCATCTTGTGAAAATTCTCAGATTTAACATACACAACAATTCATGAATCACACCTTAATAAACAGGAAGCATCAAAATCCCAATTCAAAAAACACAAACAAAACAGATTTCTCTTCTGTTTCAGCTCTTTGCCTACTTCTTATGGCATGTAGATGAGCACGAGCTGGGGCAGCTGC
The DNA here is from genome assembly GCF_003086295.3 of Arachis hypogaea. NCBI lineage: Eukaryota > Viridiplantae > Streptophyta > Magnoliopsida > Fabales > Fabaceae > Arachis > Arachis hypogaea. The sequence continues at coordinate 34,021,716 of NC_092049.1, read as the reverse complement.
GTTTGATGCAACAGATGCAGTCAAGTCACCAAGAGAACCCTGCTGCTTAGCCACCCTTTTATATATTACATTGGAAGTCTGAACCCTCTCCAACATATATATTATGCACTGTCATGCTCTGCAGCATTCACAATCTCAATTACTATCAATATAATCTCATAATTAGCATATAATTAGAGACATGAATCCTATAATCCTTCCATTTTGTTTAAGAATTAGACAAGTAGAACTAAATTATATGCTAGGATGTAGATCTTTAATCAGCAATCAGCATTTATCTCATCTAAGTGACATTTATCAAAAACTATATCCCTCCCCAAATGAAAAAGTGACAACTTTCTACTGTACTCCCTCTCATTTTCATTAAAACAAACACGTAGTCTTCAAACTAATAGACACAATTTTATTTTCAAAAGACAAAAAAGAATCACTTGCTACAAACAAGGTTATGAAGTGATTCAACTGAAATAGGAGCTGTTGTGTTTGCACTAAGAATTTCTTTTGTTCGCTTAACCTGCTTCTTCAATTTCGCTTAACCTACACAAATTACAAAGTGAGTGAGGAAGTTAAGTGGATTAAATTTTATATCCGAATTTCTCTTCTTTGATTGGTTCAGCCATGAAAATAGTATGTAATGATGTGCGCAAAAGTTAGAGAAGAAAGCATTTGTTTGGCAGCAGGAGGTGGAGGCCGAGGAAATGGTAGAAGCTCGGAATTTATCACAAGGAAATTAATATGAGTTCGAGCAGAAATAAGAACAAGTAGTGCGCACGAAAGAGAGCTTAAACCCTAACCTTGAGTAGAGGCGTTACAGATCCATCGTTAAGAGTGAAGATATCAGAAATTTAGAAGCAAATTTAGAAGCATAATGTCAACAAGATCTTGAGCTGTAACACTGAATAACAAGCAAATGATTATCAAACAATGAAAGTTGTAAATAATTATCAAACAAATAGCTCAAATTGAATTACAAATTAAACTTGAACAGAGCAGAACAGAACAGATTCAATGTTCATCCAAGGAAATGATTAAAACCAAAAGCTTCGATTGCAGAAAAAATTCATCAAAATCAGAGTAAACCCGCAGATTCAAACGAAGCACAAAAATAGAGTATGATAAACCTAAAACTGGCACAGAAAAATTGAGCCCTAAGGTTTATCACGAAGAACAGAATCACAAAATCAGGATATATATACCTGAAATTTGAGATCGTTACGAGAAGAACTGAGAGAGCGAGTTGAGATTAGATGGAAGAGGCGCCAGAGGGAGCATATGCGATGAGAGCGGCGGCAGAGAGAGCTCTGCAACGATGGGAGTAGACGCGACGAGAGCGGCGGCGGAGGGATCTCGTGCGATGCAAGGGATGACAGAGAGAGATTGTGCGATGCAAGCGGTGGCGGCAGCGATAGCGGCAACGGCTGCGGCGGAAGAAGCAGAAGTAGCAGCCATGGAGAGAAGAAGTAGCTCGTGTCAGGGAGAGAGGAAGAAGCTTGTGTTTGATTTGGGAATGGAGCTCGAAACACAATTTGAATGGGGGCTGCCACGGGGAGAGAGAGGGGATAGGTTAGGTTTACATCAATATTTTTCGACGAAAAAATTTAAATTACAGATGAAAAAATCTGTTTGTAATAATTTAATAAAACACAACTTTTTGTCTATTTAATTACAGACGGATTTTTCGTCTGTAATCATTTCTCATGAAAAATTTAATTTTTTTGACGGAATTATAGAGGGAATTTTTTTCCGTCTGTAATTTATGATAATCTATTTTTTTTATTTTCCGACAAAAAATTCCTCTGAAATTCCCTCTGTATTTCCGTGGGATAAAATTCGTCAGAAATATCCGTCTGTAATAACTAGTTTTCTAGTAGTGAGCGTGGCGGCAAAGACTGCGATGCCTGCCGGGGGGGTTGCAGTGCTGGGTGGCTGGGGGCTAGGTTTAGTTCGTTGATGCTGTGTAATTTCAGAGAGGAGAGGATCCTGGTGTTGGATGAGTGTGGGTGTGGCTGCGTTGGTTTCCTTAGCTTCTTTAGTTTTAGGGTGTGTGTGGTTGGAGGAATTATAAATAATTCCTAGGAATTTCAAGATGAAAATATCATATTTCCATGTTTGGTTCAAAGTTTGAAAAACTATTCCTAAGCAAGTTTGATTCTAGGAAATCAAAATACCATCATTTCAATTCCCACCTTCCCCTTGGGTATCTTTAGCTCCCATGGGAATAGAATCTTTATAACAATGTAATACGTGAACCACACACACCCTTAGGGTTTTGACGTTTGTTTGTTTTTTTTTTTTCTAAAAAAGCACAAAACTTAATAATTATTAAGTTTTAAATCATTTTTAATTTAAAATTAATAATATTCAACTTAATTTTTTATTTATAAAATTAGATTTAAAATTTTAATATTTTAAAGTAAATCACATAAAATTTTTTATTAAATTTTAATTATTAAAAATTTTAAATTTTAAATATATAAAATATTTAAAATTATAAAAAATATATAAAAGCTTTAATTAATTTAAATTCAAATGATTAAAACTGTGACTATAGATCATTTTAGATTAACTCTCAAAACCGTTATCATAGACCATTTTAGATCACCCCTCAAAACCATGACCATAGACCATTTTAGGTCACCCTTTCAAAAAACCGTGACTATAGACCCTTTTAGGTCACTCCCCAAAACCCAGGAACGGACCCAATAACAACAATGAAGGAACACTTGCCCCCACAGTGTTATTTATTTATTTTTTTAAAAAAATATAGTTAAATATAATGTGCCCCCACTTTAAATTTTAAATGACCCCACTACAAATAAATTAAACTCAATTAGCTAAAGTTCTAAATTTATTTTTTTATTTCTTTATCATTTTGACTATTATTTAACCTAATCAAATTTAATTCTTGTGCTATCATTTTTTTATTCCCTTAAACCCTCTTTTTATTTTTATATTTTTAACTTTTTTTTCTATTTCTTGTCAAGGGGTCATCTTCTCTTCATCAAAAAATAAATTTTAAATTCTCTATTTTTTTATATAACTCTCCATGACTCTATATATTTTCCAATTTTATTGTTTCTCTTTTTGATATTTTCAATTGCAAATTTTAATTCAAACAATTATAGTTTAGGTATTAATTTAATGTTTTATTTTCTTCGTGACTTTATATATTTTATTTTATTCTCGATTTATTCATCTTTATTATTTATTTTTTATCTTTCATTCTATTATATGTACCTATGTTGCATATAAAATTTTAAAATAAATTGATTAATTTACTAATATAAAATATATTTTTTATTTTTAGAAATAGTAATAGAAAAATATTTTAATTACAATATATAATTAGACAGATGTATAAAATCTTTCATCTAACATTATATTAAAATTAAATTAAAAAATATATAACAAATTTAATTATTTTAAAAAGAAAGAAAGAAAAAAATTATAAATTATGTTTCTATTATTTTATATAAATATACTTTTCGTATACAGATTTATATGCCATAGAAATTCTAATTATCCAAATATAAGAGGATTATATGTCACATATCCCGTTAAGTCCAGATAATTAGAGATTTGGGAGAAATTATTTTCAAGTTGTTGTTCAAGCAAAGAGCTTTTCCATGTTTTATAAGAACTCAATTAGAACAAGGGTCATACTTCCGTTCCACCCAGATTCATAAGATAAAAAACGAAAATAATTCTTGAAATTGAAATCAATACATGAATTAAAATAGAACAGTAATAGTATTAATCCATAGAATAAATAGAGCTCCTAACCTTAACATTGGAGGTTTAGTTGCTCATGGCTTAAAGAGAAAACTAGGGTTCTGAAAAACTGTAAAGTGCGGAATGAGCTAAGAGAGAAGAGATGATATGAGCCCGAAGGGCTAATTCTTTTCCCTTTTATATCTAATCCTAATTAATGTAAAATATATTTTCTAAAATTAAATAATATCTTTTTCTATTTTAAAATAAAAAAGCTTTAATCAAAATTAATTAAAATTTTCGTGCAGCTTCTTATTCTGCGTGGGGACCATGACTATCTTGAGGAGTGGCGCCTAACTTGGGAAGCAGGCGCCTAACTTAGTGCAAAAATCCATCCTGGCGCCTAACTTGATGAGCATGGCACCTAAATTCATGCTGAACTCCTCGCCTGGTGCCTAACTTGAGCCTAGTGGTGCCTAACTTCGCAGTGCCCGAAGTGAACTTTCCCTTCTGCACCTAACTTTGAAATCATGGCGCCTAACTTGGGAAATTTCAAGTTAGGCGCCACCTTGGCCATACAGAATGAAGAAAAAGGGCATACTATTATATATCGTTGGAAAGCTCTAGAAGTTATCTTTCTAATGCCACTGAAATCACATCAATTGGATCTCTGTAACTCAAGTTATGTCCGTTAGAGTGCAGGGAAGTCAGGGTTGACAGCATCATCTATTTTTTGCCTCTTCTTCAATAAGACTCTGTCAAATCCATCCGAATGCTACCTGAAATAAACAAAATTGCACACAACTCAAAGCAGTATTCATAGTGGCTAAGAAGTATTTAAATCTTGATTAAACTCACAAATTTGAATGCAAATTCACTAGAAAAAGATAAGAAAGATGCTCACGCATCAGTTGCTAAGAACAAGTTTTTTCGAGGTCTAGTAGGAAAACCCTTCCAGTGACCTAGGTTGCTAAGAACAGGTTTTTTAGAGGTCTAGTAGGAAAACCTCATTTATCTATCTTGTTGTATTTCTATTGTGTCTTTTCTCCATCTTTTTCTTATCCCTTTATCCTTCGTTCTAATTTTTTTCTTATCATCTGGTATCAGTTACAGGTCGTAGGTAAATTCTTATTTATCTACACGTTCCATGGGTCTTGTTTAGTCTCTTTGTTTTATTTTCTCTTTAATTTCTTCAAATTCACTTTAGATTCCACAAAAAACCAAAAAAAAAAAAGAAAAGAGTCTTAAAAAAATGATTGAGTATTATGATAGTGATGAAGAAGGAATCTCATATGCGAAAAAGGGTTCTCGGTTACAAATCCTTGCATTTAAAGGGAGAAATGATCCTGAAACTTATCTCAGATGGAAAAGGAAGGTAGAGTTAATTTTTATAAATTGCATCCTTTTAGAGGAAAAGAATGTTCGACTGGTACAAGCCAATTTTTTCGATGCTGCCCGTATATGGTGGACTGAATTAGGAAGATCTAGAAGATGGTACGGAAAGAGGCCAGTTTGTAGCTGGAGAAGATGAAGAAAATCATGAGGAGCCAGTTTGTGCCATCATCATACCACATGAGGAATCGATTTGTGCCATCATCATACCACAACAAACTTTTTAGAAAATTTTGTATGCTACAACAAGGTTCACAATCAGTGAGGAGTACCACAAGGAGTTTCTATATCTGATGGACAAGACCAATATTAAACTGAGTCCTGAGGTCCTCATGGAATGATTTTTGTTTGGATTACACGAAAACCTTGCAAATAAAGTACAACGCTACCATTACGAGACCATAGAGGATTTGGTCAAATTGGCCATTGACATGGAGTATATGCAACAATTTATAGCAACTTGGCATTCCAAAGGAGCAAAATTTGAGGATTAGACAAAGGTCAAAGTTTTTTACTTCAAGAAGGATATTATAGATTGACATAAGAAGAGGATTTCTTCTACGCCTAGCTCTTATTCTTCTTCAAAGCTAGAGACAGAAGAATTTATTGAGTATGCTGTTGAGGGTAATGTATACTTGGAGGATCAAAAAGTGCAGAATTTTTCAAGTGGGTCCTTGAGATGTGAGAAATTTAAAAATATAGAGAGAAAAAAAAATAGAGAAAGAAAGTGAGTGTTTGAGTGAAAAGGATCAATGTTTAATTGAAAGTGAGAGTTTTGAGAGAAAAGATGAGAATAGTGAGAGAGAGGAGTCAATGAGTGACAAAGAATCTGAGAGCAATAAACACACTTGTGAGAGAGATCTAGAAAGTTCTAGCTTAGACAAGAGTGCAATAGTATCATTGAATTCCACAGAGTCCTTAGTTTCTCATACATCTAATCATGAAATTTCTAGTGTTTTTATATCAACTTTTCCAGGCTTTGTAGATTCACTAATCAATTATGGAGGCATAAATATAGATGAAAAGAGAGAAAGACAAATTACACACTTTGGACAAGATGGTAAAAGTATGGTTGGAAAGATTGAACTTGCACATATGAAGGACATAGCCACAATTTAGTAGTTAGAGAAGAGTCATCAAACCATGGTATTTAAACCCGGAGATTGGGTTTAGATTTCTTGAAGGGAAGAAGAGCGTCTCATTCAAGATTCGAGGATGAATCTTTTTGAAAAGGGAGAGGATGATACGTGGTCAGGAGGGACTTTTTGTCATTTTAGAACTAAGGGACAGAATGGTAATCTCGTCACGTTCAAATATTTGAATACTAGAAGAATTGGACCTTGCCAATCTTGGACATCAAGAAGACCAAGAGTCCGTCTCAAAAACAGTGGTGCTGAAATGGCGACAACTCATAAGACCCATTGAGGACAACAAGAAGTCCAATAATGCTTTTCAAATTCAATGGGAGGCATAATTTATTATTAATTTTTGAATTTTTTAGGCATTTATTTTAATTTATTCTGCTGTTAGAGTTTGTTGGAAGATTTGATTTACTTTTGATTTGCTTAGTAGTATTTTTAGGGATTTTAAATTTAAATCAAATCTGATCTAATCTAATAAGATTAAATCTGATTTAAATTAGTTATCTTATCCTTAGAAATTTAAAATTTAAATCAAATATGATCTAATCCAATAAGATCAAATCTGATTTAAATTAGTTATCTTATCTTATCTTTTAGTTAGTTTGTTAGGAGTTTATTTAAACACCTTTGGTAAGATAATTTATACAACTTTGATGAATAAAATTTTCTTAGTGCTTTATGCACGTTTTTTTAGTGTGATTAAGTAAGGTGAGTGATTTGCTTCACTTGTTTCATAGAGAAGATTGACTGATTCAATTTTTATCCCTTTGATCTAGGATGTCAAGGATAGGTTCTTTGAAGGTCTAGTAGGAAAAATCCTTCTGATGACCTAGGTTGCTAACAACAAGTTTTTTAGAGGTCTAGTAGAAAAACCCTTCCAGTAACCTAGGTTGCTAAGAACAGGTTTCTAAAAGGTCTAGTAGGAAAACCCCATTTATCTATCTTGTTGTGTTTTCGCTGCGTCTTTTCTCTATCTTTTTCTTATCGCTTTATCCTTTGTTCTAATTTTTTTCTTATCACTCTGTCTCGTCTGTCTTTGAATTTTATGATTCTGAGTTTGTATGATTTTGGAACCGAATAATGTTTATGATTATGAGTATGCACTGCTGAAATTAATGTTTGCTTCAATTTATGTTTGTTCATTTTGTTTATTTTATTGATTCTGAGTTACTGTAATTATTAAAGTGTTGTTTTTTTATTATTGAGTTGCTATTTTTTTTTTATTTTTTTTTTGTAAGTTAAAGTTGTTGGTGGTGTGATTGTTGAATTTAAATTTTTTTTAGCTTAATTTTTGTTTTCGATGTTTGTGAATTCTTTGATTTTTGTGTATTTAGATTGTGAGTGTTTATTCTAGATATTTATGCTGATTATTTTATTAGGATTTTAGAGTTAATTAAAAAATTTTAATATTTAAAATTATTTATGCTGATTATTATTTATGCTGAGTATTTTATTTGAGTATTTAAAATTGTATATTAAATTTTTAATAATTTTATTGTATATTTAATTAAATCGGTTTAATTTAGGTTCGATTTTAATTAGACTATTAAATTATGAATTAGTTATTTGACCGATTCAATGATCAATTTGATTTTTACAATCTTGGAATTTATTATTTTTGTGCAGGGCACAGGGGTATACACTAATGTAAGAGTAAAAGAAGCTATTAGAATAAGGGTAGTTCTACGGTGATGAAAAAAATATTTTTCTTTAACTTAAAGACATAGAGATACAGGCTGTTGAACACGTGTTATCTTGTTTTTCGAAGGATGGCACGTCCTGACTGGAAGCAACAGCTGCAGACTGTGACCCATGAGAAAAAATTAATCAGGTAAGTATAAATTTTTTTATCATGGACTTAGTCCTACAAAGACCCAACCCGCCCAGAAATGTGGACGCACCACCTACCCAAGATGCTACCCCAACCAAACTGAAGCAAACCTTGCTCTTCTCCCTCACTGCTGCCAATTTGAATAGCTTTATGCCCAATCTCCTCTTGATTATGATTATATTAATGATTATGATTATATTTTTGGACTTTTTTATTTTGGACCCAATAACATTTTTTGTAGTTAGACTTTTTTGCCACATAAATAAATTGGGATAGATAAAGATGGGTTAGCCAAGGATAGCTTAAACTAGACACAGTTTCTTGATTTTTAGACATCACTTATTGATTTAAGGTCCCTCTTTGTTGATGACTAAATTGGAGTGTTTGTATCCCCATAAAACTATAATGTTCTAACTTCTCTCTCTTTCTGGACTTAAGCCCCGTTTATAATAATAATAATAATAATTAGGGGTGTGCATGGCCCGGTCCGGCCCAAAAGTTCGGTCCGGTCCCGAACACTTTAGGGGCTAATTTGGTGTGATTTCATCGGGTTTAGGGCCGGGTAAGAGTCTAAAAAATAGACCCGGTCATTATTTCGGGTCGGGTCCGGGCCATAGCTCGGGTCACCCGAAATCGACCCGGTGGCCCGGTCACCATACACAATAAATATTTTGTATTATTAGTGATGGATGATAGCTATTATTATGTAGAATTTAAGTATTGTAAACCTTAATATTTTGTGTTATTAGTCATTATATATAAGACTATAAGTTAATGTTTTATATTTAAAATGCATAAGACTTTAGACTAATGCATAATATTGTGTTATTTGTATTTATTTAAATATTTGGTGTTATTAGACAATATTAGTATTGATTATGGTTATGCTTTAATTTTAGAAAAGAGTTGGTTCTTGTTATATTTTTCTAAGTGAATTTTACCATGTCAAATAATGGTTGGAGTCTTGCAAATTTGGATATTTTTACATGCTAACTTACAAGAAGGTATCAAGGTAATATAATGTTAACGGCCCAATTTTCACCCGGTTTTTACCCGGTATAGTTGTGGCCCGAAAAGGTATAGGTTTCATCGGGTCTAGGGTCGGGTTCGGGTCTCATAAATGGGCCCGATATATATTTCGGGCCGGGTCTGGGTCACATCAAACCCGGTTTCACCCGGCCCATGCACACCCCTAATAATAATAATAATAATAATAATAATAATAATAATAATAATAAAAGAAGGGTTGAAAGAGTTAGAATTTGAAGAGAAAAGTGTATGTCTCTGACTCTGTTAGTGTGTAATTGGGTTAAGGTTGATAACAGGAGATGCTAAAAGGCTTGACAAATCAAAGGCTAATGAAGGAGAAGCAACGAATTAGGGATAACAACAATAACAATAATAAGAATAAAATCAAATTGGGTTAGTCTAGTGGTTAGTTCACTAGTTATTTAAGCAAGTGTCGAGTTCGAATTCCACCTTATGCATGCAGCAATCCAATACGGTGGAAAACAAAAAAATTAATATCAAATTTAATTTTTTTTATAATTCTTATTTTTAAATAATTTAATTTATACTAAATTTTATATCAATTTTCAATTAATATTCACGAATTTTAAACTTATAAACCAATTTTTTGAAAAAAATTAAATACACATCATCTTAAGTCTTAAACCCATATTAATATATTTTATTTATTCACTTTATTTTACAACTTTTGTTACTTGTTTCTGTCTCGTATACCCATCATACTCCAGAGTAAAATACGACAACATAAAATGAAAGTATGTAAACACAAAAGATAGACGTTTTCGTTATTTTATATGTTCTAAACGACAATAAAATAAAAATCAACAAATCAAAGAAAAATAACGATTAATAAAATAAAATAAAAACAGGGATAAAAAATATTTAACCATAATATTATTAAATGATTAAAGAAAAAAATAGAATTGTGAAATGAAACTCTAACCAATTTACTTATAAAACTAAAATAAATTAATTCTTAGTTGCAAGAAAATATTCAAAATCCCAAAAATTGATAATTTTTATTTATATTATATAATCTATTCAATAATATAAACTAATCAAATGTACAGTAACTAATTTTTTTTCTTACCTTCCACAACAAAAAATAATTTCATACTATGTCCAATGAATAAAAATTAAAGACTAAATATCTAATAACACAATAAAACAACAAAATAGTTCACAGTACAATATAACAAAAAATATTACTGGGCTAAAATAAAAACACTCAAAAATACAATCATAATCATTAATACAAAATTATACTTACCTAATTAATTTCCTCTCATGTATCAGAGCTGTTTGCAGTTTCTTCTTTTAGTTAGGACGTGTCGTCCTTTAGAAAACAAGATAATATGTGTTTAGCAGTTTGCTTCTTCACGTTTCTTCCACAACTAAAGAAAAATATCTCTTTTATCACAATAGTATTGACCTTAGAATAAATCAGTTATACGAATACGGTTGAATGATTTTGAAAACAAATTTAAAGTACAGATACGTGTTATATCTTTTCAAAACAAATTTAAAGTATAGATACGTGTCACATCTTTTCGCATAATCTTTCATCAAAAGTGAAAAGGCGAGGAGAAGGAAAAGAGAAAAAATTTCAAAGAGATAAGTATCAAGAAAAGAAAAATATAAATAAAATAAAAGAGGAAAAAAATAACAGGAGAAAAAACAAAAGAAGAAACTAATATCTTATACATCTAACATATTCTTTTAAATGTGTTGTTAGTAGTGGGATTTAGTGCTTGTTTGGGCACCATTATTTTGATAAAAAAATATCTTTTTTTTATTTTTTTTAACGTGTTTGACAAATTTCTAATAATAAAAGTAAAAGAACTAGAAAAATAAAAAAAAAAACATCTTTTTTCTTAAAAAAAAGTGTTTTTCATGTAATAAATAAACAAAAAAGTACTTTTATATCGCTATACCCAAACATAATTAATAAATAAAAAGATCTTTTTGCATGAGATACCCAAACATAAAATTATTTTTACTTTTTCATAAGATCTTTTAAAAAAAAATAACTCCAAAAAAGATATTTTTTTAGAAACTCACCCAAACAAACTCTTAATAATACAATGTCAATTGTTTATGTAAAAAAACTTAAATTGATAAATAAAGACATATAAATAATTATTATTTCTAAATATAGAAAACACGAGAAAAATATAGAACATACAGATAAGACTTATACAATGCCTCCACAACAATCAATTCGTTTTCATGACAAAAAACAAGTTTAACTTCTTTTCATGATATGTTTTTCAAATCAACAGGCAACCAATATTTAATTAGTGGACAATAGTTGCATGAACCATGAAAGGCTTCAATGAATTCTCATTTTTCTAATTCATGCATGTTCTGTGCGTTCGGTTGCCTTTGTCCCTTGTAAAATACATTGATTTTCCTATTCATTTATTTATTTATTTTTTATTCTTTTATTTATAGAAAAACTTGTTAATAGAAACTTTATCGCGCTAATTGCCTGATTGGTGAAGAATAATTAATCTGTTGTCCTAACTGATCTACGTAGTACTTGTTGGTACGTCTAATAATTTAGTGTATTAATTAACAATTGTTATACAATGACTGTACTTTGCGTCCTTTACAATTTAGTTTAATAATTTCAACAAAATCTATAAGAAATTAATTTTTATATTAGTTAATACTACTTCTCATTTTTTTAATATTAAAATTACTTTATCTTTTTTTTTTTGAGAGTTTAAAATTTATCAATTATAATCTAGAATAATAGACAATGGTGGTGACAGCAAGAAGTAAATTTGTGATGATATATATTATTGAGATTTGGATTGAAACTTGGAAGAATAAACAAGAAAAAGATGAGAAGGGAGATATTGATGAATAAAAGGAATAAAAAGAAATTTCACAAGCAACTAGTTGAAATTCTTTACTAAAAAGTTGGTTATATATTTAGTTGAATTAATATCTCTTTTTTTTACTTTATTATTATTATTATTATTATTATTATTATTATTATTATTTGTCCTTTTATATATATATTTTTTTGTGTTTGTCAAGTTTAAACATCAAATATTTTAAATTTTTAATTAACAATCTTGTACTATATTTGCAATCTTGGTAACCAGCATGATCGGCGTATCTCTGTCCTTGGTGACGCGTTGGATCCCGGCGTTGAGCCCCGAAAACGAGCTCTTCATGGTGGTGAAATGCTTCGCCGGGGGAATCATTCGCGGCACGGGATTCATGCACGAGAAAAATAAATATTATTATTATTATTATTATTATTATTATTATTATTATTATTATTATTATTAAAAAATAACAGGCCAAATTATTGCCATAACATAATAGAAGTATGGAAGTTTATCATTCTTCTCTAATGGAGGAAACAAAATTCTTTTCAATAGTTTATTTAACGTTTAGTAGAATAAAAATAAATTTTATTAGACTAAATTTTAGTACGAGTTTAATATTTTTATTCATCATAAAATATTTATAGAATTACTCGTAGCTAAATTTTGGAAAAAAAGGAAAAAAACATGATTTTTAATTTTATTTTTAAATAAACTTTATTTTTAATTTTAAAATAAATTTTATTTTTATTTTTTAATAATATTAATTTTTTTACCTTATATAATTATTCAATTATTTTTTAATCATATATAAATAAATTACTCTTAATAAGACTTTTTTGTGTTATTCAATTATCTTTTTTAAAAAATAATTAATTATTAAAATAATTAAACTTTTCACAACAAAAATAATAAAAAAATTATGAATAAAAAAATTAACTATCCTGATAATTTTTTGTATTTTTATTCGTATTTTAATTATAAACATAAATATAATTTAAATATATTATTTATGAAATGTGATTATAGATGTAGATAAAATTTAGTTATATTACTTATATATACTTTTATTGTATTGTATTACTTATAAAGTTAGATTATAATTATGACAATAGAATTGTTCTTGTATTTTTATATGTGTGACTAATTGGTGGTGTTAAAACATTACTCTTAATTATAAATAAGGTCTATAATTTAAAAAATCAAAGACTCAATTAAAAAGATACGAAAAAAATGATGTTAAAATATTCTAACTCTTTAAAATAAAAATATTCGAAATTCAACTAAAAATTATTTAAAATTTAAAATCAATAAAAATTTATATTCAATGTGTTTTGTATTAAATATATTTAATAACCTATTATATCATATTGGTTGAAATTAGTTTTTATAATGTTAATTTTTTAATAACACTTTATTAGAAAAAATCATCTTTTCAGAATTTTTTAAAAACTAACTAATATTATATATATTTTGTTATATTACATCTTGTTATAAAAAATTTATTTATTTATAATGCTTATATTAAAAATAAAAACAAAATTTAAATTAATAAATTTTAATCTATAATATAATAATAATATAGTAATTATTTTATATATTATATAAAAATTAAATTATTTTTTTATTTATAAAAATTTTAAGAGCTTGTTATATATATATATATATATATATATATATATATATATATATATATATATTTTTTTTTTTTTGATGAATGTGATATATTTTTTTATGTAAATAATATTTTAAAAAAAATCTAATAGTTAATCTATTACCTTTTTTATTTTCTAAATTAAATATTTTTTATTATTTTTGGAAAGAAAATCTTTTGAAAAATTTAATAATATGTGATGAAAAACACCGAATAAATTATACAGAAACCAATTAAAACACAATATGAAAACATCTTTAAAAAAAGACGTTTTAAGCGTCTTTATCTGAGTGGCCTCCTTTAAACTATGCGTATGTATGTCTATATAAAGAAGCTTCATCTATATTCAAAAGTGTTAGCTTCATATATAAACAGGAACAATAATGGGTACTAATTCAGAAGTAACGCATCTGAAGCTGACTGTAAGGCCCACATCGGTTGGAGAGGAGAACGAAGCATGCCTTATAAGGGTGTGGATACCTCTCCCTAGCATGACGCGTTTTGACGAGTGAGTGTGGGAGGCTTCGGCTATCATCCCTATCGTCAAAGGCAAAACCGTGAGGCCTTGTGTGCCAAAGCGGACAATATCGTGCTAGCGGGTGGTCTGGGCTGTTACAGATGGTATCAGAGCCAGAACCCGGATCGATGTGCCAGCGAGGGCGCTGGACTCCCTTAGGGGGGTGGATTGTAAGGCCCACATCGGTTGGGGAGGGGAACGAAGCATGCCTTATAAGGGTGTGGATACCTCTCCCTAGCATGACGCGTTTTGACGAGTGAGTGTAGGGGGCTTAGGCTATCATCCCTATCGTCAAAGGCAAAACCGTGAGGCCTTGTGTGCCAAAGCGGACAATATCGTGTTAGCGGGTGGTCTGGGCTGTTACAGATATTGTAAGGCCCACATCGGTTGGAGAGGGGAACGAAGCATGCCTTATAAGGGTGTGGATACCTCTCCCTAACATGACGCGTTTTGACGAGTGAGTGTGGGAGGCTTTGGCTATCATCCCTATCGTCAAAGGCAAAACCGTGAGGCCTTGTGTGCCAAAGCGGACAATATCGTGCTAGCGGGTGGTCTGGGCTGTTACACTGACGATCTCTTTGGTCTTCATAATCATCGTTCTCTTCACACCCAAAACCGTAGCAGAGTGCGAATCCGAATCAGTAGACTCATGTAACAACAAAGAGAAAGCTCTCCCTCTAAAAATCATGGCTATATTTGCAATCTTGGTAACCAGCATGATCGGCGTATCTCTGTCCTTGGTGACGCGTTGGATCCTTTCTCAGGGCTCGCTTTTATAGTAAGAAGAGTAGTGATGCTGATTTTGTGGTTCACCAATATCGGACTCTTGACCTTTTGGATTTAGCGCTCTAATATCATGTCATGATACCATTCATTCTAAAAGCTTCAACAGAAAAAAAGGTAACATTAATGATTATATCTTTAATACTCCGTAAACCTCTATTGTACACATTGTATAAATATTTCATTGGCTCCTCATATTTTCTCTTTAACTTTAAAGGATAACATAATTAATTTTCATCCAATTTATATTATGGTATTTATACATTAATAATTTTATATTTATTTACCAAAAAATTTATCTAAATATTAAAAGCTAGCTAGAATTTATATATTCATCTAAGTATTACTTTTTCTTAAATCCTTTATTGTTTACTAATAAACTTTTTAATGTAGCCTCTTTTTCTGATATTTTAATTGGAATTGATTTTTTACGAATATATTAGCAATAAATTTAATTTAATCAAGTTAAAAGTTAAAAATTTTTCTTTTATGTGTTATTATATAAAAAAAATAAAGGATTTAGATGAGGATGATTGAGAAGACAGAGTGATAAGAATAGACACTGAAAAAAACGTCAAAAAATGGGATAAATACATGAATAAATAAGGTTAGAGAAAACTAAACAGGCACGTATCTTAAATGCCATGCATTTGAAATATATTCAATTTGCTAATGGATCAGATTTTGAGTACACCCCAAATTAGTGTATTTCATTTTGTTTATATTTTAAATGCATTGTATTCGAAATATATATATATTTTATTTTATGTGCATTTGGAATAAGATTAAGATTTTAAATTTATAAATAGTTCAAAAATGATGCATATGTATAATATATTTATTTTATTTATATAAAAAGTTCTATTATTCAGAAAAAATAATTATGTGGCTTATTATTATTAAAGTATATCTTGTTCTAATTTATCATCAATATATAATTAAAAAATAATATATTTTGAAAACACTTATTATTTTATTTTATTTTTTTTTGTCAAATAAATTGGACCGTTTTTAATCTTAGATATTATTATGATATATCACATACCCATCCAATACACTCACACATATTATATAGGTACAAATTATAGATTTTTAAACAACATCTAACTTTAACTAGGATTTAAACCCAAATGTAACTTGTAAAAGGCATATAGATATATGTCATTTGTGCTAGGTGGTGCGGAATTTAAAGTCCACAATCTAACCGGCAAGTGCACTGGGTCGTACCAAGTAATACCTCAAGTGAGTGAGGGTCGATCCCACGAGGATTGATGGATCAAGCAACAATGATTGAGTGATTGGCTTAGTCAGACAAACAGAAAATAGTGTTTGGGTCTCAATTGCATCAAACAGTAAATTCAGAATATCAAAAAGCAAGCGGTAAACAAGTTATGAATAACAGAAAAGCTCTGCATACAAGTCATTAGGGCTTGTATGCTTTACAAGTTAATTAACTAATAAATCCCCAAAATGCGCTGCAAGGGTTACGTCCCATACACGCGCTATATAAAGATCCCGCGTATATATAACTACCAAATTTAAAAGATTTGTTTCCTTCTTCGTTCTCCTTATTTCCAGATTTGCTCATTCTTCTTCTCGCGCGTCTTTGCCTGCTTTTTTCGATTGTTCTTTCCCCTCCTTTCTCATTGGTTTGTTCTTCGTCATTTACGTTAGTTCCTCTCTCTGTAACTCCAGTTTTCTATTTGATTTTTTGTTTTCTGAAATCAAAGTTTGAACTCGTTTTGAAGATAATGGATGATTCAACCTCAGATTGTCAGCTGAATCAGGGCGAAGTGGATTATGAATTTGAATCTAACGAAGTTTTTGAGGTTTGAGTTACATATGATTACTCTGAATTTTGTTGAAGTAATTTGTGTAGCATTGTGTAGCTAAATAATTCGTTAACATTGACTGTGAAACTAATGCGTGAACATAAATCTGTTAATTGAATGTAATGTATTAGTTTTGATTAATTATCTGGAATTTATAGCAGACGCTCAGGTGTAGATCAGAACTTTTTTGGGTGTATTTTTGCGGGAAGTGTGGGTGTATTTACAGTTTATGGCTTTTTCTGTTATTTTAGCTGAGTTGTTGTCGTTCGGGTGTATTATATCAGACATGATTGGGTGTGTTTTTTGTTTTTGACATGGTGTATTCTGCAGCCTGTGTATTTACATTTTATGGTTTTTTTTTGTTATTTTAGCTGAGTTGTTGTCGTTCGGGTGTATTATATCAGATATGATTGGGTGTATTTTTTTTTGACATGGTGTATTCTGCAGCCTATGTATTTATAGTTTATGGCTTTTATTGTCATTTTAGTTGAGTTGTTGCCGTTCGGGTGTATTATATCAGCAATGATTGGGTGTATTTTTAGTTTTTGACATGGTGTATTCTACAGCCTCTCTCTGTTGTTGATGAGCAGTTTGTTCCGAAGGTTGGAATGACCTTTACCACCCTTGAAGATGCTGGAAAATTTTACAGGAACTATGCCAAGGCTGCAGGTTTTTCTACAAGAGTTTGGAGCACAAATAGGAAGGGAAACAAGATTAAGAATCAATTGATTACATGTAGCAGATAGGGAAAATGGAAATCTAAAATATCTCCGACCGAGAAGACGAATCCAACAGCCGGTTTAAACTGTCCTGCAAGAATTTATATACACACATTAAAGGATGTTGGTGCTTGGATCATTTCAAAGGTTGTGCTGGATCATTCACACCCTTGCTGTCCAAGTAAAGCAGAGATGCTCAAACAGCACAGGGAACTAAGCATGTCCATTCGTCGTACAATAGAAAATAACGAGGAGGCTGGTATCAGACCAAGCAAAACTTACCAATCATTTGTTGCGGCTGCCGGGGGTCACCGCGAGTTAAATTTTATCGAAAAGGATGTGAGGAATTACATTACCAGAGAAGTGCAAAATGTTTCCGAACAAGAAGATGCAAAGAAATTCGGGAAATATTTGTTAAGAATGAAAGAGACGAATCCGAATTTCTTTTTCGAGCTCGAACTCGAGGAAGATCAATCAATTAAGCTGGCTTTTTGGGCCGATGCAAGAAGCAGAGCTGCCTTTGAGTATTTCGGAGATGTTATTTTATTTGACACCACCCACAATACAAACAGGTAACAAACTATCCCTGTTTATGATGCTAAATTAATGTATTTTTATGAATCCACAGCAGAGGTGTATATTGGCTGTTTTTGGGTGTATACAAAGCATTTGTTGGGTGTACTTAATGATTTTCCATTCTGTACTATGGTAATTTGTTTCAGGTATAGTTTGGTTTGTGGTTCTTTTGTCGGGGTGAATCACCACGGTCAGTCAACACTTCTCGGATGCTCTTTGATGAAAAATGAAGAAATTGAATCATTCAAATGGTTATTTCAATGTTGGCTTTGTTGCATGGGAGAAAATGTTCCGAAAGGGTTTCTCATCGATCAATGCGCATCAATGAAAAGGGCTTTAGAGGCTTGTATGCCAACAACAATTCACCGTTGGTGTATTTGGCACATCATGAAGAAGATTCCAAGCAAATTAAACGGGTACAAGGGACATGCAGAAATTGAACAAGAAATGACCCAAGTTGTTTGGAACTCTCATAGTAAAGACTCATTTGATAGTAATTGGAATGATTTTCTGCTGAATTTTCGTCTTGTGGATAACAAGTGGCTTTTAGGTAATGTTTGTTTAAAATCTACAGCAGAGGTGTAAATTGAAATTTTTTCAGGTGTATTTATAGTCTGTGTTTGGGTGTATTCTGCAGATCTCTATGAAGACTGTCATATATGGGTTCCAATCTATCTAGATTACCACTTTTGGGCAGGGATGAGAAGCACACAAAGGAGCGAGAGCATGCATTCATTTTTTAACAAGTTTATTACCCAGAACAGCTCGCTTATTCAATTCGTCAAATAATACGATAATTACCTCGGAAGCAGGGAGCAAGCAGAGAGAGAATCAGATGCTGCAGATTTTTATACGGTCATACCGTGTGCAACCAAATCCTCCATTGAAGCTCAGTTTCAAGATGTGTACACTCATCAAAAGTTTAGGAAAGTCCAAGCACAATTCATAGGAAAGGCGAATTGCATCACTAGATTAACGAATTCCGCTCTAGGCTATTCAGTATATGAAGTCGGAGAATAATTTTCCAGCTCAATATTCAACAAGTTTGTGGTTACTTACGAATCAGTAGCAGCCGAGGTAAAATGCCAATGCTTATTATTCGAGTCGAGATGGATATTGTGCCGTCACGCACTAAGCGTGTTAAGCTTTGAACGAGTAAGCCAAGTGTCACCGAGATATATACTGGAACGATGGAGAAAGAAGGTAAAGAGGCGACACACACACATCAAGAGCAGCCACGCCGAGCCATTGTTGGAGCCAAGAAGCAAGAGGTTTGACCAATTGGTTTTTCATTCGCAAAATATTTGCAAATTTGCATCCGAATCAGAGGAGTTGACTGCAATTCTGCACCGTGCGTATGATAACGTCATGGTTGAGATGGAATTATTGAAAGCCAAAAGAAAGGGCACATCTTCTTTATCTCACGAAGACGCCAACTTGGAATCCGTTAACGAGCTTCAAAGCCCTCCAAGGATTCGAACAAGAAAACGTCCAAAAAATAGGCTACGTTCAAAGTTGGACAAACAGATTGCAAATGCCACAAAGAAGAAGAAAACGAAAGCTTTAAACGAGGTAAAAGTGATGTTCTTTAAATACGTGGTGATTGAGTTTAATTTTCTCGTTAATAGTTTAGCTAATATGTGAGTTTGGTATATTCAGTTAAACCTCTTTGATGCTGCATCAGTGGTGCATTTAAATTCCAGCCAATATCAAGCACGTGTTATGAATTATCAGTTCAGGGTACCAGCAGCAGTGGATAACTCTTTGGGTGTATAGTTACAGAATATGGGTGTAAAAGCACTATTCGTTTGGGTGTATTTCTGAATTTTCTTGTATTTCACATTTTACATATATATACATATATATACTTCAGAACCTTATTTTTATGTTATAAAATACTGTTTGTTTTTTTTTTTTACAACATTTTAAGGGTTTTATGTTATAAAATACAGTTTGCATATGGATGGTATTAAGTGTTTATGGTTCAGGGTTTTAGGGATAAAGCATCAGGGGGATAGATTTTTGGGTGTATATTCAACTTTCTTTGGGTGTAAAAAATGGCAGGTTATGGGTGTATATTTGGTTTGATATTTTCCTTCATATTATAGTACCTGTAATTCATACATTTTGAATACATCAGACAGAGTTTAATTATTGAAAGAAATTTTACCATAAACTGGATTATAATTGGAAAATTTTTACAGCATGTGTTCAATTTGTTACAGGACTATATAACATTTACATTAAGCAGTGTCAACATCCTCAGAATCTATCGGACAATATGGACTCAATAACAACGAGGATGGCTTGGACAGTCTTATTGCATTACTTCCCCTAATGGCTTCAGCTTTGTCTAGATTCATGTCATGGAATAGAATCCGGGAAGCATATTCTACTCTAAAGTGGTCCACCTCGTCCTACAGTAAAAAAGAATATTCTGTTTAATCAACCATGTTAATTGAGTAATGTAATACAGAGTTATTTAGTTTTAAACATATCTACCTGGGTCCAATTGTCCCACTCATACTTCCGCCTTTTAATGTTTACGGGCTCAAATATCTCAAGCCACTTCATTACGTAGATAGCACAGTCATAGCTAAAAACAGAAAAATAAATTACAAATTACATATAAGAAAGTTTAATTTTTAGAGTGAAAGATTTATACCTTGTCTTTTGGCCCGAGATGTGAAGGTATGGTGCTACAATTTCCCTGTCCTTGTCCATTGATTTTAGAGGTGCCCCCCAGCATATACTTTAATTCGTGAAATTATGTATCCCTTAAAACACAAAACAAATTAGTAATACATGAATAATCTCAATAAAGGGATACACCCAAAGGAGTTAATAGTTATAGCTTATATTAAACAGAAATACACCCAACTATATATATATATATATATATATATATATATATACAGAACACAAAACCAACTTACAACAAATGTATTCAGCGCAGTTCTCTCATTGGAAGGAGATTTCGTGTGTAATGGATCGACTATATAAAATTTCCTCTTTCTTGTATCAGCGAACCATAACCACCAATGTTGTGAATGGAAAATAGGTACAAATATTTGAAATATGTTCAGATTGAACATTGTTTTAGTTTATTTGGCACATAAGTAAAAAATGGTAATAAATAGTTTTAGAAATGAAAACTTACATAACGTTGTGATTTTAATTTTTGAAGGTCCAGGAAGGGTATAAACATTGGGTAGTCTTCCACCCTGAATGGCTTATTGTTTTTAGGCTGTAAGAATACCCCTTGTGGATGATTTGCAAGGGCCATGTTCTGCAAAAATTGTGAACAACCAAATAAATACAGAAAATACACCCAAACAAATCCAGAAAATACACCCAAATGAATAAACAACTAACACCCAATTAAACACAGAAAATACACCCAAATGAATAAACAGAATACACCCAATATAAGAAAAAAAATACACCCTAAGGAATACAGAAAATACACCCAAAGTTCGTTGAAGCAACCCTTACCACAATATCAGGGGGGAGACAGTATACTTCTTCTTGAAACCTTTGAATATTTTGATGGTTTACGATGAAGCACATGGCAGAGACAATCTAGAAAAATATGCCGAAATCAATTTTACATCAATCACGATTATAGTTAATTTTGGTGATAAAAACATTAATGTTGTTGTAATATTACCTCAGCTTCTATATGCGTTTTAGGCGCGAGTGATGCAAGGTGGAGTTTTGACAGAGTGTATATATCTTGGGCTCGGAGTCTGCAGACGTTGTCAAACTCATCAGTTAGCCCATCTGCGTAGGTCTTCACTCGTATAGCCCAGTGGTAGCATTTCTGTTTCATGTCAGAAGTATTTAAATTCGTCTTGACAGGAGTTTCAAACTTCTTGAAACTCTCTGCCCTACTCTCCTTTGGAATATGCGGACTTTTTTCTTTTTTTGTCACCCCACCACTTGCAATTTTATGTACTAGATCCTCTAATTGTTCTAGCAGTTTTGGAATTTCTAGAGTTTTTGCCCTGTGTTCATCTTGCGTTGACGCTCCCTCCTGCGTTGTTGTTTCTTCTTGGCTGGAATCAGTGAAGCCAAGGCTGAATAATGGCATCGGATCTATTTTAGGAACATACGACGCTGTCCGTGCCATCATCATCAGCGCAGCAGCATCTTCTGGGGCTGGATTACTGCGTGATCATGTATAACATATTATAAGAATAAGAATATACGGATGATAACCAAAACATTGATTTTACTCTAATGAACTTACATTTTAGATGGAGCTGGGGGAAGCGTGGGTGTGCTTTCTTCAAGTTGTTGGGGGAGGGGGGTTCAGGAGTGCTGCACGACACATAAAATTAATCATGATGCAAAAAAACTATTCAGGGGCAATATACACCCAAACTGTAACCCAATATACACTCAAACTGTAACCAAATATACACCCAAGACTATTTCTTACGTTTTTGTAGTTCCTTCAATTTGTAGCAGAGGGGTTGGTTCATATTCTGTCTCAGGTGTTTCTTCAATTTCCGGCACAGTGGTTGTTTGAGACAGTGGTAGACAAACTTGAATAGGAACTCTAAACAAGAAGAAAAATAAAAGGTTAACAATGCCTTTGAAAATAAAAAGGTTATAAGGTTGAAATATTCTTGAAAAACTCACATTGCAAGTCCTTCGGACGGTGTCTCATCCCTCACAACCATCATATTCGAATCAGCCGGCTCACTGGCTGACTCTTCAACTAGACTCAACCTAAAATACACCCTAAGAAAGTAAAAAATACACCTGAACAATTCAAAAGAAAGACAGGCTTTGTTTTTTGAGAACTTACATACTTGCAGTTTTTGCTTTTTTTTCCTGCCTTTTTTTTCTCGAATAAAATAATAAAGGGCTTTTTTTCTAAAAAAATATATACAAAATTAGAAGTAGAAGGTAATAAAAGGACAAAAGTAACGGTTATTTGAAAGAGAAATTACATACTCTCTGCCGGTTTGTTTACGCTACTTTGTTCTATGTGTCCTTGAGAGGAAGGATCATCACTTCCCAAGTTTACGTCCGATATTCTAAACAGAGTTCATGTTATTCAGACAAAATACCATACTGTTAAATCATGATAACAAGATTTTATCAAATAAAGCTTCTTATGTTTCAGATGAGACATAATGGCCTTCCATCGATCGCAGGTCAGCTTCCTTCTCCCTACAAAACAAGAAACAATTATTAGCAAAGAAAACACCCTAACATATGAAATATACACCCCAACAAGACATACCCCTGTGTAGCAGAATTTTCATTGTTTTCCCTTAACAATTCATCTAGATCTTCACTTCCTATTTCAGATCTGACAGTACATTCATAAAAGAACATGTTAACAAATATAATCTTGATGAAAAAAATACACCCAACTTGATTAACAAAATAAACCCAACTTGATAAAGAAAATACACCCAATTTGATAAAGAAAATACACCCAAGTATGTTACCTACTTTTTGGCTTTTTTGCTGGGTTGTTTTCTTGGTGAATCCTTTGAGTCTTCTTAAGTCTCAGACTCAGAGGTAGAATTGTCACTATCAATTGTTTCTGTCTCCAATGATGATGTTGAACTTGCCTTCCTTTTTTTGTTTTTTTGTTTATTTCTTATTTTTTTCTTTTTTCTCTATTTTTTTCATTTTTTCTCTTGTTTCCGCCATCTTTACAATCCCCTGAAACATTAGAAATTTTAGTTAGCAACATTCAGGTAAATAAAATACACCCAACATATTATGTTCACTTACCATATTTTTCTCTAATTCCGCCCTCATTCTTTTGACTAACTGCTCCTTACTCCAGTTGGCAATCCAAGATTCTGGAGGTCTTTCTGCCCTCTTCTTGTCTTTATTTTTTGAAAGATGAAAGTAAATTATCATCAGGGCAAAAAGGCATCCATCAATTGCCTTTTTCTTTTTCAGATTGTAATCGATTATGCCCTTGATGATAAAACTCAAAACATGTCCTCCCCAGTTCCGCTCTGTTATGGTGTCTATCTCAAAAATTGGGGCCAGGTGCACATGTGAGATTTTGTTTATTGTCGTTGGTAAAAGAAACGCCATCTGTATATAGAGGATGAAAATCCTCTTGAACATTAGGCGATCCTGTTCGTTACCAACGCCAATATCCATCATCTCATCTGTAAGATTTTTGAGGGTCTTACCCTAGAATCTTCTAAAAATTTCTTTTTCATCTTCAGAAAGATTCTTATAATTGACTTTCTGAGGAAATAGATCTCCTACAAAAAGGAAAACAACATAGTATGAAAATCAGTTCAAACACACCTAAGCATCAATTGAAATACAGCTGAATATGGCTCATATACACCTATAATTTTTAGCAAGTTACCTGATGCGTTGATGCCAAGCGCAGCACCTATTGTTTTTGGTCTTATTTTAAAAGAACCGTAGCCGGTTTCCAGTCTGTTCTCCCCTAATTTGAAAGAGTTAGCCAATTCTCTTAATATTTGGTGATTCACCCTTAGTGGCGGGATGTGCATCAAGCCACCGAATTCCAAATCCCTAACAATCGTTTTCTTCTTCTCACTCATGTTTCTGAATTTCTCACTTAACAAATGTGTTGCACACTTAAGGTCTTTGGTTTGCTGTAAACAAAGCAAAATTATAGTCAGATATATTTCTATTATATAAAACTGATTTCATCTAAGACATATATTTGTTCTTACATTTTTTTCCATCTTGGTTTCTCGCTGCCATTTTTTCTGAAATGAAAAATACACCCATAAATATCAGTAAGATACACCCATAGATATGAGTCAGATACACCCATATATATCAGTCAGATACACCCATAGATATGAGTCAGATACACCCATATATATCAGTCAGATATCACTCAAACATGCATTAATATACAAGGTCAAGCAACATTACAAGGTCAAGCAATATACACCCATGGACAAGCAAATATAAGAACATTTGCAACTGCTGACTATTACAGTATATCAGTTCAGAAATATACACCCAACAAATTATGCCATATACACCCAACAAATTACTCCATATAGACCCACCAAACTACAGAATATACCCCCAAAAATCAGTTATCAGAAGAACTAGAACAACAAGAACAGTAACACCTAGAAGAACTAAGAAGAATAGTGTAACCTAGAACCAATAATAACAGTAAAACCTAGAACAAGTAGAACATTATAAACTGTAAAATGAGACATAGAACAAGAAGAACAGTAAAACCTACAACAACGTAGAAGAACAGTAAAACCTAGTTCTTCGATTTTGAAATGTGGAAAATATACAGGATGAGTAAAATAGTAACGTAACGTACCTTGAGTATTATAACTTTGTTTTTTCTAGAGATTCTTGATCGAGAGTTCTATGTTGTGTTGATAGAGAGTTCGAATCTTCGCGACCATTGCTATCTCTGCCATTTGCAATATTGCTCGAAAATGGAATGTTTATGTTTTCTTCGAATGGCTTGGAGAAGTGGAAGAGTGCGCCATTAAGGAGCGGTTTTCGCGAAGCGCGAGTGTTGAGTAGAGCGCGTGAATGTTACGCTCCATTCAATGTAATTCAGTGCGCGTGTACAAGGAGCATGGGCTGGGAGCTTGTATGACTTGTAGGGCCTTTTTGCTTGTATGTGTAGCAGGCCTGATGAAGAATATATGGAGAAACAGTTAAGGCTTCAAAGATATGTAGGATTTTGTAAAACTGTAAATTGCCGAATGAGGTAGAAGAGCAGAAGAGAATCCGAAGGGCTGATTCTTTTTCTCTTTTATATCTAATCCTAATTAATGTAAATTATCATTTCTAAAACTAAATAATATCTTTTTCTATTTTAAAATAAAAATTAAAGTTTAATCAGAACCAATCAAACAATCTGCGCGAGCCTTGTAAATGCGGGGACCACTAAACTTTACTAAGGACCACGCCTAACTTGGCAACAAGCCACGCCTTACTTGAGGGATGCAGTGAGAAAGAGTGTGTTGCTCTCATGTGCTGCGCATAACTTGAAGATTTATTGCGCGTTACTTGGATTGAAGGCAATTGTTGTATGTTATTGTTAATGTCTTGTGCCTAACTTGAGAAATCTCAAGTTAGGCGTAGCCTTGGCAGCGTTTCTTGGAGAAGAAGTATGGACTATTATATATCGTTGGAAAGCCCTGGAAGTTAGCTTTCCAACACCACTAGAAGCACATCCATTAGACTTCTGTAGCTCAAGTTATTCAGGTTTGAGTGCTGAGAGGTTAGGGTTCACAGCATCATTCGCCTTCTTCTCTTTTTCTGCGGAAACTCCATCAAATCCAGCCGAATGCTACCTAAAATAAATAGAATTGCACACGACTCAAAGTAGCATCCATAGTGGCTAAAAGATAATTAATTCTTGATTAAACTCAACAAATTGAATGCAAATTCACTAGGAAAAGATAGAAAAGATGCTCACGCATCACAACACCAAACTTAAATTGTTGCTTGTCCTCAAGCAACCAAAACTAATACAAAGTTAAGATGTGAATTTGCATGAGAAGTGAGAGTTCAGTTATGCTCATGTCTCTCCTTAAAGTGTGGTTTATCTCTTGCAATTCTGAACAGTTCTGGCATCTCACTCTCCTTTGAATCAGAGGAATGTCAATGTCATTCGGAATTAGAATCCGGATCATATTATGAGTTCTCTAATCTTTATACCTCAGTTTAATCCTTGAACACAGCAGATATCCTTTTAATTCTCTTTTCCTTGGTGCTTTGCACCTTGAACCTAGCCGTGACTTTAAATGTTTTGTCTCAAGTTTTACTTGATACAAAAACACCATAAGCACTAAACTGGGGAACTTTCTTGAAGTTCTGATTTTCTTTCAGCTACTCCCAGACAGTGGTGTTCAAAGCCTTTGGCATACTTTGCTAAATGCACTTGGTCTCGACTCTAAGTATTCTGTCTCAAGGCTTACTTGACACAAAAACACCACAAGCATATGACTAGGGAAACAACTCTTTGAGCTTTTAATCATATCTAACCTCCCTAGTCATTGATGCTCAGAGCCTTGGACCTTGCTTTTATTTTTCTTT
The DNA here is from genome assembly GCF_003086295.3 of Arachis hypogaea. Classification (NCBI taxonomy): domain Eukaryota; kingdom Viridiplantae; phylum Streptophyta; class Magnoliopsida; order Fabales; family Fabaceae; genus Arachis; species Arachis hypogaea. Next base: position 33,994,633 of record NC_092049.1, on the reverse strand, counting down.
TGCTGTTTCTTTTGCTTCAAGGATTAAGCTTTCAATAACTTCAGTGGATTCATAATAGTTCTCTAAATTCATGTTTCTTATACATCAACATCCTTTGATTCAAATTCAAATATGCACAGTTTATGTCATGCATTCAGAATCACAAAGAATACCACCACATTTAAGTAAATCCGACTATTCTTTGTTATAAACTCTATTTCTCATGCAATACATTTTTTTCTTTTGGATTCAAGCTCAATGAGCAATACATGAGACACTTTTCAGAATTATAAAACAAATAACAGAATAAAAATAGCAAAATAAACTAGAACCTAGGAATTGAAATAACAGAAGATCATGCAGACATTCAAGTAAAACAGTAGAAAACAGGAATATAACATAATAAGAACGGAAAAAAATATAGAATGAAAGGAACTGAACCACCTCAGTTATCCTAGTGGCAGTCTCATTCTTCAGACTGTGTTCCTTCGTGAAGATGATTCGCCTCCCTTTGGTGTTATTAAAATAAACAGAAAAGCCACAAGTGAAGCGACAACACCAAACTTAAAAATTTGCTTGTCCTCAAGTAAAGAAAAACTGAAAACAGGGAAGAACATAAAAAAACGTATAAAGGAGTAACAACAAATATTATTGCAAAAGAAGAATAAAATGATAAAAGGACAAGAGATGTTAAAATAATTGAAATATATAGAGGTTTTTTTTTGTATTTTACTTTATTTTATTTTATTTTTTGTATATTTTTGTTATATATAACTATTTAATTTTTTTTTATTATTTTTTTGTTTATTTATTGATTTATTTATGTATTTTTCTTTTCGAGGTATATATATATATATATATATAAGAGAGGGGGGGAAGGGGTTACGTTGGTGGGGGGGGTTATATATATATGTTATAGAAGGAGGCGGGGGGGAGTATATATGTAGGAATATATATATATATATATATATATATATATATATATATATATATATATATATATATATATATATATATATATATATATATATAGGGGGACATATATATAAATATAGGGGAGTATGATCATATATATATATATAGATTTATTATTTGGCCAAAGGGGATTTTATGAATTGAATAAAAGAAAGTGGAATCAGGAAGTGGTGATGGGAATCAAATTTTAGAATTGATTGAGAAGGATTTGGTGCAAAATTTGGTGATTTGGTTAAGGTATTGGAATGGGTGTTAATGTTGACTGCATTGGTGAAGGGGGTAGGGCATTAGGCTGCGCCTAACTTGAATTGATGTGCGCCTAACTTGAAGAATTGCTAAGCCTTGCGTCCAACTTCAATGAGGGAAGGGATATTGCACCTAACTTGAACCTCCCGAAGGTATTAATGACCCTGGCGCCTTACTTGATTCTTTGTGGCGTCTAACTTGCCTTGAGTCTTCATAGCTTGCGCCTAACTTGAAAATGCTCAAGTTAGGCGTGGACTAGGCAGAGAAAAATCCTCCTTGTACGCGTCTTGTGGCGCCTAACTTGAGAAACTTCAAGTTAGGCGCCAACCCTGGCCCCTCGAGAGTGATGCCTCCTTGTACGCAGCATGTGGCGCCTGACTTGAGATTTTCAAGTTAGGCGTCACCTAAATCTGAATCAATATCCTTTCAGGTGTTTGAAACTCTGTATTCAAGAACCTGTTTCTGTATCAATGACTCTGCATGATCCAAACACACATAAAACAAAGGAAAAATAGTAAAAGCTCAACTAAAACTAAATAAATAACAAAATTAAACCAACAGAAATCAAACTAAAGGATACGAAAATATCGGGTTGTCTCCCGGCAAGCGCTTCTTTACCATCACTAGCTTGACGGTCAGCTCCTCTAAGGAGGAGGATCATAGGGGCTCAGCTCTTCACCCCTCACTTTGAACTTCTTTCTTGTGTCTCCATAAATCAGCTCAATATGCTCCAGAGAGAGGATTCGGTTTACTGTATAAGTCAACACTGGATTGCTAGTCAATACCACCTTCATTCCTGGGAAGAAACCTTCAGTAGGAATCTTTTTGTTTCTCCATCCTCTGGGTACTTTCTTTTTAGGACCCTCCTCCTTGGTGGATGATGCATTCCTGACACCAAACTTAGGTTTGATGTCAGGAGGAATTTTATTGATTGTCACTAAAGGAGGTTTGAGCTGCAGATTCTGCTGTGCATCATCAGGGGGTTCTTGAAGGTTTGGAGTAATAAGCTCAGTCTGCATGCACTTCTTCTCGTTGCCTGTTGTATGCATATCTTTGAAGACATGAGACCAGTTGCTCATTATGCACTCTAAGAACTAATCCACCCACTTCTACATCAATTAGAGCTCTTCCTGTAGCTAGGAATGGCCTTCCTAGAATTATAGAGGCATTCTCATCCTCCCCCGTGTCAAGAATCACAAAATCTGCTGGAAGGAAGAACTTACCCACTTTGACTAAGATATTCTCCACTAATCCATATGCAGGCTTTAGAGATTTGTCTGCCATTTGTAATGCTATCCTTGTAGGTTGTGCCTCTTGGATTTGCAGCTTCTTTATCACAGATAAGGGCATTAGATTTATGCTTGCTCCCAGATCACATAATGCTTTCTCAAAGGTTGTGCCCCCAATGGTGCATGAAATTTGAAATCTCCCTAGATCTGGCATCTTCCTTGGCAAGTGATTCTGAATAATGGTACTACATTCCTTAGTCAGGACCACTATCTCATCTCCCTTTAAAGGTTTCTTCTTTGACAATAGCTCCTTCATGCACTTGACATAGAGAGGCATCTGCTCTAAAACCTGAGCAAAAGGAATATTGATTTGCAACTTTCTGAAGACTTCCAAGAACTTTGAAAACTGCTTGTCCTTGGTCTCTTTTTGAAGTTTCAGAGGATATGAAATTTTAGGCTTGTACTCGGGAGCCTTTGGCAATTTAGGATAAGTGTCAAGAGAGTCTGGAAATGGGTTGTCCGCACGCTTTGGAGGGATGTGCTCTACTTCTTCCTTCTTCTCCTCTGGAGCTTCCTTTTCAACCGGCTCCTCATTAACTTGTACTTCCGTACTTGCCACTTGTCCACTTATCAAAGTGATAGCCTTGCATTCCTCTTTTGGATTTGAAATTGTGTTACCAGGAAGACTATTAGTGATCCTCTGATCAATTTCATTAACTTTTGTGGCTAATTGACCCATCTGAATCTCCAAGTTCTTGATTGATGCTCTGGTTTCCTGTCTAAAACTTGCCAATATTGCTTCTAAATTATTGTTCTGCTGGGGCTGAGAAGTTGCTTGCTGAGATGACTGAAACTAGTGGTTATTAAAATTATTCTGTTGAAAACCACCCTGAGAATTATTATTAAAATTTTGTGGCTTCTGAGGTTGCTCTCTCCACCCAAAATTTGGATGATTTCTCTACCTCTGATTGTAGGTCTTAGAATAGGAATCATTATTGGAATTTCTAGGACCACTCCCCATGTAATTGACCTGTTCATAAGAGGATTGAGCATAATCATAATTATCATTTTGCACAAAATTACCTGTCATGTCATAAGGGACCTCTTGAGGTGCGTTCTGAGTGTTGACAGCTGAAACTTGCATTCCACTCAACTGTTGAGTAAGTAGATTTATTTGCTGAGACATAAGCTTGTTCTGAACAATAAGAGCATTAACAGCTTCCACTTCCAACACGCCTTTCTTCTGAGAGGTCTCAGAGTGCAAAGGATTCCTGTTGGAGGAATATAAGTATTGGTTGTTAGCAACCAACTCAATAAGCTCAATAGTCTCCCCTGATGTCTTCTTCATATGCAAAGAACCACCTGCAGAATTATCCAAGCGCATCTTGGACATTTCACATAAACCCTCATAAAAGATATCCAGCTGAGTCCATCTAGAGAACATGTCCGGAGGGCATTACCTAGTCAGTAGCTTGAATCTCTCCCAAGCTTCATAAAGGGTCTCACCCTCTTTCTGTCTGAAAGTCTGAACCTCCACCCTTAGCTTAGTCAGCTTTTGAGGTGGGAAAAATTTAGTCAGAAATCAAGTGACAACCTTTTTCCAAGTATCTAGACTCTCCTTGGATTGACAATCTAACCACAGCTTTGCTCTATCCCTCACAGCAAATGGGAAGAGCATGAGTTTGTATACCTCAAGATTCACTCCATTAGTCTTCACAGTGTCACAAATCTGGAGAAAATCAGAAATAAACTGATTTGGATCTTCTTGAGGGAGTCCATGATATTGACAATTCTGTTGCACAAGAGTAACTAGCTGTGGCTTTAGTTCAAAGTTGTTTGCAGCTATAGGAGGCACCACAATACTTTTTCCATAAAGATCTGCATTAGGAGTAGTGTAAGAGCCAAGCACTCCTCTAGGTTGCTCATTCCCATTCGGATTTGCCACATTGGCATTAACAGCATATTATGATCCATAGTGGACTCTGCAGCCTTGTAAAGTCTTGCTTGTTGCAAACGCCACCTCAAAGTCCTTTCAGGTTCATGATCAAAGTCTAACAGAGGTTCTTTGTCCCTGTTCCTGCTCATAAACAAACAAAAGACAAGAAAAGATGGGATTCTCTACGTCAGAGTGTAGAAAATTCCCAGTGAGGTAACCTGTGTAAAGAAATAAAATAAAGTACTTACTAATTAAAACAGAAAAAATCGAACAGGATTACTGAACTTAGGCTGAAAATTTCAAAAAATTAATGAGTAAATTAAACAAGAAATTGAAATAAAATTAACTAGGTAACACCAAACTTAATTTCAAAAATTAAAGAGAAATAAATATATGATGCAATTTTTTTATGTTTTGGAATTTAAAGACAGAAATAAAATAAAACTAATAAAATATATAAAAATAAAAATTAATGGAAAGAAACAGAATGAAAATAAAAGAAAATAAAAATAAAAAAAGAAAATAAATAAAAAAACAGACGAAGGTTTTGAAGAAAATTCAAAAGTTAAAGGAAGTAAAATTAAAACAGGGGATAGGAGGATGGGAAACGAAAAGCAAAGCAAAAAATAATAAAGAAAAAAGTTGAAAAATAAAAATTAATAATACTAACATTAAGCAAATTAAAAAAAATATCTAATTTAAGCAATCAAACAACGAGTAGTTGCCAATCACAATCAATCCCCGACAACGGCGCCAAAAACTTGGTGCAGAATTTAAAGTCCACAAACTAACCGGCAAGTACACCGAGTCATACCAAGTAATACCTCAGGTGAGTGAGGGTCGATCCCACGAGGATTGATGGATCAAGCAACAATGATTGAGTGATTGGCTTAGTCAGACAAACAGAAAATAGTGTTTGGGTCTCAATTGCATCAAACAGTAAATTTGGAATATCAGAAAGCAATCAGTAAATAAGTTATGAATAATATATGGAGAAACATTTAAGGATTCAGAGATATCTAGGATTCTGTAAAACTGTAAATTGCCGAATGAGGTAGAAGAGAAGAAGAGAATCCAAAGGGCTGATTCTTTTTTCCTTTATATCTAATCCTAATTGATTTAAATTATAATTTCTAAAACTAAATAATATCTTTTCCTATTTTAAAATAAAAATTAAAGTTTAATTAGAACCAATAAAACAATCCGCGCGAGCCTTGTAAACGCGGGGACCACTAAACTTTACTAAGGACCACGCCTAACTTGGCAACAAGCCACGCCTTACTTGAGGGATGCAGTGAGAAAGAGTGTGTTGCTCTCATGTGCTGCGCCTAACTTGAAGATTTATTGCGCCTTACTTGGATTGAAGGCAATTGTTGTATGTTATTGTTAATGTCTTGCGCCTAACTTGAGAAATCTCAAGATAGGCACAGTCTTGGCAGCGTTCCTTGGAAAAGAAGTATGGACTATTACATATTGTTGGAAAGCTCTGAAAGTTAGCTTTCCAATGCCACTAGAAGCAAGTCCATTAGACTTCTGTAGCTCGAGTTATTCAGGTTTGAGTGCAGAGAGGTCAGGGTTAACAGCATCATTCGCCTTCTTCTCTTTTTCTGCAGAAACTCCATCAAATCCAGCTAAATGCTACCTAAAATAAATATAATTGCACACGACTCAAAGTAGTATCCATAGTGGCTAAAAGATAATTAATTCTTGATTAAACTCAACAAATTGAATGCAAATTCACTAGGAAAAGATAGAAAAGATGCTCACGCATCACTAGGCCTCCGGTGCCTTATTATTTTATTGACTATTGTTTTTGTGATTTATTAACCATAAAAAATAAAAAAAAATGTTTGTTTGAGTGCATTGGGGTGCAGGTGCTAGAACTTGGAATTATTGTTCATTCAGTAGTGATAGCCCGATAGGCCTGTCCATGGGTGCTTCAAATAACACATGTTCCATAAAAGGCCTTATAGTGGCCCTTTGCTTCCATCAAATGTTTAAAGGCATGGGTCTTGGCGGTTGCATTCTTCAGGTCCAATACAAGTTGTTAAAGAGGATGGTGTTAGTGCTGTTGTTCTCGATTACAACTCCATTTGGAATCGCATTAGGAATTGGATTGTCCAGAATCTACAAAGAGAACAACCCAAGTGCCCTAATCACAGTTAGTATGCTTAATGCTTCATCAGCTGGGCTTTTAATCTATATGGCATTGGTTGACCTTCTCTCTACTGATTTCATGAGTCCAAGGTTACAGAACAACATTAAGCTCCAATTCAAGTCTTACGTTGCTGTCTTTCTGGGTGTTGCTGGCATGTCTGTCATGACAAAATGGAATTAATAATGCTTAATCATATGTGGTCTAGACCCTGCGTCATGGAAATTCATTTGTTTCATGAGTAATCATATCTAGATTCGAAATTATTGAGACCAAATAGTGGATAGAAATTTTAAAAATGTTATGTATTTATGTCTGCGTGTATTATAAGTGAGTTTGTAATATTGTAATGTTTAAGATTGAGAGATGTTTAACTAGTCTCAAACAAAAAATAATGCTTAATCATATATGTTTGTTGTGCCATGATTTCTGTAATTTTTAATGTAATAATGTGTTAGATGAAGCTAAATCATTTGTTTTCTTAAAAATTGGGAGCTTGTGTTTCATTTAATTTAATGTGATGCATTCACAAGAAATAGTCTCAACGTTAACTATTTCATGTTTATGTTTGCATAAATAAAATGAAATGGAAGTGGCAATATTTCTAGAATGTTGTATGTTGCTGATTAATTGTTGTACTAGCTTTAATTAATCTACTTATAATTATTTAGCTTTTTCTGTTCAAAGTGTAGCTTATTAGAACTTAGATATATAACTATATAGCTTATTATTAGTTTATTACTAATATAAATGTTAAAATATGGAGTTCTTATAAAAAAAAGAATATGGTAGTTGTTTCATTTGATTTTTGGTAATCTCGACAAGGTATCGAATTAAACTTGTATTAAGATCTTAGTTTGGAGAGTAGATACAATTCCTCGAAAAAAGAGTGGACTCGACCTGGGATTTACTTAGTGTTTGTGTCAAAAAGTGTATAAAATGCTCAATGATATTAAACTGTGGCAAATAATATAAAAAATTGTAATAAAAGAAAATAAGTAACATAATTGAAAGCTTTAAATAAATAAGAGAGTAAAATTGAAATTGAAAGAAAACAAAATACTTGAAAAAAAAAAAAATTCTCAAAGAAAAATAAAATAATAAATTAAAAGGAAAATAAAGGAAATAAATTAAAAGTAGTGGATTCTAGACACTCACATGCACTTACACAGTTACACTCCATTGTCTTTCGTTGCGTCAGCGTGATTGAAAATTTGCAAAGGTTTGTGTGATGGTGAAGTGTTCAGATTGAAGTCCCTGATTTCTTCTAAACTTCTCTTATTTATAGACCACAAGGACAGACTAGCAGAATGTTTCTTTCTTTTCACGATCTAACTTTCTCCTTTTTCTCAGGTTCTCACAACCCATGACCCTTCCTTGACTGCAGAGGACTTTGTTCTCCATGGTGAACATCCCACGTCTTTGCGATTACCTTGGTCTCAAAGACCCATATTTTGTCAAATTAAACCACGCGTAATTATAAAATTTTGACCTAAGTCCTTTTCGACTTGACTTATCTCATAATCAATATTCTGTTTTTTTATTGTCGAGTTCTCACTCCGTCGAAATTTAGACCATGTGTGATCAACCGATTTCGACCCAAATCCTTTTCGACTCAATTCATATGAGGCAGTCAACACCTAATTCTATCATAGTCGAAATTCGTAACAGATCAAAATTTCATACTAATAATAGTATTACTCTTTTCAAAATACTCAAAATGACAAGTTTGGCTAATTTATATATACATATAAGTTATTTGTCAAAAGTTCATCATTCATATAACTACTAGTCTAAGCTTTCATGGATACATTTAATTATACATGTATTATACACTACAGCAAAGGCAGAGGATAGCAGCCAAAAATTGCTGGCCGTTAATCCAACCGCTGCAACTAACAAAGATACCAGCCATTGTCACTCTACTGACTTTTGCTTCAATAGCGGCTACTGCATGAAGAACCTCTGGTAATCAATATCTTTATCCTAATTAACTCATTTATTTGATCTTATTTTATCTGATAACCAAAAATTCCCCCCACAGCTGCAGCTCCAGAAATTGGTAAAAATAAATTGGAAGCATGCGAAACCTTGAAGTCGCTGCTCCACCGTGCACCACTGCTACTCATCCATCATCCTCTCTCTGGCATCGACCTTTTGTGCCTCATCCACAGTGCATGAAACCCCTACTCCATCCTCCATGGTGTGCAAGAAATCCCTAAGATCTGTTCTACCATTCGCATTTGTGTGGTTGTGGAGTAGTGTGGCTGCAATCCGTCCTTATCTCCCTGGTGTCGACCTCTCACCTCTCCTCCATAGTCCGTGAAACCCCTACTTCCCCCTCTACGGTGCACGAAATCCCTAATATCTTCTCCACTTACTTTCATCACATTCTTGGATGAACAGGCACCATGTTGTGGAACTCAAATTTGAGATTTTTTTTTTCAATTATTACTTGTCATGAACACAATAAACATTGCGGATAATAAAACTAATTGAAACCTATAGTTAGCAGTATATTGCAAGTGGCATTCCATTCCATTCCATTCCTATAATGCATCTTAATTTAAAGGTTTAACCTCTCCTCAGTCCTCTGTCTCTGATCTTTTTACTTTCTTCCTAAACCTTTAGTTCGTTCTTCTCCATTGCTCTTTCTTTCTTGTTTTCACTCTTGATCACTTACAATGTTTGAATCCTATTTTTCTCAAAATTTGGCTATATCTTCGTGGTTCAGATTATGATTTCAAATAATTTTGATTTAGTTTTTCTCTATATCTTCTATTAGTTGGGGTTAATTGTGGCTTTTTAGAGTTAGGAATTTGAATGTACATTTATTTGGATTTATTGTGTGCTTTGTAATTTTTTTTGTCTCTCGTATTCTCGTTAATGGATTGCTAAAGTGAAGTCTCTGTCTTCAAATCAATACTACTACACTAGTGATTTAGATATTATGTATGCTTTTAGTTTGTGAGTAATTTTATGTAATTTCAATTATCACTTTACACTAGGTTCCTAACCTTCTACATGTGTTTTCCAAAGAACTGTTGGTAATTCATACACTGTGGCTTAGTGAGCTAGGTGTCAATTATGAAAAAGTGAAATTGTGTCCTTTTTTTCTTGTTAACTTGATATTCAGTTTTTACTTTTTGGTTTTGGATCTTAAGTATGTTGATTGATTCTTTATAATTTATTCTACACACTGTGTGGGTTTTCCTTGATTATGTTGTTCTTGATCTTCTCTGTTGAACTTATTAAATTTGCACGCAAGCAAAGGATGCATTAAAGATACTTAAGAAGTGATTGGACAATAAAAGTCCCAAGATACAACTTTTGGCACTTTTTGTTAGTATTTTTCCTCTACTTTTTTTTATAGTTATTGAATGTTTTAATGCAATTTGATGTCATGTGACAGATTATTTTATAGGTTAAAGTAACTGGTACTCGAAATTGTGATTACACTTTTCACAACTCTGCACAATTAACCAGCAAGTGCACTGGGTCATCCAAGTAATACCTTACGTGAGTAAGGGTCGATCCCACGGAGATTGTCGGCTTGAAGCAAGCTATGGTTATTTTGTAAATCTTAGTCTGGAGATGCTCTGTCATCTGAATCTTTGCTTTCCTACTGTCTTCTTCTCCAAGCACGCATGGCTTCTTTCAATGGCAAGCTGTATGATCCTCTCGGATGAAAAATACCAGGTACGATCTCTGCACGGCTAATCAACTGTCAGATTGCTCGTCTCGGATGAAAAATACCATGTACAGCTACCGCACGGCTAATCATCTATCGGTTCCCACTAGCGTCGGAATAGGACCCTTGTCCTTTTACACACTGTCACTGCACCCAACAATCGCAGCTTTGAAGCTCGTCACAGTCAACCCTTCCCAGATCCTACTCGGAATATCACAGACAAGGTTTAGACTTTCCGGATCACAAGAATGTTTCCAATTGGTTCTAGCATATACCATGAAGGTTCTAACCTCCGGACTCGGTCCGTGGATCAGAAACCCAAGAGATACGCACTCAAGCTGTCGCCCAATGACTACGTTGAGCTCAGATAGAATAGAGTGGTTGTCAGGCACGCGTTCATAGCGTTAAGGATAATGATGAGTGTCACGGATCATCACATTCTCCATATTGAAGTACGAGTGAGTATCTTAGAATAAAATCAAGCGTGATTGAATAGAAAATAGTAGTAATTGCATTAATCCATTGAAACACAGTAGAGCTCCTCACCCCCACCTATGGGGTTTAGAGATTCATGCCGTAGAAGATACAATATTCAATGTAAAATGTCATGAGTTACAAAATGAATCTCTAAAAATAGTTTTTATACTAAACTAGTAACTTAGGTTTACAGAAAATGAATAACTAAGTGCAGATAGTGCAGAATTCCACTTTTGGGACCCACTTGGTGCATGCCTGGACTGAGCTTTCAAGTTTTCACGTTCATATACCCAAAGTTGGCGTTAAACGCCACCCTGGGTGCCAGAATGGGCGTTTAACGCCGAAAAAGGTGCCAGTTCTGGCGTTTTACGCCAGAAAGTTTTAGGCTAACTTTTAGCGCCAGTTTGAGCCATCAAATCTCGAGCAAAGTATGAACTATTATATATTTCTGGAAAGCCCAAGATGTCTACTTTCTAACGCAATTGAGAGCGTGCCAATTGGGCTTCTGTAGCTCTAGAAAATCTACTTCGAGTGCAGGAGGGTCAGAATCCAACAGCATCTGCAGTCCTTTTTTAGCCTCTGAATCAGATTTTTGCTCAGGTTCCTCAATTTCAGCCAGAAAATACCTGAAATTATCGAAAAATACAAAAACTCATAGTAAAGTCCAAAAATGTGATTTTTGAATAAAAACTAATAAAAATATAATAAAAAGTAACTAAAACATACTAAAAACTATGTAAAAACAATGCCAAAAAGGGTATAAATTATCCGCTCATCACAACACCAAACATAAATTATTGCTTGTCCCCAAGCAACTAAAATCAAAATAGGATAAAAAGAAGAGAAAATACAATATATTTCAAATATCAATGAAGCTCAATTCCAATTAGATGAGCAGGACTAGTAGCTTTTTGCTTCTGAACAGTTTTGGCATCTCACTTTATCCTTTGAAGTTCAGAATGATTGGCATCCATAGGAACTCAGAATTCAGATAGTGTTATTGATTTTCCTAGTTCAGTATGTTGATTCTTGAACACAGCTACTTTATGAGTCTTGGCCGTGACCCTAAGCATTTTGTTTTCCAGTATTACCATCGGATACATAAATGCCACAGACACATAACTGGGTGAACCTCTTCAGATTGTGACTTAGCTTTGCTAGAGTCCCTAGTTAAAGGTGTCCAGAGCTCTTAAGCACACTCTTTCTGCTTTGGACCACGACTTTAACTGCTCAGTCTCAAGCTTTTCACTTAACACCTTCACGCCAGAAGCACATGGTTAGGGACAGCTTGGTTTAGCTGCTTAGGCCAGGATTTTATTCCCTTGACCCCTCCTATCCATTAATGCTCAAAGATTTGGATCCTTTTTACCCTTGCCTTTTGGTATAAAGGGTTATTGGCTTTTTCTGCTTGCTTTTTCTTTTTCTTTATTTATTTATTTATTTATTATTTTTTTCTCTTTTTTTTTTTGCAAGCTTTTGTTCTTCACTGCTTTTTCTTGCTTCAAGAATCAATTTTATGATTTTTCAGATTATCAATAACATTTCTCCTTTTTCATTATTCTTTCAAGAGCCAACAATTTTAACATTCATAAACAACAATATAAAAAATATGCACTGTTCAGGCATTCATTCAGAAAACAAAAAGTATTGCCACCACATCAAAATAATTAGATTATTTTCAAGATATAGTTCGAAATTCATGTACTTCTTTTTCTTTTTCAGAAAACATTTTTTATTTAAGAAAGGTGAAGGATTCATAGGATATTCATAGCTTTAAGACATAGACTCTAAACTTTATTGATCATGAAATAAAAATAAGACATAAAATAAACATAAAAGCAGACAAATAATAATAAAAGAAAGGAAATTAAAGACATAAAGATAAATAACTCTAATACTAATGCTTATGTGACTCTTAAAATGGTTTCTAATAATAAAAGTTATCACAGAGTTAGGACTCAACAACCTTGGGTTGGATGGGTAGGTGCTCCTTCAATCTGTGGGACGCCTGGCTCTTCAAGGGACAGCTTCTGGCGCTTTAGGTCCTATATCTCACGCCCTTGTTTCTTTTGTTCTATGAGCAGTTTACAAAGCATGCTGTTTTGATTCTGCTACTCCTCTTTGAGTTGATTCACAGTTTCTTGCAGCTTGGTGACAGATGCTTCTAAGCGAGTCCAATAGTCAAATTGAGGAATTTCTGGAAGGAGTTCATGCGCCCCCCCTCTTGGTGAGGTTATCTTGAATTTGAGGTCCATCCATCACCTTTTTTGTGATTGGGCGTTCGACTGAGATGAATTCATCCACACCCATCTTTACCCGCACATCTTTGCATAATAGACTAATCAAGCTTGGATAGGCCAATTTGGCCTCATTGGTTTCCTTGTTTGCAAACATGTAAATTTCAATAGGGATCAACTGATGAATCTCTACCTCCTTCCCTAGCATAATACAGTGAATCATCACTGCCCTCTTGACAGTGACTTCAGATCGGTTGCTGGTTGGGAGAATAGAGTGCCCAATGAAATCCAGCCAACCTCTGGCAACTGGTTTAAGATCTCCTCTCTTTAACTGGTTTGGGACACCTTTTGAATTGGTAATCCACTTGGTTCCAGGGAGGCATATGTCCTCTAGAACTTGATCCAGCCTCTTATCCTTGGTCATTCTCCAATTAAAGGACTCTGGATCATCTTGTAGTTGAGGAAGTTTAAGAACTTCTCTCACTTTGTCAAGGTGGAAGTAAATAATCTTCCCTCTAACCATAGTCCGGAAGGTGTAGAAAGCAGTTCCTTCTAATCTTTGCTCTCTGTCATCCACAGATTTACATAGAATTCCTGGACCATGTTTCTTCCAACATGTATCTCAAGATTAGCCAGGACTTTTCAGCCCCTATTTTGAATCTGCTCTTGGATCTCCGGGTATTCATCTTCTTTCAGATTGAATCTAACTTTCGGGATCACTGATCTTCTGGACACAATTTTGAGGTAATGGTCTGCATGTTCTTTGGTGCAGAAATTCTCCTGCATCCAAAGTGGCTTTGGATTGCCTTCTTTCTTGCCTCTTGAAGTGGTTTGTTTTCCTTTGGGAGCCATGAGCTTCGTTTGTTTTAGCTCAGAGATCACAGATATCACACCAAACTTAGTACTTTGCTTGCCCTCAAGCAAAATAAAAAGAAAGGAGATGAATAGATGGAGAGAAGGATTCGAATGATGGAGTAAAAGGATGGCCGAATGTATAAATAGAGGGGAGGTAGGGAATGGGTTCGAAATTTTTGAAAAAAAAAAGATATGATTGAAAGATATGATTGATAAAAGATAAACATGATATGAAAAAGATGAGATTCTTTTCAAAAATTTAAAAGATATGAAAAGGATATGAGGAAGTTAAATTTAATTTTTTGTTTATGCATCTAAGAAATAAAAGATGATATGAATGAGTTAAAAAGATTTGAAAAGAAATTGGAAATATGAATGAGTTTTTGAAAAGGAATTGAAAAGAATTGAAAAAGAATTGAAAAGAATTGAAAAAGAATCAAGAAGAATTTATAAGTTTATAAATTTTTGTGAATGGAAATTAAAAGATGAATGTTTGTAATGTTTGGATGCAGAAAATTTTGATTTAAAGCATGAAAATTCGAAAAAAATTGAATTGGAAACGAAATTACCTCTCCCCTAGCTGTTCTGGCGTTAAACGCCTAGAATGATTCATTCTGGGCGTTTAACGCCCATCTGGTGGCCATTTTGGGTGTTTAACGCCCAGCCAGGTACCCTGGCTGGCGTTAAATGCCAGAAATTTTTCTTTACTAGGCGTTTTTCTGAACGTCCAGAATGCTGCCCATTTAGGCGTTTAACGCCCAAATTGCCTCTTTACTGGCGTTTTGACGCCAGTGAGCTCCTTTTCTCTATGATTTCTCTGTTTTATGTCTTGAACCTCTATTTTTCTGTTTTATATAACTGTTATAAACATCTAAATAATGGCTAGGTTGCCTCCCAGCAAGCGCTTCTTTACTGTCTTTAGCTGGACTTGACTGAGCTTTTTAATTTAGTCTCAGTTTTGAGCATTCTTGCTCAACATTGCCTTCAAGATAATGTTTGATTCTCTGTCCATTAACAGTGAACTTTTTGTCAGAATCAATATCTTGAAGCTCTACATAACCATATGGTGACACACTTGTGATCACATATGGTCTCCTCCACTGGGATTTCAATTTCCAGGGAACAATCTGAGCCTAGAGTTAAACAGTAGGACCTTCTGTCCTATCTCAAAGACTCTAGATGATAGCCTTTTATCATGCCATCTTTTTGCTTTTTCTTTATAAATTTTAGCATTTTTGAAAGCATTGAGTCTGAATTCCTCCAGCTCATTCAACTAGAGTAATCTTTTCTCTCCAACTATCTTAGCATCAAGGTTTAGGAACCTGGTTGCCCAGTAGGTCTTGTGTTCCAGTTCTACTGGCAGGTGACAGACTTTTCCATACACAAGCTGGTATGGAGAGGTTCCTATAGGAGTCTTGAATGCTGCTCTGTATGCCCATAGAGCATCATCCAGACTTCTTGCCCAATCCTTTCTACGGATACTTATAGTCCATTCCAGGATTCGTTTTAGTTCTCTATTCGAGACTTCGGCCTGCCCATTTGTCTGTGGATGATATGGAGTTGTCACTTTATGGTTAATTCCATATCGGACCAGAGCAGAGTCAAGCTGTTTATTGCAGAAATGAGTGCCTCCATCACTGATCAGTATCCTAGGGACACCGAATCTGCTGAAAATGTGCTTCTGGAGGAACTTCATCACTGTCTTAGTATCATTAGTGGGTGTTGCAATTGCCTCCACCCATTTAGATTCATAGTCTACTGCCACCAGAATATAAGTGTTTGAATATGATGGTGGGAAAGGCCCCATGAAGTCAATACCCCATACATCAAACAACTCAATCTCTAGGATCCCTTGCTGAGGCATGACATAACCGTGAGGTAGATTACCAGCTCTCTGGCAACTGTCACAGTTACGTACAAACTCTTGGGAGTCTCTATAGAGAGTAGGCCAGTAGAAACCACATTGGAGAACCTTTGTGGCTGTTCGCTCACCTCCAAAGTGTCCTCCATATTGTGATCCACGGCAATGCCTTAGGATCTTTTGTGCCTCTTTTCTAGGCACACATCTATGGATTACTCCGTCTGCACACCTCTTAAAGAGATATGGTTCATCCCATAAGTAGTACTTTACATCAGAAATCAATTTTTTCATTTGTTGCTTACTGTACTCCTTGAGTATGAATCTCACATCTTTATAGTTTGAAATGTCTGCAAACCATGGTAATTCTTGAATGGAAAAGAGTTGCTCATCTGGAAAGGTTTCAGAGATCTCAGTAGGAGGGAGGGACGCCCCTGCTACTGGTTCTATCCAGGACAGGTGATCTGCTACCTGGTTCTCTGTTCCTTTTCTGTCTCTTATTTCTATATCAAACTCTTGCAGAAGCAACACCCATCTTATGAGTATGGGTTTTGAATCTTACTTTGTGAGGAGATATTTTAGAGCAGCATGGTCAGTGTACACAATCACTTTTGATCCTACTAAATAAGATTTGAACTTGTCAATGGCATAAACCACTACAAACAACTCCTTTTCTATGGTTGTGTAATTCTTTTGTGCATCATTTAAGACACGGCTAGCATAGTAAATGACGTGCAGAAGCTTGTTATGTCTCTGCCCCAGTACTGCACCAATGGCATGATCACTGGCATCACACTTTAGTTCAAATGGTAATATCCAGTCTAGTACAGAAATGACTGGTGCTGTGACCAGCTTAGCTTTTAGAGTTTCAAATGCCTGCAGACACTCTGTGTCAAATACAAATGGTGTGTCAACAGCTAGCAGATTGCTCAGAGGTTTTACAATTTTTGAAAAATCCTTTATGAACCTCCTATAGAATCCTGCAAGCCCCAGAAAGCTTCTGATTGCCTTAACATTGGCAGGTGGTGGTAATTTTTCAATTACCTCTACCTTAGCTTGATCCACCTCTATTCCCTTGTTTGAAATTTTATACCCAAGGACAATTCCTTCAGTTACCATAAAGTAACATTTTTCCCAGTTTAAAACTAGGTTAGTCTCTTGGCACCTTTTTAGAACAAGTGCTAGATGGTCAAGACAGGAGCTGAATGAGTCTCCAAATACTGAGAAGTCATCCATGAAGACTTCCAGAAAGTTTTCTACCATATCAGAGAAGATAGAGAGCATGCACCTCTAGAAGGTTGGAGGTGCATTACACAGACCAAATGGCATTCTTCTGTAGGAAAATACTCCAAAAGGACATGTGAATGCTGTTTTCTCTTGGTCTTGAGGATCCACTTCAATTTAGTTATAACCTGAATAGCCATCTAAAAAGTAGTAGTATTCATGACCTGCTAGTCTCTCTAGCATTTGGTCTATGAATGGTAAAGGAAAATGATCTTTTCTGGTGGCTGTATTGAGTCTTCTATAGTCAATACACATACGCCACCCTGTAACTGTTCTTGTAGGAACCAGTTCATTCTTTTCATTATGCATCACTGTCATGCCTCCCTTCTTGGGGACAACTTGAACATGGCTCACCCAGGGGCTATCAGAAATAGGATAAATAATCCCAGCCTCTAGTAACTTAGTGACCTCTTTCTGCACCACCTCCTTCATGGCTGGATTCAGCCGCCTCTGTGGTTGAACTACTGGCTTAGTATCATCCTCCAATAGGATCTTGTGCATGTATCTGGCTAGACTAATGCCCTTAAGATCACTTATGGACCACCCAAGAGCTGTCTTGTGTGTCCTTAGCACCTGAATTAGTGCTTTCTCTTCCTGTGGCTCTAAGGTAGAGCTTATGATTACTGGAAAAGTGTCATCTTCTCCCAGAAATGTATATTTCAGAGATGGTGGTAGTGGCTTGAGCTCGGGTTTAGGAGGCTTCTCCTCTCCCTGAGGAGTTTTCAGAGGTTTTTCTGTTTTCTCTAATTCCTCCAGATCAGGCTGAACATCTTTAAAAATGTCCTCTAGCTCTGATTCAAGACTCAGTCATATTAACCTCTTCTATCAGGGCGTATGCCTCACGACAGTTGAGACCTCATGAAGTTAGTTACCCTACACACGATCTGGAACTCGCTGCGGTCGTGTTTGCCTTGAAGGTGTGGAGGCATTATCTCTATGGGGTTAAGTTCTAAGTCTTCTCCGATCACAAGAGCTTGAAATACCTCTTTGATCAGAAAGAGCTTAATATGAGGCAAAGGAGGTGGATGGAATTGTTGAAAGACTACGACTTTGAGTTAAATTACCATCCTGGAAAGGCGAATATAGTGGCGGATGTGTTAAGTCAGAAGTCGTTGTATGCGTCTTGGATGATGCTTCAGGAGGAAAAGTTGCTCAAGGAATTTGAGAGTCTAAAAATTGGTGTTCGAGAAGTATCTGGAACCTTGTGTTTGAGCCAATTAGAAATCTCGAGTGACTTTAAGTCCGAACTCCTAAAGGCTCATGAAAATGATGAAGCGTTATGGAAGGTGTTACCGGCTATCGAGCAAGGAAAATAGTGGAGAGTGTCGGAAGAAAAAGATGGGTTATGGAGATTCAAGGGTAGGATCATTGTGCCGGATGTTGGTACTTTGAGGCAAGATATCTTAAAGGAGACACACAAAAGCGGATTCTCCATTCACCCGAGGAGTACTAAGATGTACCATGATTTAAAGGCGATGTTTTGGTGGCCGGGTATGAAGAATGATGTGGCAGAATATGTTTCAAAGTGCTTAACTTGTCAAAAGGTAAAGATTGAACATCAAAGACCTTTCGGGATGTTGCAACCTTTAGAGGTTCCACAATGGAAGTGGAAAAGTATTGCAATGGACTTTGTGTCGGGATTGCCAAGGACTAGGACTGGTTTTGATGCTATCTGGGTGATTGTGGACCGACTGACGAAGTCAGCTCACTTTTTACCCGTTCGGATGACTTACACCCCTGAGGAGCTAGCTCGATTATACATAAAGGAGATTGTGAGACTCCATGGTGTACCTGCTACTATAATCTCTGATAGAGATCCTCGTTTCACTTCGAGATTCTGGGGTGCATTTCAGAAAGCTTTTGGAACCCGATTAAGCTTGAGTACAGCTTACCATCCTCAAACAGATGGTTAATCCGAGAGGACGATCCAGACCCTAGAGAATATGTTGAGAGCTTGTGTTTTGGATCAACCGGCGAGTTGGGATCGATATATGCCATTAGTGGAGTTTGCATACAATAATAGTTACCATGCGAGCATCAGAATGGCTCCGTATGAGGCATTGTATGGGAGGAAATGTCAATCTCCGCTATGTTGGTATGAAGCTGGAGAGAAAGGCTTGTTGGGGTCGGAGATGATAGCTGAGACCACTGAACAAGTAAAGAAAATCCGAGATAGGATGCTTACGGCACAGAGTCGCCAAAAGAGTTACGCCGATCAGAGGCAGAAGCCCTTGGAATTTGAGGAAGGAGATCATGTCTTCCTGAAGGTTACTCCGACCACAGGAGTAGGTAGGGCGATTAAAGCGAAGAAGTTGAATCCTCAATACATTGGTCCATTTCAGATCCTGGAGAGGATTGGACCGGTGGCATATCGGATGGCTCTACCACCTCATCTTTCGAACCTGCACGACGTGTTTCACGTGTCGCAGCTTCGGAAGTACACCCCTGATGCTAGCCATGTGTTAGAACCCGAATCGGTTCAGTTAAGGGAAGATTTGAGGCTTCAGTGGCTCTAGTCAGAATTGATGATACTAGTATCAAACGATTGCGTGGAAAGAGGTTCATAGTCAAAGTGGCTGGGCGAGGGGTGGGAACGGCGAGTGGAGATTCGATGGAAAGATGTAGATTGAATTTGAATTTTGTGGGCAAAATTCCCAATTAGGTAGGTAGAATGTAAGACCCGGTCAATTAACGGCTAACTAACCCATAAAATGAGAATTTATTCTAGAAAGCCAAAAATGTTATTTTTATGGCTAAATGTGATAGAGGAGATTGAGACGAGAATTTCGGTACCAATTTTATAGAAATCGGACCAAGATTGGACCGAACGGGCCAAACCGGACCAACCGGACCCAAAGTGGGCCCTTGGCTCAACATAACTAAACCAAAACCCTAGTTTTCAGCACTCTCTCTCCTCACAACACACTCAAACACGCTAAAAACTAATATGGAGGGGGGAAGAACACTCTCTCAAGTTCTCTCCCTTGGTTGATCTTCAAACCACCATAACTTTTGATCTAGAGCTCCGATTGCCACTCCGTTTGCGGCCACGCGTTCACCGTAGAGAGCTCTACAAAATCCATACAATCAATCTTGAGGTAAGCCACGTTTTACTGTTCGAAATTCCAGCCCTTGATTTCGAGTTTCATGAGCAAAAATGTTGAGATTTTGGGTTCTTTGATGTTATAGGACCCAACTCTCTTGAAGGAGAAGGTTAATCTTGTCTCCTTGGACCTTGGGTGTGGTAAGATTCTCAACCCTAGTGTAATTTGTTGTTCTATGATGTTTGGGTATTGAGATGTTGTGTATGGATATGATGATTGTGGCTTAGGTTGTGTATATGTGAATATTGGAGCTTGATTGGTGATTTTTGAAAGCATGGGAGAGGGTTTTGTGTGACAAAATCTGTTCTTGGAGGTGTTGAGACCTTGAGAGCTTGTGGACAAGTGGTTTGGAAGTGCTCCGGTTGAGCTTGGGAAATCGGCTAAGGTATGGTTTTGGTTTCCCGTATCTAATATGTAATGTGGTAGGAAATACTTAGGCTAGAGGCCCTAAGATAGGCATTGAATTGTTGGCGTTGTTGAATGGTTGAGATATATGATGTGTTCATATATGTGATTATGAATATTGATGCCTTGATTGTGTGATATATGAGAAATGCATGTTGTGATATATGCTTGATGGATGATTGAGGTTGAATTGATGGGTGGTACCATGTTGATGGTGAGTATGATGTTGATCATGTATAATGATGGTTGATTTGGAAATTGATATTATTGGAAATTGGGATGAGAAGGATGTATGACATGAGATTGTGTTTGTCCTTTAGCCATTAATTGAGAAGTGTTAAAATGGTTGGAGGTAGTTTTAGGAATTTTGTTAAAATGTCAATGTGTGAGTTGAGGATGGCTTGGTATTGATTTTGGTACATTTTGATTGATTTCAAAGAAAAGGGATGAAATTGGCATGTTTTGATTGATTTTGAAAAGAGTTGAAAGTGGCTTGTTTTGAAAATGGCACTTTGTGGTTTTGTATGAAAACATGGTTTTTGGGCTTACTTTGATGAGACATAACTTGGACTATGGATCTCTGATTTGTGCCAAATCTGTTTAGAAATGAAATTGGATCCGGGATGTCCATGCCGTTTGAAAAACGGGTGAAAAACGATTTAAAATGAGGAAGTTATATCCGTCGGAAGATTGGGGGTTGAATCTGTGAAATCTGCAGCTTTTAACTTAGAAAAATTTTAGCAGAATCACCCCCCGTGCGTAGGCGCACTTGGCGCGTAAGCGCCATTCTTCAAGAAAGCACCATCCACGCGTACGCGTGGTGTGCGCGGGCGCGTCGATGCGCTGCACCAAATGCCCAGCCATTTTCCAGAGAGTTGTGCTAGTTTTGTGCCTGGGCGCAAGAGCACCCACGCGTACGCGTGGCTGACGCTTGCGCGTCGTTTGGCTAATTTTCAATCTGCGCATTCGCGCGTATGACGCTTGCGCGTCAATGAGTTTTAAGGCCATCCACGCGTGCGCGTGGAGTGCGCGTACGCGTGGCCCTGTTTTCATCCCAAAGTTGATTTTTGAGTTTTAAAAGCCAAATTTCATACTTCTAAGCCTCCGATCTCACCACTTATGTCTTAAATCATTATGATATGCCTTGCATGAGAAAAAGGGCTAGTGAATGTGGTAACTTGCGAGTGAAGCAAGGGAAAATGGATGATCATTGAGGATCAAAGATGATTATGTGAGATGCGGAGAATGGCGGTGGAAGTGCTTGTTGTGCCATGGGCCGAAGGGCCGTAAATGTTAATGAATTGGCTGGTTATGGATTTAACCGTGAGCTGGATGGCTAGATTATTGCCGTGTGATGGCGGAGCCATGTTTATGCCTAAGTATAAATGCATATATGCTGTTGAATGAATTGTGAATGTTTGCACTTCCACCATCGGAGATGAGGGTTTCCCTGGGTAGTAGCAGTGGCTAGCCACCACATGCTCCAGGTTGAGACTCGAAGCTCTTTTGACCCTATGTCGTAAGTGTGGCCGGGCACTGTGAAAGGCCCGGATGAGCTCGCCCCCGTAAATATTCACCAGTGAGGGTGATGGATATGGATCATGATTATGATCAAGTTTATGATGAGTATAACTCGAGTTGGGGATGCGCGACAGAGGGACAGTCCAATGGTTAGCTACCAGGACTTGTCGGGTTGGCTCTATAACCGACAGATGATATCATCAGCCACTAGGGACAGGCATGCATCATAAGCATACTACATGAATTGTTTGAGATTGCCTATTTGACTGCATATTACTTGCTAATTGCCTAAATGCCTTATCTGTTCCTATTTGTAAATCTCTTGTCTGATATAACTGTGTTTGCTATATTATACTCCTGTTGGTGGTTGGGAGGTCTGAAGGAATTAGAAAGGGAAGTATTAGTTAGACTGAAGGATCTTTAGTCAGTTGCCACTTACGGTTTAGCTTGTTTATAAGCTTTGATATTATCTGGGGGAAGTTCTAGGATTGCCTTCGGCTTTCCTCTATTATTATGTATTATATATGTGGAAGCTGTTACCATGCTGGGGACCTCTGGTTCTCACCCATGCGGATTTTGTGGTTTTCAGATGCAGGACACGAGGCTTCTCGTTGAGGCATGCTGGAGACTTCTGGATTTAGCGAAGATCCTTTGTTTTCGGGACTCTGTTTTGGGTTATATATCTTGTTTAGATACTTTTATCTCCATTAAATAATACAAACTGTGATGACTCCTCTTATAGGAGGTTTTGGAGAATAGGTTTCTGTATTTGTGTCCCTTTGGGTTTTCCTTGGGGTTTTCCTTATTTTATTATATGTATATATTGCTATGCTCGGGCCGGTTATCTTCGCAGCCGGATTTTGAGTCTTGATATTCCCGTTTTTGACACTCTTTATACATATGATCTTGCGTTAGCTTATCCTTTGCTCGTTACGTTATCGATCGGAGTGTTGCGCGTTCGAGTTACGGTTTTTTGTTTACCCCTTTTTCTACAAAGGCTCCTTGTTATATTCAATTATTCATACTACTATACGTACAAAAATTTGGTTTTAGAGGTCGTAATACCTTGCCATCTCTGAATTATGACTTAAGCATAAGTCTCTGTATGGTAGGGTGTTACATTATGGTATCAGAGCAGTTCGTTCCTGTAGAGCCTGAGGAATGGACTGACTATGCTTCTGTGCATTCTCTGTATGTGTGTTATGTGCTGTTAGTATATCTGCTTGATATAATTGTTATAAACGTTCATGAGCATGCATTTGGGACTTTGAAGCACTAAACTTCCGATATTGAGACTGATCAACTTAATATCGATTGTTTGGTGTGTATAGGAACCAGATGGCGCCTCGTGGACGCGATAGAGGTCGTGGGAGAGGACATACGAATGCTCGTGCGCCGAAGACTAACCCTAATGATCCGGTGAACTTTATGACTGCGTTGGAGAACATGGCTGCTGCTATGCAAGCCACTGCTGAGGCTCTTGGTCAACAGATGAACAACCATGGTAATGATGGAGGTGGAGTTCAGGGCCCGATGACACTGGCAAAATTTTTGAAGGTTAATCCACCGAAGTTCAAGGGAACTACTAGTTCGACTGAAGCTGATACATGGTTTCAGGCTATGGAACGAGCACTGCAAGCGCAGGTGGTACCTGAAGGGCAGCGTGTGGAGTTCGCTACCTATTTGCTCACTGGTGAAGCGTCGCATTGGTGGCAGGGTATCCGACGCCTTCTGCAGCAGGGTGATGATTATATCACCTGGGATGTCTTCCAAGAGGAGTTCTATAAGAAGTACTTTCCGACTTCTGCTAGGACGGCCAAGGAGCTTGAATTGTTGCAGCTGAAGCAGGGTGCTATGTCCATATCTGAGTATACTAACAAGTTTGAGGAGTTGTTTAGATTCTCTCGTATGTGTCAAGGGACTCCGGTGGAATATGAGGAATGGAAGTGTGTTAAGTACGAAAGAGGACTCCGGAGTGATATTTTCGGTTCAGTGGGGCCAATGGAGATTAGGACTTTCTCTGAATTGGTGAACAAGTGTAGGGTTGCTGAAGAGTGCGTGAAGAGGGCAACCGTTGAGAAAGGAAGTCACAAAGGATCATTCCCACAGAACCGAGGGAAGAGCTTTGCTCCTAGAGGTCCACCTTTTAAGAGGGGAGGTTCTTTAAGGAGGCCCAACAACAACTACTCCCAAGGGAAAAGGTTTGGGAAGCAGCCTCAGAATGATCAAGCTTGTACTAGGTGTGGGAGTCACCATCCGGGAGTACCATGCAAGGCCGGATGGGGTTTGTGCTACAATTGTGGAAAGGCGGGGCATAAAGCCGCAAGTTGTCCAGAGAAGCAAAAGCAAGGTGCTGGGAAAGCACAACAGACTGGTGGGGTGTTCACCACCTCAACTGTGGGTGCAGAGGGATCCGAGACACTCATTCGAGGTAACTGTGAAATGGCTGGTCAAACTTTAAATGCTTTATTTGATTCGGGAGCATCGCATTCATTCATTGCATTTGAGAAAGCCCATGAGTTAGGATTGAAGATCGTAACCTTAGGTTATGACTTAAAAGTGTATAATGCTACCCACGAAGCCATGGTAACTAGGCTAGGATGCCCGAAAGTTTCGTTTAGGTTCAAGCAGCGTGATTTTGTCCATAATTTAATCTGCTTACCGATGATTGGTCTTGATCTTATCTTGGGATTGGACTGGTTATCTGAGAACCATGTCCTGCTTGATTGCTCTACAAAGTCGGTGTACTTTATGCCGGAAGATACAGAAGGGCCGGTCGTGGTGACTAATTATTACTTGAATTCGATGATGGTGAACTGTTCTGGAATCGAATGTCAGGGTATCCTGTTGTTAACCGCTGGTGTTTCGGGTGATGATCAAAGGTTGGATCAGATTCCGGTAGTGTGTGAGTTTCCGGAAGTGTTTCCTGATGATATTGAGGAATTTCCACCTAACCGAGAGGTCGAGTTTGCTATTGAGTTGGTGCCTGGGGCGGGACCAATCTCAAGTGCTCCTTATAGGATGTCACCGTTAGAGATGGCCGAGCTAAAGTCTCAGTTAGAGGAATTGTTGGGTAAGAACTTTATCCGACCAAGTGTTTCCCCGTGGGGTGCTCCAGTGTTACTGGTAAAGAAGAAAGATGGAAGTGTGCGGCTCTGTGTGGATTACAGGCAGCTGAACAAGGTCACCATAAAGAATAAGTACCCATTGCCGAGAATTGATGATCTCATGGATCAGTTACAAGGAGCTGGGGTTTTCTCTAAGATCGATTTGTGATCCGGTTATCACCAGATAAGGGTGAGGGGTGAGGATATCCCTAAGACCGCTTTCAGGACTCGTTATGGTCATTACGAGTATACTGTAATGTCCTTTGGGTTGACGAACGCCCCTGCAGTATTCATGGATTACATGAATAGAGTATTCCGTCCGTTTCTAGATAAATTCGTTGTTGTCTTCATTGATGATATACTAATTTACTCCAAGACTGAGGAAGAGCATGCGGAACACTTGAGGACCGTGTTGCAGATTTTAAAGGAGAAGAAACTCTATGCGAAACTGTCTAAGTGTGAGTTCTGGAAGAGTGAGGTGAAGTTTTTGGGTCACGTGGTGAGTAAGAAGGGAATAGCCGTAGATCCAACTAAGGTAGAAGCTGTGATGGATTGGAGGCAACCAACCACAGTAACCGAGATAAGGAGTTTTCTGGGTTTAGCTGGCTATTACCGAAGGTTCATCAAGGGCTTTTCGCAATTAGCCTTGCTGTTGACAAAGTTAACCCGCAAAGATACCCCGTTTGTTTGGACTCCTGAGTGCGAGGAGAGCTTTCAGGCATTGAAGAAAAAGTTGACCACTGCACCTGTGTTAGTGTTACCTGAGCCGAACGAGCCTTTTGAGGTATACTGTGATGCCTCGTTAAAGGGTCTAGGATGCGTGCTGATGCAGCATCATAATGTGGTGGCGTATGCCTCACGACAGTTGAGACCTCATGAAGTTAGTTACCCTACACACGATCTGGAACTCGCTGCGGTCGTGTTTGCCTTGAAGGTGTGGAGGCATTATCTCTATGGGGTTAAGTTCCAAGTCTTCTCCGATCACAAGAGCTTGAAATACCTCTTTGATCAGAAAGAGCTTAATATGAGGCAAAGGAGGTGGATGGAATTGTTGAAAGACTACGACTTTGAGTTAAATTACCATCCTGGAAAGGCGAATATAGTGGCGGATGCGTTAAGTCGGAAGTCGTTGTATGCATCTTGGATGATGCTTCAGGAGGAAAAGTTGCTCAAGGAATTCGAGAGTCTAAAAATTGGTGTTCGAGAAGTATCTGGAACCTTGTGTTTGAGCCAATTAGAAATCTCGAGTGACTTTAAGTCCGAACTCCTAAAGGCTTGTGAAAATGATGAAGCGTTATGGAAGGTGTTACCGGCTATCGAGCAAGGAAAACAGTGGAGAGTGTCGGAAGAAAAAGATGGGTTATGGAGATTCAAGGGTAGGATCATTGTGCCGGATGTTGGTACTTTGAGGCAAGATATCTTAAAGGAGACACACAAAAGCGGATTCTCCATTCACCCGAGGAGTACTAAGATGTACCATGATTTAAAGGCGATGTTTTGGTGGCCGGGTATGAAGAATGATGTGGCGGAATATGTTTCAAAGTGCTTAACTTGTCAAAAGGTAAAGATTGAACATCAAAGACCTTTCGGGATGTTGCAACCTTTAGAGGTTCCGCAATGGAAGTGGGAAAGTATTGCAATGGACTTTGTGTCAGGATTGCCAAGGACTAGGACTGGTTTTGATGCTATCTGGGTGATTGTGGACCGACTGACGAAGTCAGCTCACTTTTTACCCGTTCGGATGACTTACACCCTTGAGGAGCTAGCTCAGTTATACATAAAGGAGATTGTGAGACTCCATGGTGTACCTGCTACTATAATCTCTGATAGAGATCCTCGTTTCACTTCGAGATTCTGGGGTGCATTTCAGAAAGCTTTTGGAACCCGATTAAGCTTGAGTACAACTTACCATCCTCAAACAGATGGTCAATCCGAGAGGATGATCCAAACCCTAGAGGATATGTTGAGAGCTTGTGTTTTGGATCAACCGGCGAGTTGGGATCGATATATGCCATTAGTGGAGTTTGCATACAATAATAGTTACCATGCGAGCATCAGAATGGCTCCGTATGAGGCATTGTATGGGAGGAAATGTCAATCTCCGCTATGTTGGTATGAAGCTGGAGAGAAAGGCTTGTTGGGGCCGGAGATGATAGCTGAGACCACTGAACAAGTGAAGAAAATCCGAGATAGGATGCTTACGGCACAGAGTCGCCAAAAGAGTTACGCCGATCAGAGGTGGAAGCCCTTGGAATTTGAGGAAGGAGATCATGTCTTCCTGAAGGTTACTCTGACCACAGGAGTAGGTAGGGCGATTAAAGCGAAGAAGTTGAATCCTCGATACATTGGTCCATTTCAGATCCTGGAGAGGATTGGACCGGTGGCATATCGGATGGCTCTACCACCTCATCTTTCGAACCTGCACGACGTGTTTCATGTGTCGCAGCTTCGGAAGTACACCCCTGATGCTAGCCATGTGTTAGAACCCGAATCGGTTCAGTTAAGGGAAGATTTGAGGCTTCCAGTGGCTCCAGTCAGAATTGATGATACTAGTATCAAACGATTGCGTGGAAAAGAGGTTTCATTAGTCAAAGTGGCTTGGAGTCGAGGCGGTGTTGAGGAACACACTTGGGAACTTGAGTCGGAGATGCGAACGGATTATCCGCATTTATTCTCAGGTAATTGAATTTGAATTTTGTGGGCAAAATTCCCAATTAGGTGGGTAGAATGTAAGACCCGGTCAATTAACGGCTAACTAACCCATAAAATGAGAATTTATTCTAGAAAGCCAAAAATGTTATTTTTATGGCTAAATGTGATAGAGGAGATTGAGACGAGAATTTCGGTACCAATTTTATAGAAATCGGACCAAGATTGGACCGAACGGGCCAAACCGGACCAACCGGACCCAAAGTGGGCCCTTGGCCCAACATAACTAAACCAAAACCCTAGTTTTCAGCACTCTCTCCCCTCACAACACACTCAAACACGCTGAAAACTAATATGGAGGGGGGAAGAACACTCTCTCAAGTTCTCTCCCTTGGTTGATCTTTAAACCACTATAACTTTTGATCTAGAGCTCTGATTGCCGCTCTGTTTGCGGCCACGCGTTCACCGCAGAGAGCTCTACAAAACCCATACAATCAATTTTAAGGTAAGCCACGTTTTACTGTTCGAAATTCCAGCCCTTGATTTCGAGTTTCATGAGCAAAAATGTTGAGATTTTGGGTTCTTTGATGTTATAGGACCCAACTCTCTTGAAGGAGAAGGTTAATCTTGTCTCCTTGGACCTTGGGTGTGGTAAGATTCTCAACCCTAGTGTAATTTGTTGTTCTATGATGTTTGGGTATTGAGATGTTGTGTATGGATATGATGATTGTGGCTTAGGTTGTGTATATGTGAATATTGGAGCTTGATTGGTGATTTTGGAAAGCTTGGGAGAGGGTTTTGTGTGACAAAATCTGTTCTTGGAGGTGTTGAGACCTTGAGAGCTTGTGGACAAGTGGTTTGGAAGTGCTCCGGTTGAGTTTGGGAAATCGGCTAAGGTATGGTTTCGGTTTCCCGTATCTAATATGTAATGTGGTAGGAAATACTTAGGCTAGAGGCCCTAAGATAGGCATTGAATTGTTGGCATTGTTGAATGGTTGAGATATATGATGTGTTCATATATGTGATTATGAATATTGATGCCTTGATTGTGTGATATATGAGAAATGCATGTTGTGATATATGATTGATGGATGATTGAGGTTGAATTGATGGGTGGTACCATGTTGATGGTGAGTATGATGTTGATCATGTATAATGATGGTTGATTTGGAAATTGATATTATTGGAAATTGGGATGAGAAGGATGTATGACATGAGATTGTGTTTGTCCTTTAGCCATTAATTGAGAAGTGTTAAAATGGTTGGAGGTAGTTTTGGGAATTTTGGTAAAATGTCAATGTGTGAGTTGAGGATGGCTTGGTATTGATTTTGGTATATTTTGATTGATTTCAAAGAAAAGGGATGAAATTGGCATGTTTTGATTGATTTTGAAAAGAGTTGAAAGTGGCTTGTTTTGAAAATGGCACTTTGTGGTTTTGTATGAAAATATGGTTTTTAGGCTTACTTTGATGAGACATAACTTGGACTACGGATCTCTGATTTGTGCCAAATCTGTTTAGAAATAAAATTGGATCCGGAATGTCCATGCCGTTTGAAGAACGGGTGAAAAATGATTTAAAATGAGGAAGTTATATCCGTCGGAAGATTGGGGGTTGAATCTGTGAAATCTGCAGCTTTTAACTTAGAAAAATTTTAGCAGAATCACCCCCCGCGCGTAGGCGCACTTGGCGCGTAAGCGCCGTTCTTCAAGAAAGCACCATCCACGCGTACGCGTGGTGTGCGCGGGCACGTCGATGCACTGCACCAAATGCCAAGCCATTTTCCAGAGAGTTGTGCCAGAGTTGTGCCAGTTTTGTGCCTGGGTGCAAGAGCACCCACGCATACGCGTGGCTGACGCTTGCGCGTCCTTTGGCTAATTTTCAATCCGCGCGTTCGCACGTATGACGCTTGCGCGTCAATGAGTTTTAAGGCCATCCACGCGTGCGCGTGGAGTGCGCGTACGCGTGGCCCTGTTTTCATCCCAAAGTTGATTTTTGAGTTTTAAAAGCCAAATTTCATACTTCTAAGCCTCCGATCTCACCACTTATGTCTTAAATCATTATGATATGCCTAGCATAAGAAAAAGGGCTAGTGAATGTGGTAACTTGCGAGTAAAGCAAGGGAAAATGGATGATCATTGAGGATCAAAGATGATTATGTGAGATGCGGAGAATGGCGGTGGAAGTGCTTGTTGTGCCATGGGCCGAAGGGCCGTAAATGTTAATGAATTGGCTGGTTATGGATTTAACCGTGAGCCGGATGGCTAGATTATTGCCGTGTGACGGTGGAGCCATGTTTATGGCTAAGTATAAATGCATATATGTTGTTGAATGAATTGTGAATGTTTGCACTTCCACCATCGGAGATGAGAGTTTCCCTGGGTAGTAGCAGTGGCTAGCCACCACGTGCTCCAGGTTGAGACTCGAAGCTCTTTTGACCCTATGTCGTAATTGTGGCCGGGCACTGTGAAAGGCCCGGATGAGCTCGCCCCCGTAAATATTCACTAGTGAGGGTGATGGATATGGATCATAATTATGATCAAGTTTATGATGAGTATAACTCGAGTTGGGGATGCGCGACAGAGGGACAGTCCAATGGTTAGCTACCAGGACTTGTCGGGTTGGCTCTATAACCGACAGCTAATATCATCAGCCACTAGGGACAGGCATGCATCATAAGCATACTACATGAATTGTTTGAGATTGCCTATTTGACTGCATATTACTTGCTAATTGCCTAAATGCCTTATCTGTTCCTATTTGTAAATCTCTTGTCTGATATAACTGTGTTTGCTATATTATACTCCTGCTGGTGGTTGGGAGGTCTGAAGGATCTTTAGTCAGTTGCCACTTATGGTTTAGCTTGTTTATAAGCTTTGATATTATCTGGGGGAAGTTCTAGGATTGCCTTCGGCTTTCCTCTATTATTATGTATTATATATGTGGAAGCTGTTACCATGCTGGGGACCTCTGGTTCTCACCCATGCGGATTTTGTGGTTTTCAGATGCAGGACGCGAGGCTTCTCGTTGAGGCATGCTGGAGACTTCTGGATTTAGCGAAGATCCTTTATTTTCGGGACTCTGTTTTGGGTTATATATCTTGTTTAGATACTTTTATCTCCATTAAATAATACAAACTGTGATGACTCCTCTTATAGGAGGTTTTGGAGAATAGGTTTCTGTATTTGTGTCCCTTTGGGTTTTCCTTGGGGTTTTCCTTATTTTATTATATGTATATATTGCTATGCTCGGACCGGTTATCTTCGCAGCCGGATTTTGAGTCTTGATATTCCCGTTTTTGACACTCTTTATACATATGATCTTGTGTTAGCTTATCCTTTGCTCGTTACGTTATCAATCGGAGTGTTGCGCGTTCGAGTTACGGTTTTTTGTTTACCCCTTTTTCTACAAAGGCTCCTAGTTATATTCAATTATTCATACTACTTTACGTACAAAAATTTGGTTTTAGAGGTCGTAATACCTTGCCATCTCTGAATTATGACTTCAGCATAAGTCTTTGTATGGTAGGGTGTTACATCAATGAGGGTTCGTCCTGTTGCTAGGAATGGTCTTCCTAGAATGAGAGTTGCACTCTTGTGCTCCTCCATTTTCAGCACTACAAAGTCAGTGGGGAAGGCAAATGGCCCAACCTTGACAATTATGTCCTTAATTACGCCTGATGGAATCTTAATGGAGCCATCAGCAAGTTGAAGGCATATCCGTGTTGGTTTGACATCATCAGTCAAACCAAGCTTTTTGATAGTGGATATAGGTATTAGGTTGATTCTTGCCCCAAGATCACATAGAGCTGTCTTGGTACAAGCACCCTCTAATGTACATGGTATCATAAAGCTTCTGGGATCTTTAAGCTTTTCTGGTAAGCTTTTTTGAATGACTGCACTGCATTCTTCAGTGAGGAAAACTTTTTCAGTTTCTCTCCAATCCTTCCTATGACTTAAGATCTCTTTCATGAACTTAGCATAAGAGGGTATTTGCTCAAGTGTCTCTGCAAACGGAATCTTTATTTCAAGGGTTCTGAGATAGTCTGCAAAGCGGGCAAATTATTTATCCTATTTTGCTTGGCGGAGTTTCTGAGGATAAGGCATCTTGGCTTTATATTCTTCAACCTTAGTTGCTGCAGGTTTATTTTCTATAGAAGTGGTTGGAGAAGCCTGCTTAAGGGGGTTGTTATCAACACTTGCAGGTGTCTGATCCCTTAGTGGCGTTTGAACGTCAGAATTGGGGGCTGCATGGGCGTTTTACTCCAGATTGCCACCCTTTTCTGGCATTTGGACTCCAGAACTGGCCATCCCTTGGGCGTTTAACGCCATCTGTCCACCCTTTTCTGGCGTTTGAACGCCAGAATCATTCCTCTCTGGGCTCTTACTGTCCTCAGAGGGATTTCGAGCAGTGGCTTGGTTATTTTCTGTTAGTTGTTCCTTTCTTGGCTTCCTGCTTCTTTGAATTGAGACATTTACTGTCTTCCCACTCCTTAATTGAACAACTTGGCATTCTTCTATTATTTTTTTAGATAGCTGCTGTCTTGTCTGATTCAAGTATTTTTCCATATTCTCATTAACATCTTTGGTTTCTTGCAGCATCTCTTTAAATTCTGCTAGCTGTTTTGTTATAATAAGCAATTACTGATTGAGTTCAGTAACTTGTTCTTGAGGACTAAGTTCAGTGGATACTGCTTTATCCTCTTCTTTCATGAAGGACTCACTACTTAAATACAGATGCTAATTTCTAGCAACTGTATCAATGAGCTCTTGAGCCTCTTCAATTGTCTTTCTCATATGTATAGATTCACTAGCTGAGTGGTCTAGAGATATTTGGACTTTTTTTGTAAGCCCATAGTAAAAGATGTCTAACTGCACCCATTCTGAAAATATTTCAGAGGGGCATTTCCTTAGCATCCCTCTGTACCTCTCCCAGGCATTATCCTCTTGTTTAAAGCCTTGGATGTCCAGCCTTAGCTGTGTCATCCTTTTTGGAAGGAAATATTGATTTAGGAATTTATCTGATAACTGTTTCCATGTTCTTATGCTTGCTATGGGTTGGTTATTTAACCACCTCTTAGCATGATCTTTTACAGCAAATGGAAATAGTAATAATCTGTAGACATCCTGATCTACTTCCTTATCACGTACTGTGTCAGCAATTTGTAAGAATTGTGCCAGAAACTCAGTAGGTTCTTCCTGTGGAAGACCGAAATATTGGCAATTTTGCTGCACCATGAAAATGAGCTGAGGATTTAGCTCAAAACTGCTTGCTCTGATGGGAGGTATATAGATACGACTCCCATATGCAGCAGTAATGGGGTTAGCATATGACCCCAGAATCCTTCTGGACTGTTCATTTCCACTTAGATCCATAATGGAGAAAGAGAGATGATGTGAATTACAAATAAAGTATATTTTTATTTTTATTTAATTTAATTAAAGATAAATCGAATAAGAAAGAACTAAGATAAAATAAAATAAAATAATTAGAAAATAGAATAAAATTTTTGAAAACTAAAAGAAAAAAATAAAAAAATTTGAATACTAAGATGACTAATTAATTAAAAAAATTTGAAAAATTTTGGATATGATTTTCGAAAAATGAAGAGAGAGAAAGTGGTTAGGAGATTTTGAAAAAGATATGTCTTAAAATTAAATATACTTGTAAAAATAAATGAATAAAAGAAAAGATTTGAAAAAGATATGATTTTAAAAATTGAAGATTGAAACTTTCTCAACAAGAAAACACCAAACTTAAAATTTTTCAATCAAAATAATAAAATGGGACAAGTAATTCAAAAATTATGAATGAGAAAAGAAAAAGATTTTGAAAAATTTTATAAGGGATTTTCGAAAAATACAAAAAGGGATTTAAAAATAGAAATTTGTTTTGAAAAAGATTTAAGAAGATAAATTTTTAAAATTGAAATTTTAACTTGCCTAACAAGAAACTACCAAATTTTAAAAGTTTTGACTAAATCAACCTAAGGAATTCGAAAATAATGAGCAAATAAAGGAAAATATATTATAATTTTTTTTGAATTTTTGAATTTACTGAGGAAAGAGAAAAACAATAAAGTGATACCAAACTTAGAATTTTTAGATCAAAACAAAGAAAGCAAACAGGAAAACTTTGAATGTCAAGATGAACACCAAGAACACTTTGAAGATCAAGATAAACACCAAGAACAAATTTTGGAAATTTTTAAGAAGATAAAAACACACAGGACACCAAACTTAAAAATTTTTATACTTTGGACACTAATAATTCGAAAATGCACCAGAAAAATAAGAAAAGACACAAAACAAGAAAAACTAAAGATCAAACAAGGAAAATAAACAATAACAATTTGAAGATGAAGAAAGAACTAAGAACATATAATTCAAAAAATTGAAAAAAAAATAAAATCATGCAATTGACACCAAACTTAAAACATGAAACTAAACTCAAACAGAAGACTAGATTATGAGGTTATTGGTTTTAAAAATTTTCGAAAATAATTTAGAAAAATAAAATAAGGATTTTAAAATTTTAACTAAAAACAATAATAGAAGACTCAATTTTAGTGCTCTAAACCAAAAAGATAAATTTTTCCTAATCTAAGCCACAGAATAAACCGTCAGTTGTCCAAACTCGAACAATCCCCGGCAACGGCGCCAAAAACTTGGTGCACGAAATTGTGATTACACTTTTCACAACTCCGCGCAACTAACCAGCAAGTGCACTGGGTCGTCCAAGTAATACCTTACGTGAGTAAGCGTCGATCGCACGGAGATTGTCGGCTTGAAGCAAGTTATGGTTATTTTGTAAATCTTAGTCAGGAGATTAATAATAAGAGTGATTGTATTTATGAAAAATAAATAGCATGAAATAAGTAGTACTTGTGATTCAGTAATGAGAAACAGGCTGAAGTTCTGGAGATGCTCTGTCATCTGAATCTCTGCTTTCCTACTGTCTTCTTCTCCAAGCACGCATGGCTTCCTTCAATGGCAAGCTGTATGATCCTCTCGGATGAAAAATACCAGGTACGATCTCTGCACGGCTAATCAACTGTCGGATTGCTCGTCTCGGATGAAAAATACCATGTACAGCTACCGCACGGCTAATCATCTGTTCGTTCCCACTAGCGTCGGAATAGGACCCTTGTCCTTTTGCACACTGTCACTGCACCCAACATTCGCAGGTTTGAAGCTCGTCACAGTCATCCCTTCCCAGATCCTACTCGGAATATCACAGACAAGGTTTAGACTTTTCGGATCCCAGGAATGCTGCCAATTGGTTCTAGCCTATACCACGAAGGTTCTAACCTCCGAACTCGGTCTGTGGATCAGAAACCCAAGAGATACGCACTCAAGCTGTCGCCCAATGACTACGTTGAGCTCAGATAGAACGGAGTGATTGTCAGGCATGCGTTCATAGGGTTGAGGATAATGATGAGTGTCACGGATCATCACATTCTCCATATTGAAGTACGGTGAGTATCTTAGAATAAAATCAAGCGTGATTGAATAGAAAAAAGTAGTAATTGCATTAATCTATTGAAACACAGCAGAGCTCCTCACCCCCACCTATGGGGTTTAGAGACTCATGCCGTAGAAGATACAATATCCAATGTAAAATGTCATGAGTTACAAAATGAATCTCTAAAAGTAGTTTTTATACTAAACTAGTAACTTAGGTTTACAGAAAATGAATAACTAAGTGCAGATAGTGTAGAATTCCACTTCTGGGACCCACTTGGTGCTTACCTGGGCTGAGCTTTCAAGCTTTCACGTTCATATACCCAGGAAAAGGTGCCAGTTTTGGCGTTTTACGCCAGAAAGTTTTAGGATGACTTTTAGCGCCAGTCTGGGCCATCGAATCTCGGGCAAAGTATGGACTATTATATATTGCTGGAAAGCCCAAGATGTCTGTTTTCCAACGCAATTGAGAGCGCTCTAATTGGGCTTCTGTAGATCCAGAAAATCTACTTTGAGTGCAGGAGGGTCAGAATCTAACAGCATTTGTAGTCCTTTTTCAGCCTCTGAATCAGATTTTTGCTCAGGTCCCTCAATTTCAGCCAGAAAATACCTGAAATTACAGAAAAATACACAAACTCATAGTAAAGTCTAGAAATATGATTTTTGAATAAAAACTAATAAAAATATAATAAAAAGTAACTAAAACATACTAAAAACTATGTAAAAACAATGCCAAAAAGGGTATAAATTATCCGCTCATCAGTAACTTTTGTAAAGGTGTTCATATTTTTTAAATTCTTTTGCTGCTATAAGATATGAGGCGTAGAGTACTACCAAAATTTTTATTCATAGTTTCGGTTATGTACACATAGTGAATAACTCTAACTCGCATGGTTTGTATTTGATGCAGGCTCTAGAGACCCTTAGTCCGTGAAACCCCTGCTTCTACTTCCACGGTGTGCGAAATTCCTAATCTCTTCTCCACTTACTTTCATCACATTCTTTGATGAACAGGAACCATGTTGTGGAACTCATATTTGAGATTTTTTTAATTTATTACTTGTGAACACAATAAACATTGCTGATAATAGAACTAATTAAAACCTGTAGTTAGTAGTATATTGCAAGTGGCATTCTATTCTATTCCTATAATGCATTTTAATTTAAAGTTTTAATCTCTCCTTAGAACTCTGTCTCCGATTTGTCTACGTTTTTCCTAAACCTTTAGGTCATTCTTCCCCTTTATTTACGTATAGAGATTAGGCAACTTAGGCCACATTCTTGAAGATTGATAAAAGATCCTTATAGCTTTTAGTTCATATAAGTGCAAAACCAAAAGAAATGTATTATTAAGAATTAATTATCGAACTAAAGATCTGTTTATTCAAATTAAAAGGCAGCCAAACACCTTGTACGATGTCCATAAGTAAGATCACCATATTCTAAAACAGAAATCTTTGTATTTTTTACCTGGCTGAACTGCTAATCTGGATCGTTGTTCCCCATTACTCTTTCTTTCTTGTTTTTATTCTTGATTTTGATGTTGAATATTGTTTTGATTGGACTTATGGTGTTTAGTTTTTAGATTATATTGTTGCTTATTGTTTGTTATTTTTATTGGAGTTGGATGAAAAAAGAGAGAGTAATAGAATTTGTACTAATTTTTCTTGTTCTTCATAATTCTATCTGAAAAAAAAAATCAAACCTCAGATCAAGAATTGATATTTGAGTTTGACTAGCAAATGGATTGGACTCAACTTAGAAACAAGTGGGTAAACTCATTGTATGTAAGCTTAGCAAAAATGTAGAAGTTTAAATTTAATATTCAAGAGTATAAAGCTTTATATCATAAGACATTTAGCATTCAATAACATCATTAATTAATGTCTATATCTTTGTATATTTCTGCAATCAACTATATATGATTGATTATATTCATAGAGCGATTAAACTTTATGCCATTTTGATAAGGTTGATTAGAAAGATGCATGAGGTAAATACTACATTATTCTCTACCTTTCCACTATGTATTAGATTCTTTTAGTTTTGTATTTTATATAATAATACTTGTGACTTTTATTGCACACACAGCTAAATTACTATGTATGATATATATCCACACATACAGAATTATCTTCTTAAATGACACGTCTCAAGTTGTAATTGAAAAATAATGAATAAATAAATAAGACTATAGCGAGCAATGTAAACTTCTGGTCATATTGACAATTTGAAGCTTTAACCTCTGCGGCTAAGTAGATCAAAAAATAGATAAAATAATAGGAACTAAGCAAAAATTTCTTGAAAATAAATGAGTGCACAGAAAAATAGAAGGAGAAATATTTATACTCACACAGCTGTATATATCTTCTTTATGAATAATTTTTGAAAAAAAAAAAGCATTTTAATAAGAATTATTTTCATGTTTTAGTACTACCATGTTTTTCATTTTTATTTTTTCCTTTTACATGCATTTCAGTGCCATGCTGTCATGTGATATATGCTAGTTTGTGATTAATTGATAACATTTTGTGATTCCTATGTCGGAATTATATTCTCCCTATTTTTATTATTTATTTTTCTTAAATTTATTTCTATCCAAAATTATGTCAATATTAAAGATAAAAATATAAAAGAGAAATATATACAAAGATGGCTCACATAGCATTAATCCATCTAATTTTATTAGCATTCACATGTGCCAATTCTTTGCCTTTGATATGCTGTTGTATATAAATCTATATCTCTCTAGCTTGTTCCACATATGGTTAGTCTTTGTTCATACAGCTGGTAAATTCACATTGTTTGTTTTAAGATAATTCCATAAAAAAAATAAAAAGGGTTAATTTCATTATATACGTTCAAACTATATATGATTATCTGTCATTTTTATATAAATATGAGGCCATCTCTCACATGATGTTATGATTTTTGGATTTAATTATGGATTAAGGTTATTAATTTATAAATTATCATATAAAAAAATGTGTATAGTTTAGTTTTTAATGTAAATATTGTGTATCTATTGAAATGAATTAATTTTTTTTATTAATAATAATCTTTATTTGTGTCATTTGAGCATATATTAGCTAAACTCATCATTTTTAATCATAAACTTTATTTGCATTCAAAGCTATACTCTAAATCTCTTTTAGCAGATTTAAAAGATTATCCTTTACAACTGCTAAATCATGTGCTAGTGACATGGTTGCACAGCATATGTTGCACATTTTAACTAACAGTAAAAAGTATATTTTGATAGAATAAAAGATACGATAATAGAAATAACACTGCAAAAAAAAGGCCTATGATCACGGTAGCTAGTAAAAAAGGGTGACCATAGATCTATGGTCACGGTTTTAGACATATGGTTACGATTTTTAACCGTGGCCTATTCCCTCGTGGCCATAGGTCTATGGTCACGGTTTTTTAATCTATGGTCACGATTTTAATTTTCAAAATCTGACATTTTAGGCCACGTTTTTTCACCGTGACCATATGTTAATCTATGGTCACACGTAAAAATCGTGACTATAGCCTTATATATGGTCACGGTTTTCACCGTGACCATAGCCTCTATGGTCACCCCGTTTAAAACCGTGATCATAGCCTTATCTATGGTCACGGTTTTGACCGTGACCATAGCCTCTATGGTCACCCCTCCCTAAAACCGAGATCATAGCCTCTATGGTCACCCCTCTTTAAACCTTAAAACCGTGACCATAACCTTATCTATCGTCACGGTTTTTACCGTGGCCATAGCTTATCTATGGTCACCCCTCCTTAAAACCGTGACCATAGCCTTATCTATGGTCACGGTTTTTCGCCGTGGCCAGAGCTTATCTATGGTCATCCTATTTTTAAATAGTGACCATAGCCTATTTTATTTTATGAGATTTAATTTTTTTAAAAGAATAATCACGTTCCAAAATGATAATAATCACAAAATAAATCTAAGAATGAAAAATTCAATAAATCTAAATCATAAAAGTTTCATTAAAAACTAGATATCCATTACAACACTAATCAAAATAAGGTGTAATTTATCCATCACATGTAATATAGGATAAAGTCTCTTATCAAAAAGTAAAGAACATTCGAAGTTGTTATAAACGGTGCTACAACAACTAGTCAACTCCTGTTGTCTTTACTAGTACGAAAAAATTATCATGTACACAAAACAAAGCCAAAAAAAATTTCAAGAGAAGGTAAAGAACATTCGAGAGTAAGAAAACAAAATAATCAATAATTAATTCTAATCCTAAAAGAAACGAAAAGGAAAAGATAAAAGAAAAAAGCATTCCCTACATAGTTATTTCCATCAAGATACAAGAACTTAGAACCCAATTGCATGAAAGTAATTAAATTATCCCAACAGAAAATGAAAAAGAAAGTCTGCATGAAGACTTTAATTTTTCTTCTCCTTAGTTGTACTTCAAATATTTAACACTAACACAACCAAATTCCATATAGCAGTCGTTGTTGTTTAATATTATTTCAATAAAATATAATAATCTGATGAAGATAACTTTGTGTTGAACTATGTACTAATTATTCAATTTAATTATAAAAGAATGAAACATTAACTTTACCTATTTTGACACTCATAAATTACTAAGAATAACTTAGAGCAATTTCAGTTATACATAAAAACTGATTAAAAGAAAGGAATGGACAGCATTAGTGCTACACTGCTACAATTTCACAAAACACCTAAATTAAAACTAATTAAACTAATAACAACAAAAATAGGAGTTTTTCTGGACATTTTAACTTTCAGATCAGAATCCATTTCTTAGAAAAAACCTTTATGCCTACAATATATGTAACAAAACAAACAAACAAAGTTTGGATAAGAAAGAAATATTAAACAAATTGCATCAACATTCAATTTTTTCGTTAATTAATAAGTAACATCATGCATATATCAGACCCTGGAATCTTAATTAATGGATACCATTTAACTAAAAAGCAATGTGAGCAAGCATCATAATGCCTTACAACAACATAATTAGGCTAAAAAAGGAAACAGAATATTCAGCACTTACATCATAAACCAACTTGTGTTAGTAGATATTATTACATAAGCATAAGCATTCTAAGTAATACAAGCATTCGAACATAATCTTTCTAACTCTTACCTATTTGTACGGACTCAGATTCACAAGGTCAAAATCACAAATCCCATATCTCTGAAATCCCTTAACATGAGTCACCCTTTTTACACAAAGAGACCAAACCCAAAAAGTTCAGATCTTTGACTATGGGTAACACACAAAACAAAGAACCCAAATCTACCCAGTTCTCAAAAAAGTAAACTTTTTATATCAAAAACAGCGAATGCTTTCTGGGTATGGCAAATGTGAGTATAAATCTGAACTTTCAGTGGTGATGAATGAGAATTGAGAAGAAGATTAACAGTTTTAACAATAAATACACACATATGATAATAGAAACTTGAATAAGCAAAAATAGTTTTAACAGTTTCAATTCGATTAAAATAAAATATTGTTTTTACCAGCTATATTAAAAATTCAAGCTAAACTAATGTAGCCTTAATACATACAAACAACACCACTGCTTTAGCTTCTTGCCCATGTGCTTCAACATCAAGCGACAGTACTTTTGTACCCTCTGCTCTCACCGTCTTCAACTCTCCTACCATCACCAGCTACTACTTCTTATTAACTCATTCAACTCCTTAATGTAAATACTACCTACTAATCAAATCAAATGCTATTTTTTCTTTTTATTATCACCTCTTCTACTAAGCTTCATCATCTTTATTATCTTTCCAAATTTTTGAAATCAAAGCTAACTACCTTGTTCAACAGCAGAGACAATTTTTTATTTATATTTTTTTCCCAACACCTACTGATAATTTAAATTTAAGATCAGGGACTAGAAAAATGAAGTCTAAGTTGCTAGCTAGTAGAATTTTAGTTAACTATGAAGACACAAGCAATTGACCTAAAGCAAGAAAAGCCAAAGGAACTGCACCAATGCTTCTGACCAAGTACATAATTTCCAAACCATCTTGTCCACTTATTTTCTTCTTACTCTGTTCTTTTTTTTTATTTCTCTTTCCATCATCTCGATTTTGTTTTTAATTAAACCCCTACCTAGATGTTCCAATCGCATACTTTAACGTAACAACTCCCTTCTCTTTTAGTTTCAGGCAGCATCGGTAACTCACACGCAACCGGAACAGCAACAATATTAGCCTTCGCAGCACTGACCATAGTTGTAGTAAAATAGAGGATCTAAATTGGATAGGAATTAAAAGCAATTACTTCCCTGGGAATTTCAAAACAAGGTATATACCATAATCGACTCAGAACAAGCATAGCAGTGACAATAAAATGGGTAAATAGACCGTAATCAAGGAAAAGATCAATCCAGAATTAAAGAAGTAGCATCGGACTCACCGACAGCAACTCTAACATATTCGTAATAGCATCAATGCCAGTATTCCAGATGATTGTAGTAGAGAAACAGGTGAAGTAAAGGAGCTGAACTAAATTAAAGATATATGTTACCATGAGTAAAATAGGAACGTAGCAGAGAAACAAAATTTAAAATAGAACAAGGGTGAAAGGGGTTATGGTACGCGGAATCGTGATTACACTTTAATTATGTAAAGTTCATTGCTCTTTCTTTCCCTGGAAATGGCGCCAAAATCATGATGCCAAAACCACGGTTCACAACTCCGTGTAACTGACCAGCAAGTGCACTGGGTCGTCCAAGTAATACCTTACGTGAGTAAGGGTCGAATCCCACGGAGATTGTTGGTATGAAGCAAGCTATGGTCACCTTGCAAATCTCAGTTAGGCAGATATAAATTGATAATGGTGTTTTCGAATAATAATTAATAGAATAGGGATAGAAATACTTATGTAATTCATTGGTGAGAATTTCAGATAAGCGGATGGAGATGCTTTCGTTCCTTTGAACCTCTGCTTTCCTGCTATCTTCATCCAATCAGTCTTACTCCTTTCCATGGCTGGCTTTATGTGATACATCACCACTGTCAATGGCTACTTTCGGTCATCTCTCGGGAAAATGATCCAATGCCCTGTCACGGCACGGCTAATCGTCTGGAGGCATCACCCTTGTCAATGGCTTCATCTTATCCTCTCAGTAAAAATGGTCAACGCACCCTGTCACGGCATGGCTATTCATCTGTCGGTTCTCGATCATGCTGGAATAGGATTTACTATCCTTTTGCGTCTGTCACTAACGCCCTGCAATCGCGAGTTTGGAGCTCGTCATAGTCATTCATTCATTGAATCCTACTCGGAATACCACAGACAAGGTTTAGACTTTCCGGATTCTCTTGAATGCCGCCATCATTCTAGCTTACGCCACGAAGATTCTGATTAAGAGATCTAAGAGATACTCATTCAGTTGAAGGTAGAACGGAAGTGGTTGTCAGGAACGCGTTCATAGGGAATGATGATGATTGTCACGTTCATCACATTCAGATTGAAGTACGAATGAATATCTTAGAAGCAAAATAAGATGAATTGAATAGAAAACAGTAGTACTTTGCATTAATCTTTGAGGAACCGCAGAGCTCCACACCTTAATCTATGGAGTGTAGAAACTCTATCGTGAAAATACATAAGTGAAAGGTCCAGGCATGGCCGAGATGGCCAGCCCCCAAAACGTGATCAATAGATCAAAAGATAATCCAAAGATGTCTAATACAATAGTAAAAGGTCCTATTTATAATAAACTAGTCACTAGGGTTTACATGAGTAAGTAATTGATGCATAAATTCACTTCCGGGGCCCACTTGGTGTGTGCTTGGGCTGAGCTTTAACTTTCCACGTGCAGAGGCCATTTGTGGAGTTGAACGCCAGGTTTTGATCCATTTCTGGCGTTCAACTCTGGTTTTGGATCCTTTTCTGGCGCTGGACGCCAGAATTGGGCAGAGAGCTGGCGTTGAACGCCAGTTTACGTCGTCTATTCTTGGCCAAAGTATGGACTATTATATATTGTTGGAAAGCCCTGGATGTCTACTTTCCAATGCAATTGGAAGCGCGCCATTTCAAGTTCTGTAGCTCCAGAAAATCTACTTTGAGTGCAGGGAGGTCAGAATCCAACAGCATCAGCAGTCCTTCTTCAACCTCTGAATCTGATTTCTGCTCAAGTCCCTCAATTTTAGCCAGAAAATACCTAAAATCATAGAAAAACACACAAACTCATAGTAAAGTCCAGAAATGTGAATTTAACATAAAAATTAATGAAAACATCCCTAAAAGTAACTAGATCCTACTAAAAACATACTAAAAACAATGTCAAAAAGCGTATAAATTATCCGCTCATCACAACACCAAACTTAAATTGTTGCTTGTCCCCAAGCAACTGAAAATCAAATAGGATAAAAAGAAGAGAATATACTATAAATTCCAAACTATCAATGAAACATAGCTTCAATCAGATGAGCGGGACTTGTAGCTTTTTGCCTCTTGAATAGTTTTGGCATCTCACTCTATCCATTGAAGTTCAGAATGATTGGCGTCTATAGGAACTCAGAGTTCAGATAGTGTTATTGATTCTCCTAGTTCAGTATGATGATTCTTGAACACAGCTTTTTATGAGTCTTGGCCGTGGCCCTAAGCACTTTGTTTTCCAGTATTACCACCAGATACATAAATGCCACAGACACATAATTGGGTGAACCTTTTCAGATTGTGACTCAGC
Source organism: Arachis hypogaea (assembly GCF_003086295.3). Classification (NCBI taxonomy): domain Eukaryota; kingdom Viridiplantae; phylum Streptophyta; class Magnoliopsida; order Fabales; family Fabaceae; genus Arachis; species Arachis hypogaea. The sequence continues at coordinate 33,950,754 of NC_092049.1, read as the reverse complement.
TTTGCTAAAGTCCCCAATTAGAGGTGTCCAGGGTTCTTAAGCACACTCTTTTTTGCTTTGGACCTTGACTTTAACCGCTCAGTCTCAAGTTTTCACTATACACCTTCACGCCACAAGCACATGGTTAGGGACAGCTTGATTTAGCCGCTTAGACCAGGATTTTATTCCTTTAGGCCCTCCTATCCACTGATGCTCAAAGCCTTGGGATCCTTTTTATTTACCCTTGCCTTTTGGTTTTAAGGGTTATTGGCTTTTTGCTCTTGCCTCTTGGTTTTAAGAGCTTTGGCTTTTTCTGCTTGCTTTTTCTTTTTCTTTCTATTTTTTTTTTCGCTTATTTTTTTTTGCAAGCTTTGTTCTTTGCTGCTTTTTCTTGCTTCAAGAATCATTTTTATGATTTTTCAGATTATCAAATAACATGTCTCTTAGTCATCATTCTTTCAAGAGCCAACATATTTAACATTCTTAAACAACAATTTCAAAAGACATATGCACTGTTCAAGCATACATTCAGAAAACAAGAAGCATTGCCACCTGATGAGCGGATAATTTATACGCTTTTTGACATTGTTTTTAGTATGTTTTTAGTAGGATCTAGTTACTTTTAGGGATGTTTTTAATAGATTTTGTGTTAAATTTACATTTCTGGACTTTACTATGAGTTTGTGTGTTTTTCTATGATTTCAGATATTTTCTGGCTGAAATTGAGGGACTTGAGCAGAAATCAGATTCAGAGGTTGAAAAAGGACTGCTGATGCTGTTGGATTCTGACCTCCCTGCACTCAAAGTGGATTTTCTGGAGCTACAGAACTCGAAATGGCGCGCTTCCAATTGCGTTGGAAAGTAGACATCCAGGGCTTTCCAGCAATATATAATAGTCCATACTTTGGCCAAGAATTGACGACGTAAACTGGCGTTCAACGCCAGCTTTCTACCCAAATCTGGCGTCCAGCGCCAGAAAAGGATCCAAAACCAGAGTTGAACGCCCAAACTGGCACAAAAACTGGCGTTCAACTCCACAAATGGCCTCTGCACGTGCAACTCTTATGCTCAGCCCAAACACACACCAAGTGGGCACCATAAGTGGATTTATGCATCAATTACTTACTCATGTAAACCCTAGTAGCTAGTTTATTATAAATAGGACCTCTTACTATTGTATTTGACATCTTTGGTCTCAGTTTTATTCCATTGTTCATCTTAGGAGACTATTGATCTCGTTTAGGGGGATGGCCATCTCGGCCATGCCTGGACCTTTCACTTATGTATTTTCAACGGTAGAGTTTCTACACTCCATAGATTAAGGTGTGGAGCTCTGCTGTTCCTCAAAGATTAATGCAAAGTACTACTGTTTTCTATTCAATTCATCTTATTTCGCTTCTAAGATATCCATTCGCACCCAAGAACGTGATGAAGGTGATGATTATGTGTGACGCTCATCACCATCTCCCCTATGAACACGTGCCTGACAAACACTTCCGTTCTACATGAATTAAGCTAGAATGAATATCTCTTATATCTCTTAACTGGAATCTTTGTGGCGTAAGCTAGAATGATGGCGGCATTCAAGAGAATCCGGAAGGTCTAAACCTTGTCTGTGGTATTCTGAGTAGGATTCTATGATTGAATGACTGTGACGAGCTTCAAACTCGCGAGTGCTGGGCGTTAGTGACAGACGCAAAAGGAGGGTGAATCCTATTCCAGCATGATCGAGAACCGACAGATGAATGGCCGTGCTGTGACAGAGCATGTGAGCATATCTTTCACTGAGAGGAGGGGATGTAGCCACTGACAACGGTGATGCCCTTGCATAAAGCCAGCCATGGAAAGGAGTAAGACTGATTGGATGAAGATAGCAGGAAAGCAGAGATTCAGAGGAACGAAAAGCATCTCCATTCGCTTATCTGAAATTCCTACCAATGATTTACATAAGTATCTCTATCCCTATTTTATTATATAATATTCGAAAACACCATTATCACTTTATATCTGCCTGACTGAGATCTACAAGGTGACCATAGCTTGCTTCATACCAACAATCTCCGTGGGATTCGACCCTTACTCACGTAAGGTATTACTTAGACGACCCAGTGCACTTGCTGGTTAGTTGTATCGAAGTTGTGACAATTATGTATTGAGATCAGAGCACCAAGTTGCTCACGTTGCCGGGGATTGTTTGAGCCTGGACATCACAATTTCGTGCACCACCACCACATCAATATAATTAAGCTAAGTTCAAGGATAAATTCAAAACTCATGTACTTCTTGTTCTTTTGAATTAAAACATTTTTCATTTAAGAGAGGTGATGGATTCATAGGACATTCATAACTTTAAGACACAGTTACTAACTACTAATGATCATGTAATGAAGACACAAACATAGATAAGCACCATAACATAGAAAATGAAAAACAGAAGAAATAAGAACAAGGAATGAATCCACCTTAGTGATGGTGGCGTTTCCTTCTTGAGGAACCAATGATGTCCTTGAGCTCTTCTATGTCTCTTCCTTGTCTTTGTTGCTCCTCCCTAGTGATTTTTGGTATTTCTATCCTCAGTTGCTTCCAATAATTATGTGGAAGGAAGTGCATCCCCTGAGGTATCTCAGGGATCTCTTGATTTGCAGCCACATGTTCTACCACTGAGCTATAGATCCTTTACATAATTGTTTTACCACACCAAACTTAGAATGTTGCTCGCCCTCGAGCAAAAGAAGAAGGAATAGATGAAGAAGAAGATGTGGAAAAAACTAGGATTATGATGAAGGAAGGTGGGGATCCTGTGGGGTCCACAGATCCTGAGATGATCCTGTGAGGTCCACAGATCTTGAGGTGTCAAGGCATTTACATCCCTGCACCAATTTAGGCATGTAAAATGCCCTTGCACACAACTCTGGGCGTTCAGCGCCAGGTTGGTGCCCATTTTGGGCGTTCAACGCCCATTTACTAGCCATTTCTGGCGTTGAACGCCAGAACCATGCTTGTTCTGGGCGTTCAGCGGTAGGATGCTGCCCATTTTGGGCGTTCAGCGCCAGAACCATGCTCTGTTCTGGCGTTGAACGCCAGGCAGATGCTTCCTCCAGGGTGTGATTTTTCTTCTGCTGTTTTTGATTCTGTTTCTAAATTTTTCGTTTATTTTGTGACTCCACATGATCATGAACCTATAAAGACATATAACTAAGAGAAATATAGTTAGATAAATAAAAATTGGGTTGCCTCCCAACAAGCGCTTCTTTAATGTCAATAGCTTGACAGTGGGCTCTCATGGAGCCTCACAGATGTTCAGAGCATTGTTGAGACTCTCCAACACCAAACTTAGAGTTTGGATATGGGAGTTCAACACCAAACTTAGAGTTTGGTTGTGGCCTCCCAACACCAAACTTAGAGTTTGACTGTGGGGGCTTTGGTTGACTCTGCTTTGAGAGAAGCTTTTTATGCTTCCTCTCCATGGATGCAGAGGGAGATCCTTGAGTTTTAAACACAAGGGAGTCCTTATTCCATTGAAGGACTAATTCACCTCTGTCAACATCAATCACAGCTCTTGCTGTGGCCAGGAAAGGTCTTCCTAGGATGATGGATTCATCCTCTTCCTTTCCAGTATCCAGGACTATGAAATCAGCAGGGATGTAAAGGCCTTCAACCTTTACTAACACGTCCTCTACTTGTCCATATGCCTGTTTTCTTGAATTGTCTGCCATCTCTAATGAGATTTTAGCAGCTTGCACCCCATAGATTCCCAGTTTCTCTATTACAGAGAGGGGCATGAGGTTTATTCCTGAACCAAGGTCACACAGAGCCTTAAAGATCATGGTGCCTATGGTACAGGGTATTATGAACTTTCCAGGATCCTGTCTCTTCTGAGGCAATGTCAGTTGATCCAGATCACTTAGTTTATTGATGAACAAGGGAGGTTCAACTTCCCAAGTATCAATGCCAAATAATTTGGCATTTAGCTTCATGATTGCACCAAGAAACTTGGCAGTTTGCTCTTCAGTAACATCCTCATTCTCTTCAGAAGAGGAATACTCATCAGAGCTCATGAAGGGCATAAGGAGGTTCAATGGAATCTCTATGGTCTCTGGATGAGCCTCAGAGTCCTTTGGTTCCTCAGAGGGAAGCTCCTTATTGACCACTGGACGTCCCAGGAGGTCTTCCTTCTTGGGATTCATGTCCTCCTCTCCTTCTTTGGGTTCGGCCATGGTACTTATGTCAATGGCCTTGCACTCTCCTTTTGGATTCTCTTCTGTATTGCTTGGGAGAGTACTAGGAGGGATTTCAGTGATCCTTTTACTCAGCTGGCCCACTTGTGCTTCCAGATTTCTAATGGAAGATCTTGTTTCATTCATGAAACTTACAGTGGCCTTAGATAGATCAGAGACTAAGTTTGTTAAATTAGAAGTATTTTGTTCAGAGTTCTCTGTCTGTTACTGAGTGGATGATGGAAAAGGTTTATTATTGTTAAACCTGTTTCTTCCACCATTATTAAAGCCTTGTTGAGGCTTTTGATCCTTCCATGAGAAATTTGGATGATTTCTCCATGATGAGTTATAGGTGTTTCCATAAGGTTCACCTAAGTAATTCACCTCTGCTATTGCAGGGTTCTCAGAATCATAAGCTTCTTCTTCATAAGAAGCCTCTTGAGTACTGTTGGATGCAGCTTGCATTCCATTCAGACTCTGAGAAATCATATTGACTTGCTGAGTCAATATTTTGTTCTGAGCTAATATGGCATTCAGAGTATCAACTTCAAGAACTCCCTTCTTCATAGGCGTCCCATTATTCACAGGATTCCTTTTAGAAGTGTACATGAACTGGTTATTTGCAACCATGTCAATGAGTTCTTGAGCTTTTGCAGGTGTTTTCTTTAGGTGAATGGATCCACCTACAGAAGTATCCAATGACATCTTTGATAACTCAGATAAACCATCATAGAATATATCCAGGATGGTCCATTCTGAAAGCATGTCAGAAGGACACTTTTTGGTCAGTCCTTTGTATCTCTCCCAAGCTTCATAGAGGGATTCACCTTCTTTCTGTCTGAAGGTCTGAACGTCCACTCTAATCTTACTAAGCTTTTGAGGAGGAAAGAACTTGGCTAAGAAAGCCTTGACCAGCTTACCCATGAGTTCAGGCTATCCTTAGGTTGAGAATCCAACCATAGTCTAGCTCTGTCTCTTATAGCAAAAGGGAAAAGCATGAGCCTGTAGACTTCAGGATCTACTCCATTAGTCTTTACAGTATCACATATCTGCAAGAATTCAGTTAAGAACTGAAATGGATCTTTAGATGGAAGTCCATGAAACTTGCAGTTCTGCTGCATCAGAGAAACTAATTGAGGTTTCAGCTCAAAGTTGTTTGCTCCAATGGCAGGAATGGAGATGCTTCTTCCATGAAAACTGGAATTTGGTGCAGTAAAGTCACCAAGCATCCCCTTGCATTATTATTATTTTCAGCTGCCATCTCCTCTTCTTGTTCGAAAATTTCTGAAAGATTCTCTCTGGATCGTTGTAATTTAGCTTCTCTTAATTTTCTCTTCAGAGTCCTTTCAGGTTCCGGATCTGCTTCAACAAGAATATTCTTGTCCTTGCTCCTGCTCATATGACAAAGAAGAGGGCACAGAAAAAATAATAATAATAGAGATCCTTTATACCACAGTATAGGGATCCCTTTGTGAGTGGAAGAAAAGAGGGAGATAAAGAATGTAATGTAATGGAAGAAACACAACTGTGAGGAGGGTAGAGATGTGAGATGAGATGTTAGTAGATGAATAAATAAATAGAATAAGATGGGAGAGGGAGAATTTTTGAAAATAATTTTTGAAAAAGGGTTAGTGATTTTTGAAAATAGTTTTTTTTGGAAAAGGTTAGTATTGTTTTCGAAAAAAAAATTTTTTTTTAAAATCAAAAATAAAAATAATTAGTTTAATTAAAAAGAAATTTTGAAAAAGAGGGGGATATTTTCAAAAATGAGAGAGAGAGAGAGAGTTAGTTAGGTAGTTTTGAAAAAGTTAAGAAACAAACAAAAAGTTAGTTAGTTAGTTGAAACAAATTTTGAAAAGATAAGAAGTTAGGAAGTTAGAAAAGATATTTTGAAATCAATTTTTGAAAAAGGTAAGATAAGAAGATATTTTTGAAAAGATACGATAGAGATTAGTTTTTGAAAAAGATTTGAATTTTAAAATCACAATTAATGACTTGATTCTCAAGAAATCATAAGATATGATTCTAGAACTTAAAGTTTGAATCTTTCTTAACAAGCAAGTAACAAACTTCAAATTTTTAAATCAAAACATTAATTGTTATTGTTATTTTCGAAAATTATGATATAAAATAAGAAAAAGATTTTTGAAAAATTTTTGGAATTTTCGAAAATAACTAAGAAATTTGAAAAAGATTTGATTTTTGAAAAAGATTTTGAAAAAGAGAAGATTTTCAAATTGAAAATTTGATTTGACTCATAAGAAACAACTTGATTTTTAAAAATTTTTTGAAAAAGTCAACTCAAATTTTCGAATTTATGAGAGAAAAGAGGGAAAGATATTTTTTTTATTTTTGAAATTTTTATGATGAGAGAGAAAAACACTAAAAAGATGCAATGCATGAAATTTTTAGATCAAAACATGTGATGCATGCAAGAATGCTATGAATGTCAAGATGAACACCAAGAACACTATGAATGTCAAGATGAACATCATAGACACAATTTTAAAAAATTTTTAATGCAAAGAAAACATGCAAGACACCAAACTTAGAATTCTTTAATGCTTAGACACTAAGAATTCAAAAATGCATATGAAAAACAAGAAAAGACACAAAACATGCAAATGCAAAGATCAAACAAGAAGACTTACCAAGAACAACTTGAAGATCATGAAGAACACTATGAATGCATGAATTTTCGAAAAATGCAAGATGCACATGCAATTGATACCAAACTTATGATATGACTCAAGACTCAAACAAGAAACACAGAAAATATTTTTGATTTTTATGATTTTCTAATTTTTTTTTCAAAAATTATTTGAAAAACAAAAATAAGGATTCCAAAATTTTTAATATGAATTCCAGGAATCTTGCATTGTTAGTCTAAAGCTTCAGTCCAGGAATTAGACATGGCTCACCAGCCAGCCAAGCTTTCAATGAAAGCTCCGGTCCAAAACACTAGACATGGCCAATGGCCAGCCAAGCTTTAGCATGTAAATCAGGAACATCAGCAGGTGGATTAACAACAACTAGCTTGCTCTTGATAACAAATTGCTGCCTCAGTCCAAATAAATTTAGACATGGCTTTACAGCCAGCCAGGCTTCACATGCTTCATGAAACACTAGAATTCATTCTTAAAAATTCTGAAGAAAAAATTATATTTTTGAAAACATTTTTATTTATTTATTTATTTTTCGAAAACAAAAGAAAAATTTTTTTGAAATATTTTTTTGAAAAATTTTTGAAGAGAAAACAAAAAGAAAATTACCTAATCTGAGCAACAGGATGAACCGTTAGTTGTCCAAACTCAAACAATCCCCGGCAACAGTGCCAAAAACTTGGTATTGTTGCCGGATCCAAACTTGGCACTGATGTTACCGGACCAAAAGCTTGCCGAAAACTCGAACAATCTCCGGCAACGGCGCCAAAAACTTGGTACGCGGAATCGTGATTACACTTTAATTATGTAAAGTTCATTGCTCTTTCTTTCCCTGGAAATGGCGCCAAAATCATGATGCCAAAACCACGGTTCACAACTCCGTGTAACTGACCAGCAAGTGCACTGGGTCGTCCAAGTAATACCTTACGTGAGTAAGGGTCGAATCCCACGGAGATTGTTGGTATGAAGGAAGCTATGGTCACCTTGCAAATCTCAGTTAGGCAGATATAAATTGATAATGGTGTTTTCGAATAATAATTAATAGAATAGGGATAGAAATACTTATGTAATTCATTGGTGAGAATTTCAGATAAGCGGATGGAGATGCTTTCGTTCCTCTGAACCTCTGCTTTCCTGCTATCTTCATCCAATCAGTCTTACTCCTTTCCATGGTTGGCTTTATGTGATACATCACCACTGTCAATGGCTACTTTCGGTCATCTCTCGGGAAAATGATCCAATGCCCTGTCACGGCACGGCTAATCATCTGGAGGCATCACCCTTGTCAATGGCTTCATCTTATCCTCTCAGTGAAAATGGTCAACGCACCCTGTCACGGCACGGCTATTCATCTGTCGGTTCTCGATCATACTGGAATAGGATTTACTATCCTTTTGCGTCTGTCACTAACGCCCTGCAATCGCGAGTTTGGAGCTCGTCACAGTCATTCATTCATTGAATCCTACTCGGAATACCACAGACAAGGTTTAGACTTTCCGGATTCTCTTGAATGCCGCCATCATTCTAGCTTACGCCACGAAGATTCTGATTAAGAGATCTAAGAGATACTCATTCAGTCGAAGGTAGAACGGAAGTGGTTGTCAGGCACGCGTTCATAGGGAATGATGATGATTGTCACGTTCATCACATTCAGATTGAAGTACGAATGAATATCTTAGAAGCGAAATAAGATGAATTGAATAGAAAACAGTAGTACTTTGCATTAATCTTTGAGGAACAGCAAAGCTCCACACCTTAATCTATGGAGTGTAGAAACTCTACCGTGAAAATACATAAGTGAAAGGTCCAGGCATGGCCGAGATGGCCAGCCCCCAAAACGTGATCAATAGATCAAAATATAATCCAAAGATGTCTAATACAATAGTAAAAGGTCCTATTTATAATAAACTAGTCACTAGGGTTTACATGAGTAAGTAATTGATGCATAAATTCACTTCCGGGCCCACTTGGTGTGTGCTTGGGCTGAGCTTTAACTTTCCACGTGCAGAGACCATTTGTGGAGTTGAACGCCAGGTTTTGATCCATTTCTGGCGTTCAACTCTGGTTTTGGATCCTTTTCTGGCGCTGGACGCCAGAATTGGGCAGAGAGCTGGCGTTGAATGCCAGTTTACGTTGTCTATTCTTGGCCAAAGTATGGACTATTATATATTTCTGGAAAGCCCTGAATGTCTACTTTCCAATGCATTTGGAAGCGCGCCATTTCGAGTTATGTAGCTCCAGAAAATCCACGTTGAGTGCAGGGAGGTCAGAATCCAACAACATCAGCAGTCCTTCTTCAACCTCTGAATCTGATTTCTGCTCAAGTCCCTCAATTTCAGCCAGAAAATACATGAAATCACAGAAAAACACACAAACTCATAGTAAAGTCCAGAAATGTGAATTTAACATAAAAACTAATGAAAACATCCCTAAAAGTAACTAGATCCTACTAAAAACATACTAAAAACAATGTCAAAAAGCGTATAAATTATCCGCTCATCAGGTTACGGTTTTGAAAATGAAAGAATTGGAACCAGAATGGTGATGGTGATGGGTTTAGCAGCAACAACAGCCACGGAGAGGCACGAAGGCGACGGTAGTGGCTCCGGCAGCTTGCCCTACAACAACAGTGTTACCCTCCTTCTCTTCAGTTTTTATTCTTTAGCGTTCGTCCTCTTCTCTGGCTCGCTCTCTTCTTGCTCGTGATAGGGCGATCTCGACGAAGGCAGGCATAAGGCGACGGCTCCATAGCAGTGAGCTGGGTGTGATGCCGGCACGCTCTTCTCCTTCTCCTTCCCTTCTTCCCGGATACCCCCTTCTTCTCTGTACTCCCTTCCTTTCTTTTCCCCTCCTGTTTCCCCCCTCGAGCTCCCCTGTTTCCTTTCTTTCCCTTTCTGAATGTAGATTTAGGGATTTAGGGTAGTAGATTTAGGAATTTTGTGAAATTAGGGTTTTATTTGGTAATTCTAGAGTTAGGGTAAAATATATATGAGTAATATAACAATTTTTATAAAATATTTGAGATAGAATAACAATTTAAGATTCAAATATAATACTATAAAGATTACTTTCAAAACGCATAAAATTTTATCTATCAATCTATTAATGAGGTCAAATAATTATTTTTAATTTAAATTATAAGGTAAACATACTAATCACATTTTATAAAATATAGTTTAAACCCGAGAATATCAATTATTCAGACTATATGATATAATTTTTCATTATTTTTTTATTACCAAAACTTTAATTTCAATTTGTATAAAACAACTAATTATAATAAAAATTGTAAATAAACATTAACTTAAACTTAAAGTATTTATAATAATTAATTTAATCATTCCTAATAAATTAATCTTTAAGAGCTCAAATTAATAAAATAACCATAGTTTCTTCGTAATAGAAATTTCTCAAATTAAATTGTATAATGCTTCCATTACTAAATTTTAATTTTAAGTTATATGAAATAACAATTATAAAATTACACAAGAATATTAATTGAATCAACCCAAATATTAGTAAAACTAATTTAATTACTCTTAATAGTCTAGCTTATAAAATAAAGAGTTCAAATTAATAATAAGTCATAACTTATTCATAATAAAAGTTACTTAAATTAAACTATATAATTCTTTCGTATTTTTTTTAATTGCTAGAATTATGCAAAATATTCCATTATGATAAAATTACTTAAGAATAGTAATTGATTCAAAATGAATTTATCGCCGAATCTATTTAATTATTTCTAATAGAATAATTTCTAAAATTATAAAGTTTAAACTCAATAAGATAAAATGACAATTTATTTATATTTAGATTTCCAAAAACGCGGGATGTTACAGAGTATCTCCCAACACCGCATCACCATCTCAAACTGAAATTAACTATGACGGAGCTTCCAATCATGGCGACACAGCTTTCAACGACGGCGACAGATCTTCCTGCGGTAGAGGTGGAGGATGCGTGGGTGTGGGGCCTGCGGTGGCTGTGCCGCTGCGGCGCTTCGTGGCTGTGGGATTTGCGAGGAGGTGTAGCGGCTGCGGGGACGGATGCGGGGACTACATGGTAGCAGAGACTGCGATGCCTGTCTGGGGGCTGCAGTGATGGGTGGCTGGGGGCTAGGTTTAGTTCGTTGATGCTGTGTAATTTCAGAGAAGAGAGGATCGTGGTTTTGGGTGAGTGTGGGTGTGGCTGCGTTGGTTTCCTTAGCTTCTTTAGTTTTATAGGGTTTTGACGTTTGTTTGTTTTTTTTTCTAAAAAAGCACAAAACTTAATAATTATTAAGTTTTAAATCATTTTTTAATTTAAAATTAATAATATTCAACATAATTTTTTATTTATAAAATTAGATTTAAAATTTTAATGTTTTAAAGTAAATCACATAAAATTTTTAATAAATTTTAAATATATAAAATATTTAAAATTATAAAAAATATATAAAAGCTTTAATTAATTTAAATTCAAATGATTAAAACTGTGACTATAGATCCTTTTAGATTAACTCTCAAAACCGTTATCATAGACCATTTTAAATCACCCCTCAAAACCATGACCATAGACCATTTTAGGTCACCCTTTCAAAAAATCGTGACTATAGACCCTTTTAGGTCACTCTCCAAAACCCAGGGACGGACCCGGTAGCAATAATGAAGGGACACTTGCCCCACAGTGTTTTTTATTTATTTTTTTAAAAAATATAGTTATATATAATGTGCCCCCACTTTAAATTTTAAATGACCCCACTACAAATAAATTAAACTCAATTAGCTAAAGTTCTAAATTTATTTTTTTATTTCCTTATCATTTTGACTATTATTTAACCTAATCAAATTTAATTCTTGTGCTATCACTTTTTTATTCCCTTAAACCCTCTTCTTATTTTTATATTTTTAACTTTTTTCTATTTCTTGTCTAGGGATCATCTTCTCTTCATCAAAAAATAAATTTTGAATTCTCTATTTTTTTTATATAACTCTCCATGACTCTATATATCTTCCAATTTCATTGTTTCTCTTTTTGATATTTTTAATTACAAATTTTAATTCAAACAATTATAGTTTAGGTATTAATTTAATGTTTTATTTTCTTTGTGACTTTATATATTTTATTTTATTCTCGATTTATTCATCTTTATTTCTTATTTTTTATCTTTCGTTCTATTATATGTACCTATGTTGCATATAAAATTTTAAAATGAATTGATTAATTTACTAATATAAAATATATTTTTTATTTTTAGAAATAGTAATAGAAAAATATTTTAATTACAATATATAATTAGAGAGATGTATAAAATCTTTCATCTAACATTATATTAAAATTAAATTAAAAATATATAACAAATTTAATTATTTTAAAAAGAAAGAAAGAAAAAAAATTATAAATTATGTTTCTATTATTTTATATAAATATACTTTTCATATACAGATTTATATGCCACAGAAATCCTAATTATCCAAATATAAGAGGATTATATGTCACGTATCCCGTTAAGTCCAGATAATTAGAGATTTGGGAGAAATTGTTTTCAAGCGAAGAGCTTTTCCAAGTTTTGCAAGAACTTAATTAGAACAAGTGTCATACTTCCGTTCCACCCAAATTCATAGGATAAAGAACGAAAATAATTCTTGAAATTGAAATCAATACATGAATTAAAATAGAACAGTAATAGTATTAATCCATAGAATAAACAGAGCTCCTAACCTTAATAATGGAGGTTTAGTTGCTCATGGCTTAAAGAGAAAACTAAGGTTCTGAAAAACTGTAAAGTGCGGAATAAGGTAAGAGAGAAGAGATGATATGAGCCCGAAGGGCTGATTCTTTTCCCTTTTATATCTAATCCTAATTAATGTAAAATATATTTTCTAAAATTAAATAATATCTTTTCCTATTTTAAAATAAAATAAAGCTTTAATCAAAATTAATTAAAATTTTCGTGCAGCTTCTTATTCTGCGTGGGGACCATGACTATCTTGAGGAGTGGCGCCTAACTTGGGAAGCAGGCGCCTAACTTAGTGCAAAAATCCATCCTGGCGCCTAACTTGATGAGCATGGCGCCTAACTTCACGCTGAACTCCTCTCCTGGCACCTAACTTGAGCCTAGTGGCGCCAAACTTCGCGGTGCCCGAAGTGAACTTTCCCTCCTGCACCTAACTTTGAAATCATGGTGCCTAACTTGGGAAATTCCAAGTTAGGCGCCACCTTGGCCATACAGAATGAAGAAAAAGGGCATACTATTATATATCGTTGGAAAGCTGATGAGCGGATAATTTATACGCTTTTTGGCATTGTTTTTAGGTAGTTTTTAATATGTTTTAGTCACTTTTTATTATATTTTTATTAGTTTTTAAATAAAAATCATATTTATGGACTTTACTTTGAGTTTGTGTGTTTTTCTGTGATTTCAAGTAATTTCTGGCTGAAATTGAGGGAGCTGAGCAAAAAATCTGATTCAGGCTGAAAAAGGACTGCAGATGTTGTTGGATTCTGACCTTCCTGCACTCGAAATGGATTTTCTGGAGCTACAGGAGTCCAAATGGTACGCTCTCAATTGTTTTGGAAAGTAGACATCCAGGGCTTTCCAGCAATATATAATAGTTCATACTTTGCTTAAGGATAAATGACATAAAATGGCGTTCAACGCCAGTTTCATGTTGCAGTCTGGCGTTAAACGCCAGAAACAGGTTACAAGTTGGAGTTAAACGCCCAAAACAGGTTACAACCTGGCGTTTAACTCCAGAAACAGCCTAAGCACGTGTAAAGCTTAAGTCTCAGCCCCAGCACACACCAAGTGGGCCCCAGAAGTGGATTTCTGCACTATCTATCATAGTTTACTCATTCTCTGTAAACCTAGATTACTAGCTTACTATTTAAACAACTTTTAGAGGATTATTTTGTAGCTCATGACATTTCAGATCTGAACTTTGTACTCTTTGACGGCATGAGTCTCTAAACTCCATTGTTGGGGGTGAGGAGCTCTGCTGTGTCTCGATGAATTAATGCAATTATTTCTGTTTTCCATTCAAACACGCTTGTTTCTATTCTAAGATGTTCATTTGCACTTCAATATGATGAATGTGATGATCCGTGACACTCATCACCATTCTCAATCTATGAACGCGTGCCTGACAACCACTCCCGTTCTACCTTCGATTGAATGAATATCTCTTGGATTCCTTAATCAGAATCTTCGTGGTATAAGCTAGAATCCATTGGCAGCATTCTTGAGAATCCGAAAAGTCTAAACCTTGTCTGTGGAATTTCGAGTAGAATTCAGGGATTGAATGACTGTGACGAGCTTCAAACTCACAAAGGTTGGGCGTAGTGATAGACGTAAAAGGATCAATGGATCCTATTCCAGTAGGAGTGAAAACCGACAGATGATTAGCCGTGCAGTGACAGCACACCTGGACCCTTTTCACTGAGAGGACGGATGGTAGCCATTGACAACGGTGATCCACCAACACATAGCTTGCCATAGGAGGAACCTTGCGTGCGTGAAGAAGAAGACAGGGGGAAAGAAGAGATTCAGAAGACAAAGCATCTCCAAAACTCCAACATATTCTCCATTACTGCATAACAAGTATTTATTTCATGCTCTTTTACTCTTTGCAATTCAAAATGATAATTATAATTGATATCCTGACTAAGAGTTACAAGATAACCATAGATTGCTTCAAGCCAACAATCTCCGTGGGATTCGACCCTTACTCACGTAAGGTATTACTTGGACGACCCAGTGCACTTGCTGGTTAGTGGTACGAGTTGTGAAAAGTGTGATTTACAATTTGTGCACCAAAAGCTCTAGAAGTTATCTTTCTAATTCCACTAGAATAACATCAATTAGATCTCTGTAACTCAAGTTATGTCTGTTAGAGTACAAGGAAGTCAGGGTTGACAGCATCATCCACGTTTTGCCTCTTCTTCAATAAAACTCCGTCAAATCCATCCGAATGCTACCTGAAATAAACAAAATTACACACAACTCAAAGCAGCATTCATAGTGGCTAAGAAGTATTTAAATCTTGATTAAACTCACAAATTTGAATGCAAATTCACTAGGAAAAGATAAGAAAGATGCTCACGCATCAGTTGCTAAGAACAAGTTTTTTAGAGGTCTAGTAGAAAAACCCTTCCAGTGACCTAGGTTGCTGAGAACAGGTTTCTTAAAGGTCTAGTAGGAAAACCTCATTTATCTATCTTGTTGTGTTTCTATTGCGTCTTTTCTCCATCTTTTTCTTATCCCTTTATCCTTCGTTCTAATTTTTTTCTTATCGTCTGGTATCAGTTATAGGTCGTAGGTAAATTCTTATTTATCTACACATTTCATGGGTCTTGTTTAGTCTCTTTGTTTTGTTTTCTCTTTAATTTCTGTAAATTCACTTTAGAGTCCACAAAAAACCAAAAAAAAAAAAGAGTCGTAAAAAAATGATTGAGTATTACGATAGTGATAATGAAGGAATCTCATATGCGAAAAAGGGTTCTCGGTTACAAATCCTTGCATTTAAAGGGAGGAATGATCCTGAAGCTTATCTCAGATGGAAAAGGAAGGTAGAGTCAATTTTTGTAAATTGCATCCTTTTAGAGGAAAAGAATGTTCGACTGGTACAAGCCAATTTTTCCGATGCTGTCCGTATATCGGTGGACTGAATTAGGAAGATCTAGAAGACGGTATGAAAAGAGCCCAATTTGTAGCTGGAGAAGATGAAGAAAATCATGAAGAGGCAGTTTGTGCCATCATCATACCACATGAGAAATCGATTTGTGCCATCATCATACCACAACGAACTTTTTAGAAAATTTTGTATGTTACAACAAGGTTCACAATTAGTGATAGAGTACCTCAAGGAGTTTCTATATCTGATGGACAAGACAAATATTAAACTGAGTCCTGAGGTCCTCGTGGAATGATTTTTGTTTGGATTACACGAAGACCTTGCAAATAAAGTACAACGCTACCATTACGAGACCATAGAGGATTTGGTCACATTGGCCATTGACATGGAGTATATGCAACAATTTATAGCAACTTGGCATTCCAAATGAGCAAAATTTGAGGATTAGACAAAGGTCAAAGTTTTTTATTTCAAGAAGGATATTATAGATCGACATAAGAAGATGATTTCTTCTATGCTTAGCTCTTATTCTTCTTCAAAGCCAGAGACAGAAGAATTTATTAAGTATGCTGTAGAGGGTGATATATACTTGGAGGATCAAAAATTGAAGAATTTCTCAAGTGGGTCCTTGGGATGTGAGAAATTTAAAAATCTAGAGAGAAAAGAAACAGAGAAAGAAAGTGAGTGTTTGAGTGAAAATGATCAATGTTTAATTGAAAGTGAGAGTTTTGAGAGAAAAGATGAGAATAGTGAGAGAGAGGAATTAATGAGTGACAAAGAATCTGAGAGCAATAAACACACTTGTGAGAGAGATCTAGAAAGTTCTAGCTTAGACAAGAGTGCAATAGTATCATTGAATTCCACGAAGTCCTTAGTTTCTCATACATCTAATCATGAAATTTCTAGTATTTTTATATCAACTTTTTCAGACTTTGTAGATTCACTAATCAATTATGGAGGCATAAATATGGATGAAAAGAAAGAAAGACAGATTGCACATTTTGGACAAGATGGTGAAAGTATGGTTGGAAAGATTGAACTTGCACATATGAAGGACATAGCCACAATTCAGTAGTTAGAGAAGAGTCATCAAATCATGGTATTTAAACCCGGAGATTGGGTTTGGATTCCTTGAAGGGAAGAAGAGCGTCACATTCAAGATTCGAGGATGAATCTTTTTGAAAAGGGAGAGGATGATACGTGGTCAGGAGGGACTTTTCATCATTTTAGAACTAAGGGATAGAATGGTAATCTTGTCACGTTCAAATATTTGAATACTAGAAGAATTGGACCATGCCAATCTTGGACATCAAGAAGACCAAGAGTCCATTTCAAAAACAGTGGTGTTGAAATGGCGACAACTCATAAGACCCATTAAGGACAACAAGAAGTCCAATAATGTTTTTCAAATTCAATGGGAGACATAGTTTATTATTAATTTTTGAATTTTTTAGGCATTTATTTTAATTTATTCTGCTGTTAGAGTTTGTTGGAAGATTTGATTTACTTTTGATTTGCTTAGTAGTATTTTTAGGGATTTTAAATTTAAATCAAATCTGATCTAATCTAATAAGATCAAATCTGATTTAAATTAGTTATCTTATCTTTAGGATTTTAAAATTTAAATCAAATATGATCTAATCCAATAAAATCAAATCTTATTTAAATTAGTTATCTTATCTTATCTTTTAGTTAGTTTGTTAGGAGTCTATTTAAACACCTTTGGTAAGATAATTTATACAACTTTGATGAATAAAATTTTCTTAGTGCTTTATGCACGTTTTTTTAGTGTGATTAAGTAAGGTGAGTGATTTGTTTCGCTTGTTGTATGGAGAAGATTGAGTGATTCAATTTTTATCCCTCTGATCTAGGATGTCAAGGATAGGTTCTTTGAAGGTCTAGTAGGAAAAATCATTCTGATGACCTAGGTTGCTAAGAACAAGTTTTTCAGAGGTCTAGTAGAAAAATCCTTCCAATAACCTAGGTTGCTAAGAACAGGTTTCCTAAAGGTCTAGTAGGAAAACCCCATTTATCTATCTTGTTCTGTTTTTGCTGCGTCTTTTCTCCATCTTTTTCTTATCCCTTTATCCTTCGGTCTAATTTTTTTCTTATCACTCTATCTCGTCTGTCTTTGAATTTTATGATTCTGAGTTTGTATGATTCTGGAACCGAATAATGTTTATGATTATGAGTATGTACTGCTGAAATCAATGTTTGCTTCAATTTATGTTTGTTCATTTTGTTTATTTTATTGATTGTAAGTTACTGTAATTAAGGTGTTGTTTTTTTTTTATTATTGAGTTGCTATTTTTTTTGTTTTTTTTAAGTTAAAGTTGTTGGTGGTGTGATTGTTGAATTTGAATTTTTTTTAGCTTAATTTTTGTTTTCGATGTTTGTGAATTCTTTGATTTTTCTGTATTTAAATTGTGAGTGTTTATTCTAGATATTTATGTTGATTATTTTATTAAGATTTTAGAGTTAATTAAAAACTTTTAATATTTAAAATTATTTATGCTGAGTATTTTATTTGAGTATTTAAGATTGTATATTAAATTTTTAATAATTTTATTGTATATTTAATTAAATCGGTTTAATTTAGGTTCGATTTTAATTAGACTATTAAATTATGAATTAGTTATTTGATCGATTCAATGATCAATTTGATTTTTACGATATTGTAATTTATCATTTTCGTGCAGGGCACTGGGGTATATACTAATGTAAGAGTAAAAGAAGCTATTAGAATAAGGGTAGTTCTATGGTGATGAAAGAAATATTTTTCTTTAACTGCTAAAGAGACGTAGAGATATAGGCTGTTGAACACGTGTTATCTTGTTTTTCGAAGGACGGCACGTCTTGACTGGAAGCAACAGCTGCAGACTGTGACCCATGAAAAAAAAATTAATCAGGTAAGTATAAATTTTTTATCATGGGCTTAGCCCTACAAAAACCCAACCCGTCCAGAAATGTGGATGCACCACCTACCCAAGATGCTACCCCAACCAAACTGAAGCAAACCGTGCTCTTCTCCCTCACTGCTGCCAATTTGAACAGCTTCATGCCCAATCTCCTCTTGATTATGATTATATTAATGATTATAATTATACTTTTGGACTTTTTTATCTTGGACCCAATAACATTTTTTGTAGTTGGACTTTTTTGCTACATAGATGAATTGGGATAGACAAAGATGGGTTAGCCAAGAATAGCTTAAACTAAACACAGATTCTTAATTCTTAGACACCACTTATTGATTTAAGGTCCGTCTTTATTGATGACTAAACTGAAATATTTGTATCCCCATAAAATTATAATGTTCTCACTCTTCTCTCTTTCTGGGCTTAAGCCCCGTTTAATAATAATAATAATAATAATAATAATAATAATAATAATAATAATAATAATAATAATAATAATAAAAAAAGAAGGATTGAAAGAGTTAGAATTTGAAGAGAAGAGTGTATGTCTCTAACTCTGTTAGTGTGTAATTGGGTTAAGGTTGATAACAGGAGATGCTAAAAGGCTTGACAAATCAAAGGCTAATGAAGGGGAAGCAACGGATTAGGGATAACAACAATAACAATAATAAGAATAAAATCAAATTGGGTTAGTCTAGTGGTTAGTTCACTAGTTATTTAAGTAAGTGTCAGGTTCGAATCCCACCTTGTACATGCAGCAATCCAATACGGTGGAAAATAAAAAAAAATTAATATCAAATTTAATTTTTTTTATAATTCTTATTTTCAAATAATTTAATTTATACTAAATTTTATGCCAATTTTCAATTAATATTCATGAATTTTAAATTTATAAACCATTTTTTTTGAAAAAAAATTAAATACACATCATCTTAAGTCTTAAACCCATATTAATATATTTTATTTATTCACTTTATTTTATATAAATTTTTGTTACTTGTTTCTGTCTCATATCGTACTCCAGGATAAAATACGACAACATAAAATAAAAGTATGTAAACACAAAAGATAAATGTTTTCGTTATTTTATATATTCTAAACGACAATAAAATAAAAACCAACAAATCAAGAATAACGATTAATAAAATAAAAAATTACGGATAAAAAAGATTTAACCACATTATTAAATGATTAAAGAAAAAAAAATAGAGTTTTGAAATGAAACTCTAACCAATTTACTTATTATAACATTAAAATAAATTAATTTTTATTTGTAAGAAAATATTCAAAATTTCAAAAATTGATAATTTTTATTTTTATTAGATAATCTATTCAATAATATAAACTAATCAAATGTACAGCAACTAATCTTTTTTCTTACTTTTCACAACAAAAAATAATTTCATACTATGTCCAATGAATAAAAATTAAAGACTAAATATCTAACAACACAATAAAATAGTAAAATAGTTCACAGTACAATATAATAAAAAATATTACTGGACCCAAAATAAAAACTCTCAAAAATACAATCATAATCATTAATACAAAATTATACTTACCTAATTAATTTTCTCTGATGCATCACAGCTGTTTGCAGTTTCTTCTTTTAGTTAGGACGTGTCATCCTTTAGGAAACAAGATAATACGTGTTCATGGTTTGCTTCTCCACGTTTCTTTCACAACTAAAAAAAATCTCTTTTATCACGATAGTATTGACCTTAGAATAAATCAGTTATACGAATATGGTCGAATGATTTTGAAAACAAATTTAAAGTACAGATACGTGTCACATCTTCTCAAAACAAATTTAAAGTATAGATACGTGTCATATTTTTTCGCATAATCTTTCATGAAAAGTGCAAACGTGAGGAGAAGGAAAAGAGAAAAAATTTCAAAGAGATAAGTATAGAGAAAAAAAAATATATAAATAAAATAAAAAAAATAACAAAAGGAAAAACAAAAGAAGAAACTAATATCTTATACATTTAACATATTCTTTTAAATGTGTTGGTAGTCGTGGGATTTAATAATACAATGTCAATTGTTTATGTAAAAAAACTTAAATTGATAAATAAAGACATATAAATAATTATTATTTCTAAATATAGAAAACACGAAAAAGTTGAGAAGGGAGATATTGATGAATAAAAGGAATAAAAAGAAATTTCACAAGCAACTAGTTGAAATTCTTTACTAAAAAGTTGGTTATATATTTAGTTGAATTAATATCTTTTTTTTTTACTTTTTTATTATTATTATTATTATTATTATTATTATTTGTCCTTTTATATATATTTTTTTTGTGTTTGTCAAGTTTAAACATCAAATATTTTAAATTTTTAATTAACAATCTTGTACTATAATAAGATTTAATCAATAAACTCAATTTTTACAAAATTAAAAATCAAACTAGTTATCAAACTAATAAAAAATTCAAATGATATTCAACTAGAGTGATTTGAAGCATGTATATGAAACAAAATTATTTTTGACTAATTCACTCACAGTTAATTTTCATCCTAAATGAATTGATCTAGTGGGTAATTCTTAATTAATCCAGTTAAATTAATCAGTCTAGTTTAATTTTCAGAACAATAAAAAAATTAAAATTAATGATCCATATTTAATATTTAAATTTATTCAATTAATGACGTGTGCAAGCCCTTCATATTATTGATTTAAACTATGCATATGTATGTCTATATAAAGAAGCTTCATCTATATTCAAAAGCGTTAGCTTCATATATAAACAGGAACAATAATGGGTACTAATTCAGAAGTAACACTTCTGAAGCTGACGATCTCTTTGGTCTTCATCATCATCGTTCTCTTCACACCCAAAACCGTAGCAGAATGCAAATCCGAATCAGGAGACTCATGTAACAACAAAGAGAAAGCTCTCCCTCTAAAAATCATGGCTATCTTTGCAATCTTGGTAACCAGCATGATCGGCGTATCTCTGTCCTTGGTGACGCGTTGGATCCCGGCGTTGAGCCCCGAAAACGAGCTCTTCATGGTGGTGAAATGCTTCGCCGGGGGGATCATTCTCGGCACGGGGTTCATGCACGTGCTGCCGGATTCATTCGACATGCTGCGGTCTGATTGTCTTGAGGAGAAGCCATGGCACGAGTTTCCTTTCTCAGGGCTCGTTGCCATGTTCTCTGCCTTATTCACGCTCATGGTGGATTCTTTGGCCACAAGCTTTTATAGTAAGAAGAGTAGTGACGAAGTTATTCCAGAGAGCCACAATGGTGCAGTTGGTGGTCATGAAGAACAAGAGATGGGTGTTGTTGTTAGTGTTGGCCATTTCCATGCTCATGGTCATCATCATGCAGCAATTCAAGCTACTAAGAATGAAGGCACACAACTCGTGCGTTATCGTGTTGTTGCTATGGTAACATTATAGTACCCTTGTTCTCTTTATTCTCCTAATCTATCTTAATTAAGTAGCTTAGTATTATGAGAAATAGCGCTACAAAGTTATCCTAATTTATTATTTTTTATTATTATTTTTAGTTATTAACTTAATTTTTTTTATTTTAATAATCTAATAATATATTTTAATTTATCTTTTTAAATATTAATATAGTTAACGGTTGATCAAAAATAATATATTCGGATAATTGTTTAATATTTTTTTAATATTATTAATACTTTATTTGAATAGATGATAAAAAATAAAAGAAAAAAATAAAAAAAATAAAAAATAAATTGTTTAATGTGTTATTTAAATAAAGAAATAGATAAAAAATAATAAAAAAATTTCTTTTATTTAGATAAAAATAAAAATAAAAAAGAAAAATTATAATAAAAAAATTATATTAATAATTTTATATTTTATATTTTTTATTCATTAAAAGATGAATTAGTAATTTTACTCTTATTTATACATTTTTCTTTCATTTTTATCTCATCTTTAAAAGAAAATATTAGTGGATCTCACATTATTTTTTTTCTGTCCCATTTTTTTTTATTCAAACAATAAAAAATTTATATTTTTATCTATTTTTTATATATTTTTATATTCTCTTAATTTAAATAATGTATAAGAGAGAAGATTTTTTACACATATAAATAAAATAAATATTTTATTTATTAATATGTATAATTTTTAAATTATTTATAAATTTAAAATATAAAACACATCTCAAATTCCATAAATACACAATAAATATGCATATATCTCATAAGCATTGGTTGTGAAATATGATATGTTAATCTCAAATGCCCCCAAAATTTGGCTCTAATAGGACATATTTACAACATTTGACATGTGTGCATGTGTGCATGTGTGCATGTGTGTTCTGTACGAAGCTTTAAATGTCTCCCTTAGCTAAACCCTTTCTTATCATGTCTTTCGCCTCGTATTTTGTTCATTCATGTATTCATATTTGATTTTTACTTTGTTTTCTATGCCTATACCTATCATTCTCAGTCATCCTCATCTTAATTATTTGTTTTTGTTACGTAATATTAAGACCAATTTTATGATACTTCTAAATTAGCGTCTAAATTTTATTTAATTGTTTTTTTTATAAATTTTAAATATTTAAAAATAATTTATTTAATACTTTTAAATTAAAAATATTAATTTTTAAATTTTTTAACAAATTAAATAGAACTTTTTAAACATTATAATAATTATTTAATATTAATTAATAATAATCATCATCACCTCACCTCACCTCCAAGCAACATATTTATATATATTTTTATTTTTTGATTCGATAGGGATGTTTGAAAAGTAGATCGACTGAATTTAAAGGATAACATAATTAATTTTCATTCAATTTATATTACGGTATTTATACATTAATAATTTTATATTTATTTACCAAAAAATATGTCTAAATATTAAAAGCTAGCTAGAATTTATATATTGATCTAAGTATTACTTTTTCTTAAATTTTTTATTGTTTACTAATAAACTTTTTAATGTAGCCTCTTTTTCTGATATCTTAATTGAAATTGATGTTTTTACGAATATATTAGCAATTAATCTAATTTAATCATGTTGAAAGTTGAAATTTTTTTTTATATGTTATTATATAAGAAAAACAAAGAATTTAGATAAGGATGATTAAGGAGATAGAATAATAGGAATAGACACTGAAAAAAACGTCAAAAAATAGAGCGAATACATGAATGAATAGGCTTAGAGAAAATTAAACACACACATCCTAGATGCCATGCATTTAAAATATATTCAATTTGCTAAATAGATTAGATTTTGAGTACACCCAACATTAGTGCATTTTATTTTTTTATATTTTAAATGCACCGTATTCGAAATACATATATATTTTATTTTATGTGCATTTGAGATATGATTAAGATTTTAAATTTATAAATATTCAAAAATGATGTATATGTATAATAAATTATTTATTTTATTTATATAAAAAGCCCTTCAAAATATTTTGTTCTGACTTATCATAATTATGTAGCTTATTATCATAGTTATCAGAATTGAACCGGCAATCGACCCGGCTAAGTTACTGGGTCACTGGGTCATTGGTTCAACTAGTGGATCACTGGTTCAACCGATTAACCCGGTCATAATTAAATAATTATATAATTTTTTTATATCAAATTAACTTATTTTCTAATTCATTAATTAATTAGTATCTATTACATTATTTAAATATATATTAAAAAAATATTAATATTAATAGATGTCATATAATTATCAGTAACAAAAATATGTCATGATTAATAAAAAAAATTTTGCTTATCTTTTTTTAATTTATTGATATTTAACAAAGTTTAATTTTTATTTTAATAATGATATAATTAAAAAATAATTAATCTAAGAAGGAGTAAATATAAAATAAAAATAAATTAAATTAATATGAACAATTCATTAGAACAAAAAAATAAAAAATATATTAAATTTGCATGACTAAAAGAATTAATATATAAATTATTAATTAGGATATATCTAATAGTTAATAATATATTCATAGAAAGATAGAATATAACGCAAAATGTAAGCTTGTCCTAGGGGTAACAGGCTCCCTTTATAACTTGACTGATGCAAGTTCGAATCCCAGCGCTGGCATATGCTTCAAATTTTTGAAATTTGAGTGACGCGTGCTGACATTATCGGGCTGTGTGATGACGCCATTGGATCAACCGGCCCGGTTCAAGCCTCGGGTTAGACCGGGTTTGATCGGGTTTTCCGGATTTGACCGGTTCGCATGCTTATCCGGTTAGATTGTTAACTCGGATCGGCTTATAGTCCAGTTCACCGGTTTTCCGGTTGAACCGACCGGTCCGGTCCGAGTTTGATAACTATGCTTATTATTATTAAAGTATATCTTGCTCTGACTTATCATCAATAAATAATTAAGAAAAAATATATTGTGAAAACACTTATTATCTTATTTACTATTGTTTTTTGTGATTTAGCAACTATAGAAAATAAAAAATAATGTTTGTTTGAGCACATTGGTGTGCAGGTGCTAGAACTTGGAATTATTGTTCATTCAGTAGTGATAGGCCTGTCCATAGGTGCTTCAAATAACACATGCTCCATAAAAGGCCTTATAGTGGCCCTTTGCTTCCATCAAATGTTTGAAGGCATTGGTCTTGGCAGTTGCATTCTTCAGGCCCAATACAAGTTGTTAAAGAGGATGGTGTTGGTGTTGTTCTTCTCAGTTACAACCCCATTTGGAATCGCATTAGGAATTGGATTGTCCAAAATCTACAAAGAGAACAGCCCAAGTGCCCTAATCACAGTTGGTATGCTTAATGCTTCATCAGCTGGGCTTTTAATCTACATGTCATTGGTTGACCTTCTCTCTACTGATTTCATGAGTCTAAGGTTACAGAACAACATTAAGCTCCAATTCAAGTCTTACGTTGCTGTCTTTCTGGGTGCTGCTAGCATGTCTGTCATGGCAAAATGGAATTAATAATGCTTAATCATATGTGGTCTAGATCCTGCGTCATGGCAATTCATTTGCCTCGTGAGTAATCATATCTAGATTCGAAATTATTGAGACCAAATAGTGGATAGAAATTTTAAAAATGTTATGTATGTATGTCTGCGTGTATTATAAGTGAGTTTGTAATATTATAATGTTTAAGATTGAGATATGTTCAACTAGTCTCAAATAAAAAATAATGCTTAATCGTATATATTCGTTGTGCCATGATTTCTGTAATTTTTAATGTAATAATGTGTTAGATGAAGCTAAATCATTTGTTTTCTTAAAAATTGGGAGCTTGTGTTTCATTTAATTTAATGTGATGCATTCACAAGAAATAGTCTCAATGTTAACTATTTCATGTCTATGTTTGAATAAATAAAATGAAATGGAAGTGGCAATATTTTTAGAATGTTGTATGTTGCTGATTAATTGTTGTACTAGCTTTAATTAATCTACTTATAATTATTTAGCTTTTTCTATTCAAAGTGTAGCTTATTAGAACTTAGATATATAACTATATAGCTTATTATTAGTTTATTACTAATATAAATGTTAAAATATGGAGTTCTTATAAAAAAAGAATATAGTAGTTGTTTCATTTGATTTTTGGTAATCTCGACAAGGTATCGAATTAAACTTGTATTAAGATCTTAATTTGGAGAGTAGATACAATTCATCTGAAAAAGAGTGAACTCGACTTGGGATCTATTTAGTGTGTTGTATCAAAAAGTGTATAAAATGCTCAATGATATTAAATTATGCCAAATAATATAAAAAATTGTAAAAAAAGAAATAAGTAAAATAAATTAAAACTTTAAATAAATAAGAGAGTAAAATTGAAATCGAAAGAAAACAAAATACTTGAAAAAAAGAAAAAAAATTCTCAAAGAAAAATAAAATAAAATAAACTAAAAGGAAAATAAAGGAAATAAATTAAAAGTAGTGGATTTTAGACATTCACATGCACTTACACTCCATTGTCTTTCGTTGCGTCAGTGAAGAGCGAAACTCTCGCGCGATCTAGAGTTTTCACAAATAAATTTCCGTTGTAAGTATAGCTTCTAGACCGACAAGAATTCCTTTCTTACAAAAGTTTTGGTTGTCACTTAAGCAAACCTAATAAAAATAATAAAACCGAAGTATTCAAACCTCGGGTCGTCTTCTCAAGGAGTTGCAGGGCGGTATGGTTTATTATTGGTTATGAGTAAAAGTGTATTTTTGGGTTTTTGATGTATAAGATAAAAAGCAAGAATAGTAAATGGCAAGAAAGTAAACTGTAGGAATTAATTTAAATAAATAATAAAACTCTTGGCAAGGTATAAGAAATTGAAGTCCTATCCTAGTTATCCTTATCAGGTGTGAAGAGAATTGGATTCAGCTCCCACTTTTAATTAACCCTTGCTAAACAAAGGAAGTCAAGTAGACAAATTAATTTGATCCTCAGGTCCTAGTCAACTCCTATGGAGAGACTAGAGTTATTGGAGTACAAATTAACCAGCAAAGAATTTCAAATCCAATCAACAGCTGAGTCTGATAACTCAAGTGTTATAAATTACTTAACCAAAGCCAAAAGGGGAAAATAAATCTAAATTGAATTGAAATTATCATAAATAGAATAAGACAATTATTAGTCTGAAATACCTCAAATTATATTAAAGAGAACATTCAAATCTTAACATGGAAAAGTTCATAAGCCAATTTGGCAACATAAGTAATTAACAAGTAAAGGCATTAGAGTATCTGAAAGTAGAAGAGAAATATAAATTAAAAGGAATATTGAACCTGACGTTGAAGTAATAACTATAAAGTAAAAGAAATCCTAAATTTGAGAGAAATTCTAATCCTAATCCTAAGAGAGAGGAGAGAACCTCTCTCTCTAAAAACTACATCTAAAACCTAAAATTGTGAATTATTTAGTTGTCTTACGCATATATTTTGATTCCTCCATTCTCTGACTTATATTCTGTGTTTCTGGCTTGTATTTGGGCCAAAAAAGGGTCCAGAAATCGCTGGGGGCTTTTTGCAGATTCTTGTACGTGGCGTCTGTCACGCGTTCGCGTGGGTCACGCGTTCGCGTCATCTGGGAGTTTTCCTTGTCACGCGTACGCATCGGTCACGCGTACGCGTCAATTGCGTTCCGCTCAAGGAGTGCGTCCGCGTCATCCACGCGTTCGCGTCGCTGTATTTTCGCGCTAGGCACGCGTTCGCGTCGTCCATGCGTTCGCGTCGCTGCCTTTTCTTCAAAACTCCATTTTTGTGCTTTTCTTCCATTTTTTGTATGTTTACTTTTGTCCTTTGAGTCATTCCTACCCTATGAGATCTGAAAATACTTAACACACAAATCACGGCATCGAATGGTAATAAAAGGGTAATTAAAATTAATATTTTTAAAGCATAGGAAACATGTTTTTCACATATATCATAAAATAAGGAAGGAAAAGTAAAACCATGCAATTTACATGAATAAGTGGGTGAAGAATTGAATAAATCACTTAAATTGAGCACAAA
Source organism: Arachis hypogaea (assembly GCF_003086295.3). NCBI lineage: Eukaryota > Viridiplantae > Streptophyta > Magnoliopsida > Fabales > Fabaceae > Arachis > Arachis hypogaea. The sequence goes on along the minus strand of NC_092049.1, from coordinate 33,922,916 downwards.
TTACATCATAAAATATGGGTTTATCAACCTCCCCACACTTAAACAATAGCATGTCCTCATGCTAAATCCAAGTGAAAGAGTAAAGTTAGAATGGTGGAATCTCATGCAATGCAATCTATTCTAAATGCAAACTACCTACATGAATCATGCAATTTTAATTTATCACCCACCTATATATATATATATAGCTTACATGTGGTTAATCTAATTCATATTTTCAAGGAATTATATATGTATAGCCAAACCTAGATCATGTTAAAGAACCTTCACAATTGAGTTGGGTTAAAATATTTCATAAGCTTGCAAGACAATTAACAATTAAACAGAGATATATGGTGATGAGCTATTGAACCCTCACTGGATTTGTGTTTACTCTCTAGTCACTCAGTGTTTAGGGTTAGTCACTCTATTCTTTTCTATTCTTGCTTTCTAAAACTTTGTTCTTCATCTAACCAATCAACAAATATTGAATACAGACATACAAAGATTATGAGGTCTTTTAAAGGTTGTAATGGGGTCAAGGTAAGGGTAAGGGTATATATATAAGGCTAAGTGAGCTAACAAAGTGAATCCTTGATTAGTCTAAGATTTCACCTAACATATACTTTATATAATTTGAAATGCTTTACCTAGCTACCCAAATTTTTCCACTTTTTTAATACATACTCATGTACTAACTTTACTTTGAATTTCACCTTATGTGCATTGATTTCTTTACTAAGCTTATTATTGGGATAATTTTGTCCCCTTATTTACTTATTTAACTAAAAAGATTTTTTTGAAACACAAACAGAACATATATCAATGCACATGGTATTTTAATTTTAAATTTGTTTTACATGAGCATGCTCCCAAAATCCTTATTACTTTATTGAATTAATCCTTTCCTATCAACCCATGTTCCCATGTTTCTCCACACTTAGTGGATACACAATCTCTATCTTAAGCTAACCAAGGATCCAACTTGGGGTATTTAATTTATTTTTCTGCTTAAGGCTAGTAATGTGGTTATAGAACAAGAGGGGATTAAAAGCTCAAGGGGGCTAACAAGGGTGATGTAAAAAGGTAAGTTTATTTGGGATAAGTGAGGAAAAATTTAAATGATGGCCTCAATCATCTCTTGGTATGTATCTATATTCTATATTGGACATATAAATTGAAACAAAGTAAAGATTACCAGAATAAAAAAGAAGGGCGAACACACAAGAACAAAATAATTATGGTTAAATAATGTAACCATACAGAGAGGCTCAAAAACTCACAGGTTGTGTGTTCTTTGGCTCAAAAACTATATATCAGTTATGTATGTCATGCAAGTAGAAATAAAAAATTCCCATTATTCTCAATATGAATCTTAGGATGGCCCTTAAAATCTTAGTGTTCTTCCTTGAAAAAATGTTGTTTAAATTAACCAATCATTTATTGCTATATATATACAGTGTGTGGGTTGTTGTGATTCTGTTTTACTAAAATCTTTAGTTTACTCTTTTTATTTTCAATTAATTCAAGTTATCATATGCTAAAAAGGGTAAACTAAACTAATTTATCTATATGTTCTATATCACAACTTAATAACTAAAATTGCAACTAAACTAAACTGAATATTTAAGATATGTATATAAACTAAAGTACAAAATGCAGAAATGCTGTAAAAATACAGAAAAATGTGCAAGTACTGAAAGACAAGATAAGATAAAAAATAAAAATACAGAAAAATAAGCAAAATAGAATAAAAAAGAGTGTCTGAAGAGTGGTTCACCAAAATAAAGTATGCCAGAGATGGTGACCTCCCCACACTTAAATGATAGCATCGTCCTCGATGCTCACTGAACCTGGGTGTGAGAAGTGTCATCTCTGGAAGGATGGGCTGCTGGTGTCTCTATAGTATGCTGAGGGTCTACAGTCTCTAGAAGTGTAGGAGGAGCTGCCTGCTAAAGCGGAGGCTCTGTCTGTATAGGAATCTCTGGATCTACGGTCTGGATCTGGTGGGACTCCTCATGGTGGGGTGCAGCCTGCTCAGGTCCTCCCTGCTCAGCCTGGGCATGTGCCTCCTCCTCATGATCATCCGCCTCCGCATCAGATGGCTCAGAAGCGGTGTCAGGCTCAGAGGGGATGTCGTTGCCGGATCAGATCATCAACTTGAGGTGCTCATAGCGTCGCATGCTGCGACGCTCCATACGATCCAGGCGTGTGAAGAGGCGGTGCACCAGATGATAAATGGGCTCAGGAGCAGGTGGAGGTGTAGTGGATGGGGCTGGTGCAGCAGTGGATGCAGAAGGGGCATCTGAAGATGTGGCTGCCTCACCTGAGGCAGTGAGAAAAGGTGGTCTGTACCCTAATGCCAGAAACTTCCTGCTGTGAAGAATGATCTTCTTGCAGTCTGCAGCAGTTGGCTTCTCATCAGCCAGCTCCCAAGGCATGTCAGCTCGGCGGGCTAGCTGGGTGATCAGATATGGGAAAGGGAGAGTGCCTCTGACATGGACCATGGCCATATAATACCTGATAAAGCGTGGAAGATACAGGTCCTTACCCTCCATCACACATCAGATGAGGGTGATCATAGTAGCGGGCACCTCTGTCTCATGAGTGCTCGGCATCACGTAATTACTCAGGATCTGCTGCCAAAGCCGAGCCTCATCATTCAAATATATCAGCTTGATTCCCTTAGGCATCACTGTGTTCTTTCCCATGACCCATGGGGCAGTAGGATCAAGGGGTATTCTCTGCTTGACTGCATCCCAGTCAAATCTCATGTATCTCATATCTTCCTCAGCCTTTTGGTAACCGTCAGGCTGATCTGGCTTAGGCTGAAGCCAGAGGATGTCCTCAATAGCTTCCTCAGTAACCAAATTCTGTTTCCCTCTGAGGTGCACTGCATCCAGAGAGGTCTTGAAATAGTTACAATAAAATTCTCTGACCCAGGAGGCATTGACCTCTATCAAGTTCCTTTCCATGAAGAATCAGCCTCTTTGTTTAATCTGTTCGGAAGTGTAATGGGTGAGTTCTTCTGGAATTTCAAGAGTTCTCTCCAAGTAGAGGTTCCTGGCATTGGCAAACACTGGATACTTGAGCTCACAGCATCTGTTTGCAAATTTGATTGGATCTGTGGCAGTGAGGAGCTGGTCGGCCTTTTCCTGCGGGGTAAAGTTCTTTTTCTGCCAGGAATCGTCGTGAAGAAGATCCAGGATAGAGGTAGAAGATTCTCCTCTTTTTCGTTTGCATGTGGTATCCTTGCCTTTTCCTTTCCTTTGGGGATCAGACATCCTGAAAAGCAGAAGTAGCAGGGTATAGTTGAAGAATTAAAGCAGGAAAACAAGTAGGCAAGTAAGGTTTGTCAGTGTAAGCATAAAGGCAAAAAGAACAATAAAAGCATGAAATAAGTTGAATATGTGTATAAATTGGAGTGTATACAAGTTAAAAGTCTGAGGGTAAAAATCACAATCCAAAATAAATAGAAGTGGAATTCAAGTTAATTAGGAAAAGCAGTAATCATGCCTTGAGTTAGAAAGTGAAAGTAGTTAGGTAAAAATCAAAAAGAGAAGTTAGAAAGCTAAACTGGTTAGTAGTTAAAAAGGAAGTTAAAGTGAGTGGTATGAGAATTGTTTTCCTAGTTACCAAGAAATTCACAAAGATGAGGAACAATCAACTCATATTCAAGCAAGGATTGCAGTTTATTGATGATAATTCTGATAAATAAAGTAAGTTTAAAAGGAGAATAAAATCATCAATAAGCAATTTAGGACTCAGGAAACCAAAAGGAATAAGAATGCTAGCCCGTGCATTCATGAATTGGTTTGGTTGTAGCCAGTAATGCAAAATAATGAGTTTTCAAACCAATACATGAATGGAGTAGATTAAACCATAAATTTGCAAAAAATTTGGTCAACATTCTGGCTAAAATTGGATGTTCCCGGGTAGTAAAACAGCAGAAAAATTCAGTTCATATGAAAGTAAATACTGCTGAAAAGATTAACAAATAGCAAAAACATTAAAGAACAATTTAACAGCAACATGAAATATGAAGAACAACATATAAATAGCACAGCAATACAGCAAATTCAAAATTGCAAATCGGATAAAAACGGTTAGCAAGAACGGTGCAATTATCAGGCCTAAATCCACTAACTACATCCAAGCTACCTAACCACCTAAAATCCACTACTATCATGCATCTCTAACTATCCTATTTTGAACAAAAATTGTAAAATATGCAACTAATTGACTAATCAGAAAACGAAATCGGTGTTCGACAGAACCTGGCGTGTAGAAACAGAAAGTAGGCTAAGAGAGATGGTGGTGGTGTTGGTGACAACACAGTGGTGATGGGTGGCGGCACGGTGGCAGTCCGAGGTGGAGGCAGTGGCGGTTTAGGTGCAGGAGAAGAGGTGAGGGGTGAGTGTTGTGTTGTAGTGGTTGGTTGGTGGTTGGGTGGGGTCTGGGGGTGGGTGGCGCGGTGGTGGTGGCGCGGTACGGGGCGGCAGCAGTGGTGGTTGGGCGTGGAGGGAGGACAAAAGGGGAGAAGGGAGAAGAGGAGGGAGGGAAGAGAAAGGAGGGGGCGTCGGCAGTCGGGGCGGCGCGGCGGTCGGGTCTGGGCGGCGAGGAGGGTTGGTGGTTGAGAGATGGGAGGAAGAGAGGTTGCAGATGGGGGGGGTGGTTTTCGCGTGAATGGGTAGGATTTCGCGTGAATGGGGGTTAGTGTTTTTGAATCCACGCAAACGCGTGGAGCACGCGATCGCGTGAATTGGGCGAAAAGGGTGTTGACACGAACGCATCATCGACGCGATTGCGTGAATTGGGATAAAGGTAAGGGACGCGTACGCGTGAAACACGCGAACGCATTGCTGAAAATTGTGCTAAACGCACAGTTCCAGCGTCGTTTTGGCGCAACTCTCTGTTTCAAATGGGGTCCATGAAATCCATGCGACGCGGACGCGTCGCTCACGCTTTCGCGTGGAATGTGCATAGTGCAAGTGACGCGTTCACGTCAGGGACGCTAACGCGTGGGCCGATTTGTGCTAAACGCACACCAGCCGCACGATTCTATCCCAACTTTCTGGGCGTTGGATCTTTATGCCGATTTCCATTCGACGCCCACGTGTGGCCTGCGCGCTCGCGTGGGGTTTTTTTATGCAATTATGCAGTATGCAATTTGCAATGCCAATGTAGATGCTATGAATAATTCCAGGTTCAATGAAAATAATATAAAATAAAAGTAAACTAAACGAAATAAAATTGAAGAAGGAACGATCGTACCATGGTGGGTTGTCTCCCACTTAGCACTTTTAGTTAAAGTCCTTAAGTTGGATATTTGATGAGCTTCCTGCTATGGTGGCTTGTGCTTGAATTCATCCAAAAATCTCCACCACTGTTTGGAATGCCAACAGCCTCCGGGGTCCCAAACTAGGCACGTAAAGCCTTTGAGTAAACTCAAATAGGTTCTTAGGTTCCCGGGGTGTTGAATGTCAGAATAGATTCCAGGATCCCAAACCTTGCTCTTATATCCTTCTTTGTCTTGATTTATATTTTTCCAGCCGGGAGGTTTGGAAGTTGCATTCTCACCAAGATGGCCAATCATTCTCCGATACCCATTCAATCGAACTTGAAACCAATCCTTACACTTCAGATTGAAGTGTGGAACCTTATTGAATCTTGCATACCAGCCTTGAGCACGAACCATTTCCTTTTTACTCTTAAAGCCGCAAAGAGCTCTAAGCTGACCATCTGTTTCAAGTAAACCATATTCAAGTGGAAAAGTAAAGATAAAAGCTAAGGATTTTACCCACTTGAAGTTTGTATTGGGCGGTAATGGCCTTGGGATAGGTGTTTCCAGTGGTTTTGCAAGCTCTACTCCCTTGTATTCTTCTGTAAATTCTTCCACTTCTTTGCAATTTTCTTCAGCTGTAACCATATCTTGATCCAAGTCTTCGATATCTTCCTCATCACTCAAATCATAAATTGGAGGTCGCAAAAAATCTACCTCTGCATCATCTTCGTATTCACTTGGGAAAGATTCTTCCATCTCAAAGAATTCACTTGCGGATGCAAGTTCATTACTAGGAGGATTGGACTCGTAGTTATTATTGTCAAGGAAACTTGTTTGTTGAGTTATTCCGTCCAGTTCTTCATAAGACTCCTGCTTTGGAGGTTGTGCACTATCTTCCTTAGCATCAATTGTAAATTTCTTGATGGAATTCTCCACAATTCTGGCTTCCCATGGAGGTTCAGCGTCTCCTAAGTCTTCAACCAATTCTTCTTCTTCGATAATTTCAGCTTCCTCCACTTGTTCCAGTACAAAGTCATGCTCCGTACTGTCCAGTGGTGTTTCTAGTATCTCCTTCATGCTGCGTTCTTCATTAGTTTGTCCACATGAAGCCATGGGGGTTTCTTGAGTGTCCGAACGTTGGGAAGGTAGTTTATTTATCGCTTGATTCAATTGGTGAAGTGTGGCATGAAATTTTTCAAATGTTTCCTTGAGTTGCTCCCTTGATTCTTGGAGTGATGGATATGGACATGGTGCATAGGGAAGTGGTGGTTCTCGGGAGTAATTAGGTTGAAATTGGGGTGGATACCGGTTAGGGTTATATGGCGGTGAATGGTGGTAGTTGGCTTGTGAGTGTGGTGGTTCAAAGCTGTGTTGAGAAGGTGGTTCATAGGCGTATGATGGGGCTTGTTGGTAATTACAAGGGGTTCCATCATAACTATTGTTCTGACATGCATTGTTAAATGGTCGTCGTCCATGATAGTTTGGAAGGTATTGTTGCCTAAAGGGTTGATCAGATCTTCGTGGCTCCGTCCATCTCTGATTGTTTTGACCTTGATGCATGTTCCTGTTATAGCTTCTATTCCTTTTAATGTTATTAGAACCAAACTCAAAGCGATATGGGTGAGAATTCATAGTAAATAATAAAAATTAAAAGCGAAAATAAAAAGAAATAAACAAGCAAAAGAAAATATTTACAATAACCAATAATAAGGCACACAGTTGCAACTCCCCGGCAACGGCGCCATTTTTGAAAGAGTGAAACTCTCGCGCGATCTAGAATTTTCACAAATAAATTTCCGTTGTAAGTATAGCTTCTAGACCGACAATAATTCCTTTCTTACAAAAGTTTTGGTTGTCACTTAAGCAAACCCAATAAAAATAATAAACCGAAGTATTCAAACCTCGGGTCATCTTCTCAAGGAGTTGTAGGGCAGTATAATTTATTATTGGTTATGAGTAAAAGTGTATTTTTGGGTTTTTGATGTATAAGATAAAAAGAAAGAATAGTAAATGACAAGAAAGTAAATTGTAGGAATTAATTTAAATAAATAATAAAACTCTTGGCAAGGTATAAGAAATTGAAGTCCTATCCTAGTTATCCTTATCAGGTGTGAAGAGAATTGGATTCAGCTCCCACTTTTAATTAACCCTTGCTAAACAAAGAAAAGTCAAGTAGACAAATTAATTTGATTCTCAGGTCCTAGTCAACTTCTATGGAGAGACTAGAGTTATTGGAGTACAAATTAACCAGCAAAGAATTCCAAATCCAATCAACAGTTGAGTCTGATAATTCAAGTGTTATAAATTACTTAACCAAAGCCAAAAGGAGAAAATAAATCTAAATTGAATTGAAATCATCATAAATAGAATAAGACAATTATTAGTCTGAAATACCTCAAATTATATTAAATAGAACATTCAAATCTTAACATGGAAAAGTTCATAAGCCAATTTGGCAATATAAGTAATTAACAAGTAAAGGCATTAGAGTATCTGGAAGTAGAAGAGAAATATAAATTAAAAGGAATATTGAACCTAACGTTGAAGTAATAACCATAAAGTAACAGAAATCCTAAATTTGAGAGAAATCCTAATCCTAATACTAAGAGAGAGGAGAGATCCTCTCTCTCTAAAAACTACATCTAAAACCTAAAATTATGAATTATTTAGTTGTTCTACGCATATCTTTTGATTTCTCCATTCTCTGACTTATATTTTGTGTTTCTGGCTTGGATTTGGGCCGAAAAAGGGTCCAGAAATCGCTGGGGGCATTTTTCTGCAGATTCTTGTACGTGGCGTCTGTCACACGTTCGCATCATCTGGGAGTTTTCCTTGTCACGAAATTGCGTTCCGCTCAAGGCGCGCGTCCGTGTCATCCACGCGTTTGCGTCGCTGCATTTTCGCGCTAGGCACGTGTTCGCGTGTCCATGCGTTCGCGTCGCTGCCTTTTCTTCAAAACTCCATTTTTGTACTTTCCTTCCATTTTTTGTATGTTTCCTTTTGTCCTTTAAGTCATTCCTGCCCTATGAGATCTGAAAATACTTAACACACAAATCACGGCATCGAATGGTAATAAAAGGGTAATTAAAATTAATATTTTTAAAGCATAGGAAACATGTCTTTCACATATATCATAAAATAAGGAACGGAAAGTAAAACCATGCAATTTACATGAATAAGTGGGTGACGAATTGAATAAATCAGTTAAATTGAGCACAAATTACATCATAAAATATGGGTTTATCATTCAGTGTGATTGAAAATTTGTAGAGTTTTGTATGATGGTAAAGTGTTCAAATTGAAGTCCTTGATTTCTTCTGAATTTCTCTTATTTATAGACCACAAGGATAGACTTGCAGAATGTTTATTTCTTTTCACGATCTAACTTTCTCCAATTTTTCTTAGGTTCTCACAACCTACGACCCTGCCTTGACTGCAGAGGACTTTGTTCTCCACGGTGAATACCCCACGTCTTTGCGATTAGCTTGGTCTCAAAGACCAACATTTTGTCAAATTAAACCACGCGTAATTATAAAATTTCAACCTAAGGTCCTTTTCGACTTGACTTATCTCATAATCAATATTCTATTTTTTTATTGTCGAGTCCTCACTTCGCGAAATTTAGACCATGTGCGATTAACCAATTTTGACCTAGATCCTTTTCGACTCAATTCATATGAGGTAGTCGACACCCAATTCTCTCATAGTTGAATTTCATAACAGATCAAAATTTCATACTAATAATAGTATTACTCTTTTCAAAATACTCAAAATGACAAGTTTGGCTAATTTATATATACATATAAGTTATTTGTCAAAAGTTCATCATTCACATAACTAATAGTCTAAGCTTTCACGGATACATTTAATTATACATGTATTACATACTACAGCAAAGGCAGAGGATAACAGCCAAAAATTACTGGCCGTTATTCCAACCGCTGCAGCTAACAGAGATACCAGCCATTGTCACTCTGCTACCGTAACTTTTGCTTGAATAGCGGCTACTGCATGAAGAACCACCAGTAATCAGTATCTTTATCCTAATTAACTCATTTATTCAATCTTAGTTTATCTGATAACTAACAATTTTCCCCCACAGCTGCAGCTCCAGAAACTAGCGAAAACAAATTGGAAGCGCACAAAACCTTGAAGTCGCTGCTCCACCGTGCACCACTGCTGCGCATCCATCATCCTCTCTCCGGCATCGACCTTTTGTGCCTCCTCCATAGTGCGTGAAACCCCTGCTCCATCCTCCACGGTGTGCAAGAAATCCCTAAGATCTGTTCTACCATTCGCGTTTGTGTGGTTGTGGAGTAGCGCGGCTGCCATCCGTCCTTATCTCCCTGGCATTGACCTCTCACCTTTCCTCCATAGTCCGTGAAACCCCTACTTCCCCCTCTACGGTGCACAAAATCCCTAATCTCTTCTCCACTTACTTTCATCACATTCTTTGATGAACATGTACCATGGTGTGGAACTCATATTTGGGATTTTTTTCAATTATTACTTGTGAACACAATAAACATTGTTGATAATAAAAATAATTGAAACCTATGGTTAGCAGTATATTGCAAGTGGCATTCCATTCCATTCCTATAATGCATCTTAATTTAAAGGTTTAACCTCTCCTCAGTCATCTGTCTCTGATCTTTTTACTTTCTTCCTAAACCTTTAGTTTGTTCTTCTCCATTGCTCTTTCTTTCTTGTTTTCACTCTTGATCACCTACAAAGTTTGAATCCTATTTTTCTCAAAATTTGACTATATCTTCATGGTTCAGATTATGATTTCAGATGATTTTGATTCAATTTTTGTCTATATCTTCCATTAGTTGGGGTTAATTGTGGCTTTTTAGAGTTAGGGATTTGAATGTACATTTATATGGATTTATTGTGTACTTTGTAATTTCTTTTTTTTCTCTCATATTCTCATTAATGGATTGCTAAAGTGAAGTCTCTGTCTTCAAATCAATACTACACTTGTGATTTAGATATTATGCATGCTTCTGCTAGTGTTTGCTAAAGAACTGTTGGTAATTCATACACTGTGGCTTAGTGAGCTAGGTGTCAATTATGCAAAAGTGAAACTGTGTCCTTTTTTTTCTTGTTAACTTGATATTCAGTTTTTACTTTTTGGTTTTGGATCTTAAGTATGTTGATTGATTCTTTATAATTTATGCTGCACACTGTGTGGGTTTTCCTTGATTATGTTGTTCTTGATCTTCTCTGTTGAACTGATTAAATTTGCAGGCAAGCAAAGGATGCGTTAAAGATACTTAAGAAGCGATTAGACAATAAAAGTCCCAAGATACAACTTCTGGCACTTTTTGTTCGTGTTTCTCCTCTACTTTTTTTGATAGTTATTGAATGTTTTAATCTATGAAACACGGACATTTCGCTGAGTTGTCGTGTCCGCGTGTAGGACACATTTCGGACACGACACTCACCGACACTCGTCCGACACGCGTGTCTGCAGTGTCCAACCATGCCTTAATAAAAAATAAAAACATTCTTCTCCGGACACGCTTGGACACACCTAAATACCATCACGTGTTAGCGTGTCTAGTCTTATTCTTAACAGATATTCTTAAAATAAATTTAGATATAGTATATATTATTATTTATTAAAACAAAAAATATTTTAAATACTTGATATAATTAAAGTAAGACATTAAAAATTTTAAAAAATTTTAATTTATATTTTAATATCAATAAAATATAAAAATATCATTATAATTTATCTAAAAAATACTTTATTTTTTATATGTATGCGTGTCCCCGTGTCATGTAAGATTTTAAAATTCGCGTGTCAGCGTGTCTCGTGTCGTGTCCCGTATCCGTGTCAGTGTCTGTGCATCATCGGTTTTAATGCAATTTGATGTTGTGTGACAGATTATTTTATAGGTTAAAGTAAATTTTATAAAGGTGTTCATATTTTTAAATTCTTTTGCTGCTATAAGATATGACGCGTAGAGTAATACCAAAATTTTTATTCATAGTTTCAGTTATGTACACATAGTGAATAACTCTAACTCGCATGGTTTGTATTTGATGCAGGCTCTGGAGACCCTTAGTCCGTGAAACCCCTACTTTCACTTCCACGGTGTGCGAAATCCCTAATCTCTTCTCCACTTACTTTCATCACATTCTTTGATGAACAGGAACCATGTTGTGGAACTCATATTTGAGATTTTTTAATTTATTACTTGTGAACACAATAAACATTGCTGATAATAGAACTAATTAAAACCTGTAGTTAGTAGTATATTGCAAGTGGCATTCCATTCCATTCCTATAATGCATTTTAATTTAAAGGTTTAATCTCTCCTCAGACCTCTATTAGGTCATTCTTCCCCTTTATTTACGTATAGAGATTAGGCAGCTTAGGCAATATTCTTGAAGATCGATAAAAGATCCTTATAGCTTTTAGTTCATATAAGTGCAAAACCAAAAGAAATGCATTATTAAGAATTAATTATCGAACTAAAGACCTATTTATTCAAATTAAAAGGCAGCCAAACACCTTGTACGATGTCCATGAGTAAGATCGCCATATTCTAAAATAGAAATCTTTGTATTTTTTACCTAGCTGAACTACTAATCTAATTCGTTGTTCCCCATTACTCTTTCTTTCTTATTTTTATTCTTGATTTTGATGTTGAATATTGTTTTGATTGGACTTATGGTGTTTAGTTTTTGGATTATGTTGTTGCTTATTGTTTGATATTTTTATTGGAGTTGGATGAAGAAAGAGAAAGTAATGGGATTTGTATTGATTTTTCTTGTTCTTCATAATTCTATTTGAAAAAAAAAAAAAATCAAACCTGATATTTGAGTTTGACTAGCAAATGGATTGGACTCAACTTAGAAACAAGTGGGTAAACTCATTGTATGTAACCTTAGCAAAAATGTAGAAGTTTAAATTTAATATTCAAGAGTATAAAGCTTTATATCATAAGACATTTAGCATTCAATAACATCATTAATTGATGTGTATATCTTTAATAATCAATATATGATTGATTATATTCATAGAGCGATTAAACTTTATGCCATTTTGATAAGGTTGATTAGGAAGATGCATGAGGTAAATACTACATTATTCTCCACCTTTTCACTATGTATTGGATTCTTTTAGTTTCGTCTTTTATATAATAACACTTGTCACTTTCATTGCACACTTAGCCAAATTACTATGTATGATATATATCCACACATACAGAATCATCTTCTTAAATGACATGTCTCAAGTTGTAATTGAAAAATAATTAATAAATAAATAAGACTATAGCGAGCAATGCAAACTTTTGGTCATATTGACAATTTGAAGCTTCAACGTTGGCGGCTAAGTAGACCAAAGAATAGATAAAATATTAGAAACTAAGCAAAATATTCTTGGAAATAAATGAGTGCACAGAAAAATAGAAGGAGAAATATTTATACTCACACAGCTGTATATGTCTTCTCTATCAATAATTTTTCAAAAAAAAGTATTTTAATAAGAATTATTTTCATGTTTTAGTACTACCATATTTTTCATTTTTATTTTTTCCTTTTACATGCATTTAAGTGCCATGCTGTCATGTGATATATGCTAGTTTATGATTAATTGATAACATTTTGTGATTCCTATGCCAGAATTGTATTCTCCCTACTTTTATTATTTATTTTTCTTGAATTCATTTCTATCTATAATCTTGTCAATATTAAAGATAAAAATATAAAAGGAAAATATATACAAAGATGGCTCACTGATAAACTATTATTTTATGATTTATATTGTGTTTAATTGTGTGGTTTTATCAAGTCTTTGCTCACTTATTCATATGATTAGGATGTATTTACAATTCCTTCCCAAAATTATTCCATGGTTGAAAACTTGCTTCCTAGAGATCTTTTAATTATGTATTTTTATCCTCCTTTATACCATTCAATGCCGTGATCCGTGTGTTAAGTGTTTCAGGTTTCATCGGGCAGGATTGGCTTAGAAAATAGAGAGGAAGCTTGCAAAAATGGAAGGAACACAAGAAACTAAGGAGATGACCAGCGAACACTGACGTGAGCGCATGGCTCACACGAACGCGCGAAATGGAGAAATCGCAGCGATGCGAACGCGTGCCTAACGCAAACGCGTGGATTGGAATCTGCACGAATGACGCGAACATGTGAACGACGCGAATGCGTGGCAAGAAAAATCGCTAAATGACGCGAACGCGTGGACGACGCGTACGCGTGACCTGCGCGATCTGCAGAAATTACAGGATACACTGGAGACAATCCCGGGCCGCGTTTTAACCTAATTTTTGGCCCAAAAACACAGAATAAAGTGAGGGAACATGCAGAGACTCAAGAGGCATCCACACACATTCAGATTCATTACATTAGGATTACTTTAGTTTTAGATCTGAATCTAGATTAGTGTTACATTGATAGTTTATGCTGTTGTTTTGGATTGTGGATGTTGAAGAGCCATTACCTTCGTGAAGACACTACTTTAGTTTGTTCCTTTATCCTTTACTCTTTTCAGTTGATTATTGACTCTATTCAATTAAGTATGTTACATTTTGAGTTTATTAATATATAGAGTTATTTTTATTTTAATTAATTTTAAATCTCTCTATTTTATTTTATTCAATTATGTCTTCTTATATTTTTATGATTATTAAATCCATGTCAATGGAGTAGAAATTCCACTTGACATGGGGTTAATTAAGAGGAGACACTTGAGTTGGAATGCTCAAGTACTTAGTTATATTGGACGTTGTAGGCTAATTCTGTACCTACTAACACTAGACCTCCCCAAGGGAGAGGACTAGGAATTGCGGGTAAGAGTTAGTTCAATCACTATACTTTCCCTTATTCAGTAAGGGTTAACCAAGTGAAACAACAACCTCTTTACACTACACTTGAGAAGATTCCAACAAGGATAGAACTTCCAATGAATTATTCCCCCAATCAAGACCTTTTAATATTTCTAGTAATTCTTAGTTAATTGCTTTAATTCTCAATTAATTTAATTACTCATTATCCGACTCAGACTTTCTGGAAATTTTCTGATTAATAAATTAGCATTCTTTCCTGCAACTCGTTGGGAGACGACCTGGGACTCATACTCCCAGTATTTTTATTTCTAAAATTTATGACAACCCTTTTTAAATTGGTGAGACAGATCTTAGCTGGTTAAGAGATATACGTACAATGCTGTTCTCTTATTTGAATTCTCTTAATTGGTTAACTTCTGTCACGCACTAATTTTTGGCGCCGTTGTCAGGGAGTTGCAATAGTGTGCTAGATTATTAATTAGTGTACATATTTTATTTTTATTTGCATATTTTATTTTTATTTTGTTACCATGAGCTATATGTTTTTCTCAATGAATGACGCGTTCATTGCCTGATCCGAGCTTAGCCGCTTTTGATCCTGAAATTGAAAGAACTCTTTCACGTATTAGGCAAGCTCGACGTCGGTTAGTCTCTGAGGGCGGTGAAGTGATTATTATCGATTCACCAGTCTCATCTGAGGGCGAATCTGAACCGCCATCTGAGAGCGAGACAAGCTCATTTACTACTAATCCAGTTGATTCACGTGCAGGTAACATGGCAGCACCTAGGAGGATTACTCTCCAGGAGGCAGGAGCCCCAGATTTTACACTGCAATCGTATCAAGTGCATCACCCAACTTTGGCTGCAGATTTTGAACTAAAGACTGCACTAATTAACTTGATGCCCAAGTTTCATGGCTTACCTGCTCAAGAGCCTATCAGGTACCTCAGGGATTTCCAGACAGCCTGTTCTACTGTTAGGCGTCATGGTGCAGATGAAACTTCTATTCTGTTAACCGCATTCCCGTTTTCTCTTGAGGGAAAGGCAAGGGAATGGTACTACACTCAACCGAAAGCGACTGTTACTAACTGGGATACGCTTAGAAGAGAATTTTTGGAAAAATACTTTCTAGCTAAAGTTACTGATAGATTGAGGAAAGAGATTTCAATGATTGTTCAAGGCGAATCCGAGGCTCTCTACGAATATTGGGAGCGCTTCAACAATCTCCTGGACGCATGTCCCCATCACATGATTGATAGACTAGTATTGATCAGCTACTTCACTCAAGGCATGAACCCCCAAGATAAGACTACACTGGAAGGTGCCAGTAATGGTTCTTTGAAAAAGTACAAAACCGCAGATGAAGCATGGCAGCTGATCAGCGACTTAGCTGAGTCCACTAGGAATCACAGACAGAGGCGCAGCCATTCCAAGGCTGTTGCCGAAGTTTCTTCTAGCATTGAAACTACTGCTCTCACACAGAGTATATGTGAAATGACCAACCTACTAAAACAAATGCAGTTGAATCAACAACAAGCACAACAAGCTCAGCCTCTCCCACCACAGCAAAGTCAACAGTTGGTCCCACAAAGAGTATGCGGGATCTGTGCTGATTATAGTCATTATACTGATGAATGTCCGCAGCTCCAACAGGAAGACAACACTGTGGTAGCCACTCATAACTTCTATGACCGCCCGAATCAAGGATACAATCAACAAGGTGGAAACTACAACCAAGGTGGCAGCTACAACCATGGGTGGTAGGACAACCCCAATCAAGGCTGGAAAGATAATTCTAACCATGGCTGGAGAGACAACTATAACAGAGGAGGCAGAGACAACAATGGAAACTAGAGGTGGAATAATAATAACAACAACAAACAGCAGAATCAGAACCAATCTTACAGAGTACCTCACCTAAGACAATCACAAGGAACCCAGCACAACCAACAACAAGTTTCTCAAATCACTTATTCTAATTCCTCATCAAATGACGAGATGCTCCGTTCTCTTGCGCAAGGACAACAAGACATGCAGGCACAACTGAACTCTAGTCTGAATGGCTTGACTGCCACTTTACAAGCTCTCGTCTCCCGGATGGATTCATCACTTAATTCCACACATCAACCTTCAAACTCCAGTGGAATTTCTTCTCAACCACTGCCTAATCCCAAAGGTGGCATCAATGCCATCACTTTGAGATCCGAAGCCACATTACAGGAGAGGAACCATGAGGAGCCAAGCCCACTAGAACACGTGCCAGCAGAGGATGTGGTGGAAGTGGAAGATGCTGAAGAGGAAGAGGACGTACAAGACATAGTTGAAGAAGAGGAAGCTCAACCACAGATTGAAGCACCAAGGGATGCTGAAGCTGCAAATCGCGCCCATCCTATCCCCTTTCCACAACTTGCAAGGAAGCCCAGAAAGCAGATGGAACTTGATCCCAAAATGGTAGAAATATTCAAAAAGGTCGAGGTAACTATTCCCCTTTTTGATGTTATTCAATAGGTACCTAAATACGCAAAGTTTCTAAAGGATTTTTGCATACATAAAGATAAGATTAATGAATTAGAAACTATTCCTTTAGGTAGTTCTATATCTGCTTTAATGGGAGGTATACCTGAAAAATGTAGTGATCCAAGTCCATGTATGGTTAACTGTACCATTAGAGGTGTGATATTTTCTGACTGTATGTGTGATTTAGGAGCGTGTGTTAGTATAATGCCTTTGTCTATATATGATACTTTGAGACACCCTCCCTTAAAAAGGTCGACAGCTCGTTTTGTGTTAGCAGATAAAAGCATTATTACAGTAGTTGGAATTGCTGAAGATGTATTAGTGAGCATTAAAGGGCTCACATTTCCCATTGATTTCTATATCCTGGAAATGCCCCCTAATGACTTTGGAAGACCATCATCAATCCTGCTTGGAAGACCATTCCTGAAGACTTTAAAGTTCAAGCTGGATGCATTCTCAGGAACTTACTCCTTTGAGATAGATGGCAGAACAGTGAGTTTCAGTTTAAATGAAGCTATGAAGCATCCTCCGGAAGATCATTCTATCTTCCAGTGTGACATTATTGATGAAACTGTAGCTGAAGTTTACCAGGAAGACTTAGAAGAGAAGTACATGGAGCAAGGTCCAAGTGTGGGGACACTTTCTGAAAATAATGAGAACACTTTACCATTATCACCAGCCCCAGATGATCCAGAGCCTAGCTATGAGCAAAAATTAGAATTAAATCCCCTTCCTCCACACCTCAAGTATGCTTACCTTGAGGACAAGCAGATGCTTCCAGTTATCATTGCAAAGGAACTCACCTCTCAACAAGAAGAGCAACTACTCAGTGTGCTAAGAAAACATAAGAAAGCAATTGGATGGAGCTTGGCGGATATAGTAGGCATCAGTCTCCAAGTTTGTGAACACAATATTCTTAGAAGAGGGAGCAAAGCCTATCCGTCAACCTCAAAGAAGATTGAATCCCACCATCTTAGAATTTGTCAAGAAAGAAGTGACCAGACTACTTGAAGCAGATATCATTTACCCCATCTCAGATAGCGAATGGGTCAGTCCAGTAGAAGTGGTGCCCAAGAAGTCTGGAGTCACAATAGTAAGAAATGAGCATGGAGAGCTCCTGACAACTAAAGTGCAGAATTCATGGAGAGTTTGCATTGACTATAGGAGTCTCAACCAAGCCACTCACAAGGATCACTACCCCTTGTCATTCATTGATCAGATGCTTGATCGCCTGTCAGGTAAATCTCATTATTATTTTTTAGATGGCTATACAGGATACTTTCAAATTCATATAGCTCCTGAAGATCAGGAGAAGATCACTTTTACATGTCCCTTTGGAACGTATGCTTATAAAAGAATGCCTTTTGGCTTGTGTAATGCACCTGCTACTTTCCAAAGATGCATGATGAGTATCTTTTCAGATCTTCTTGAGAACTGTATGGACGTTTTTATGGATGATTTTCGCGTATATGGTGATTCATTTAGCCTTTGCTTGGATAGTTTATCTAGAGTGTTAGACAGATGTGTTAGTACAAACCTTGTATTAAATTTTGAAAAATATCACTTTATGGTAAAACAAGGAATTGTACTAGGACATGTTGTGTCTAATACTGGCATTTTTGTAGATCCAGCAAAGGTGGATATTATTTCTAGTTTACCTTACCCCTCCTCCATGAGGGAAGTCCGTTCGTTCCTTGGCCATGCAGGTTTTTACAGGAGATTTATTAAGGACTTTAGTAAGGTAGCATTGCCTTTATCCAGATTGCTGCAGAAAGATATTGAGTTTGAGTTCAGTGAGAGCTATATGCAAGCATTTGATAAGCTGAAGATCGCCCTGACTCAAGCTCCAATTGTGAGAGGACCAGACTGGAGCCAGCCATTTGAAATTATGTGTGGTGCTTCCAACCATGCAGTAGGAGCTGCGCTGGCTCAGCGCGAAGGTAAGGATCCCTTTGTAATTGCCTATGCATCTAAGACTTTAGACGCTGCTCAATCTAATTATACTACTACTGAAAAAGAGCTTCTTGCTATTGTTTTTGCTCTGGATAAATTCTGAACCTATTTACTTGGTACTAAGATAGTAGTGTACTCAGACCATGCAGCTCTAAAATATTTATTAGCTAAAAATGAGTCCAAACCAAGGCTCATACGTTGGATATTGCTACTGCAAGAATTTGATTTAGAAATTAAAGATAGGAGTGGTAACCAGAATTTAGTGGCAGACCACCTGAGTCACCTTGAGCATATTAAGGATGACTCCACTCATATAAATGATAATTTCCCATTTGATAGCTTACAAGCAGTATCTGAAGTAGTTCCTTGGTATGCGCCTGTAGCTAATTATCTAGTTAGCGACACTTTCCCTCCAAATTTTACTAAGCATCAAAGAGATAAGCTGAAAAGCAAGTCCAAATATTATATATGAGATGACCCATATTTATGAAGGTGTGGTGCTAATCAGGTAATTAGATGGTGTGTGCCTCAATCAGAATTCCAGTCCATTTTAGAGGCATGCCACTCATCTGAGAGTGGAGGTCATTTTGGCCCTCAAAGAACAGCTAGAAAAATTCTAGACTGTGGATTCTGGTGGCCTACTCTTTTTAAAGACGCTGCTGAATTTTGTAAATCTTGTTCCCCATGCCAAAGGTTTAGTAATATATCCAAGAGGGATGAGATGCCTCAACAGATTATACTTTTCTGTGAAATTTTTGATGTTTGGGGCATTGACTTCATGGGTCCATTTCCAAATTCTAATGGTTACCTTTATATACTGTTAGCTGTAGATTATGTTTCTAAATGGGTGAAAGCAATTCCTACCCGCACTGATGATGCTAACACTGTTGTTTCCTTTGTTAGAAACCATATTATTTGTCGCTTTGGATCACCACGAGCAATCGTGAGCGATCAAGGCACCCATTTTTGTAACAGGAGACTAACATGATTACTCAAGAAGCATGGGATAATTTACAAAGTAGCAACAGCTTACCATCCCAGACCAATGGGCAAGCAGAAGTCTCTAACAGAGAAATCAAGTGTATTCTAGAAAAGATAGTAAAACCCCATAGGAAGGAATGGAGTGCCAGGCTACAAGATGCACTCTGGGCATATAGAACAGCGTACAAGACACCCATTAGGATGAGCCCCTTCTGCTTAGTATACAGAAAGGCTTGCCACCTTCCAGTGGAGATGGAATACAAGGCTTTCTGGGCTGTGAGGGAGTGCAACATGAATCTTACGAAAGTTGGTGCTGAAAGAAAGCTGCAACTAGCAGAAGTAGAGAACCTTCGCCTAGAAGCATATGACAACTCCAGACGTTACATGGAGAAAATAAAGGCTATCCATGACAATTATATAAAAAGGAGAGAATTCAGACCAGGGGAGTTAGTTCTTCTATATAACTCCAGACTGAGGCTTATGCCAGGTAAACTGAGATCAAGATGGGAAGGCCCTACAGAGTAGAAAAGGCAGAGCCATAAGGAGTTTTCCACCTGCCTCATCCTACTAGCTCCAAATTTCTGAAGGTCAATCGACATTGCCTGAAGCTTTACCATGGTGAGAAGATGAAGAATCGTAAGGAACTAGAGGTCTTCCTCTTGGAAGACCCACCAATAGAAGCAGAATGAGCCTAACGAGCGTCCAACTTAAGGACGTAAAAACAAAGTGCTAGGTGGGAGACAACCCACCATGGTATGATCGTTTTGTTTCAGTGTTAGTTTTATTTTTGCTTTATTTTATTTTTATAATGTTAATGACTCTTCTCATCATCCTTGCATATAGTTTGCATTAGCATTCTGTATATATAAAAATAAAACACGCACGCAACGCGTAAGAGTCGCTGACGCATCCGCGTCACCAGTGCGTTGGGAAGAAAACAAATTGAACAGCAAATCACGCGAGAGCGTGGCTGGAGGCTTGCCTTAGGCACAAACATGTCCACGCGACCGCGTCACCCACGCGGCCGCGTCATTTGGAAAATAAGCCTCCCACGCGTCTGCATCACCCACGCGAACGCGTGCCCCTAAAAAACGACGTAATAGATGTGTATGGCAGCAAGTTATGATGGAGTGGGGCTGGAATGATGCTAGAAGCACCAGTCCTATCACGCGACCGCGTGCCCGACGCGTCCGCGTCGCCTTTCAAAGTATAGCCATTCACGCGATCGCGTCATCCACGCGATCGCGTCACCCAAAATTTTGGCAAAATAATTTTGAAACAGAGAGTTGCGCGAACGCGAGGCTGCACTCGCGCCAATCACACAAATCAGGCCACGCGATCGCGTGACCCACGCGTCCGCGTCACCTGAACTTATCGCACACCACGCGACCGCGTCACTCACGCGTCCGTGTCATATGCGACGCATAGCTTATCCAGATCAGCCAAAATATCTTATCTTTTCTTCCCCAAATCCTAATTTTTCTTATGCCTTATTCCTTCCTTCTTCTCTCTTCTTCCTTCTCTATTCTTTCTCACTTTTTACTTTCTCTCTTTTTTCTTTTTCACATCCATTATCAAGGTTCTTTTCTTCTTCCTTCTTTATTCTTATTCTTTTTCTTTTATTCATGTTTTCTTATTTATTTCTCTTTTACTTTCATTATCCATATTTTCTTTTTCCTTCTTTTTATTCCTTTAATTGGTGTTAGAAATTTATTTGGGTCATTATTTATTTCTATATTTTGCTTGTGGATTATTATGAAATTGTTTGACAATTAATATTACTTCCATAAAGGGTTGCTTGCATGTTCTATCTTATATTTTCAACAACATATTTACCATGTATGCTAAGTGTTTGTGAAAAGGTTCGTATGGCATTATGCATTTGTAAAATATTCTATTCAACTACTTTACTGCCTGTTTTTCACAAAACCCCTTTTATATTTTATTAATTCAATTTAATTGTCAATACAAATAGGTTATTAGTTTGAAAGACTTGGTAATCTAACTTGGACATTGAATGCTTGATCTATGCTACTCATGCCTTTGCCGGCATGCCAATAAACATCTCGCTTTCAATTGCCATCACATGCACTTGCTATATTACCTTTGATGAACTTTTCACATGTAGTCCAGACCATGTGTTAATGACATCCCTCTTTATCGTGAATTGATTATCAACCATAATGTTCGCTCCCTTGCTCGAACCCTTAGCTTTATATGTACTTACCTCTTTCCTTTTCAGGATGGCCACCAAAAAAGGCAAGGAGAAAGCTACTCCCAAACTACCAGCAAGGAGAGGAACAAAAAGAGCATTAGTGGAAGAGCCTTCTTCAACAGCGGTTAAACCCTCAATAAAAAGAACCAAGAGGATCATCAAGGTCGATGAAAAAGAAAAAGCTTTTCCAGCAAAGGACACTGTACAATTTTCTAACCGCTACTGTGAGCAGATGTTCCCCATCCTGGCAGCAAGGAACTATAACAATGAGCATCTTCTTGGTACCTACTCATGTGAAACTAGAAAAATTAAAGATCCATGTGCATTGATAAGCTGTCTATTTTCATGTTTTTATATATATATTCAATAAATAAATAAATAAGGGGACAAAATTACCCCTAATCTAAGTTAAGCTAAGTTCAAAGATCAATGCATATGTGATAAAAATTAAAAGAAAGTTGATGCATGAGTATGTAATACAAGAGTGGAGAATTTTGGGTAGCTAGGCATGATTCTAGAGTTATATAGAGTGTCTGTATGTTAGGTGAAAACTTAGGTTTAATTGTATGGTATTATCAAGTCTTTGCCCACTTATTCATATGATTAGCATGTATTTACAATTCCTTCCCAAAATTGTTCCATGGTTGAAAACTTGCTTCCTAGAGATCTTTTAATTAAGTATTTTTATCCTTCTTTATACCATTCGATGTCGTGATCCGTGTGTTAAGTGTTTCAGGTTTCATAGGGCAGGAATGGCTTAGAAAATGGAGAGGAAGCTTGCAAAAATGGAAGAAACACAAGAAACTAAGGAGATGACCAGCGAACACTGACGCGAGCGCATGGCTCACGCGAATGCGCAAAATGGAGAAATCGCAGCGACGCAAACGCGTGAACAACAGGAACACATGGCAAGGAAAATCGCTGAATGACGCAAACGCGTGGACGACACGTACGTGTGACCTACGCGATCTGCAGAAATTACAGGATACGCTGGAGACAATCCCGGGCCACGTTTTAACCTAATTTTCGGCCCAGAAACACAAAATAAAGCGAGAGAACATGCAGAGACTCAAGAGGCATCCACACACATTCAGATTCATCACATTAGGATTACTTTAGTTTTAGATCTGAATCTAGATTAGTATTACATTGATAGTTTATGCTTTTGTTTTGGATTGTGGATGTTGAAGAGCCATTACCTCCGTGAAGACACTACTTTAGTTTGTTCCTTTATCCTTTACTCTTTTCAGTTGATTATTGACTCTATTCAATTAAGTATGTTATATTTTGAGTTTATTAATATATAGAGTTATTTTTATTTTTAATTAATTTTAAATCTCTCTATTTTATTTTATTCAATTATGTCTTGTTATATTTTTATGATTATTAAATCCATGTCAATGGAGTAGAAATTCCACTTGACATGGGGGTTAATTAAGAGGAGACACTTGAGTTGGAATGCTCAAGTGCTTAGTTATATTGGACGTTGTAGGCTAATTCTGTACCTACTAACACTAGACCTCCCCAAGGGAGAGGACTAGGAATTGCGGGTAAGAGTTAGTTTAATCACTATACTTTCCCTTATTCAATAAGGGTTAACCAAGTGAAACAACAACCTCTTTACACTACACTTGAGAAGATTCCAACAAGGATAGAACTTCTAATTAATTATTCCCCCAGTCAAGACCTTTTAATATTTCTAATAATTCTTAGTTAATTGCTTTAATTCTCAATTAATTTAATTACTCATTATCCGACTCAGACTTTCTGGAAATTTTCTGATTAATAAATTAGCATTCTTTCCTGCAACTCTTTGGGAGACGACCTGGGACTCATACTCCCAGTATTTTTATTTCTAAAATTTGTGACAACCCTTTTTAGATTGGTGAGACGGATCTTAGCTGGTTAAGAGCTATACGTACAACGCTGTTCTCTTATTTGAATTCTTTTAATTGGTTAACTTCTGTCATGCACCACTCACATAGCATTAATCCATCTAATTTTATTAGCATTCACATGTGCCAGTTCTTTGCCTCTGATATGCTATTGTATATACATCTATATCTCTCTCGCTTGTTCCACATATGGTTGGACTTTGTTCATACAACTGGTAAATTCACATTGTTTGTTTTAAGATAATTCCATAAAAAAAATAAAAAGGGTTAATTTCATTATATACGTTCAAGCTATATATGATTATCTGTCATTTTTATATAAATATGAGGCCAACTCTCACATGATGTTATAATTTTTGGATTTAATTATGGATTAAGGTTATTAATTTAAAAATTATTATATAAAAAATGTGTAAAGTTTAGTTTTTAATGTAAATATTGTGCATCTATTGAAATGAATTAAATTTTTTTATTAATAATAATCTTTATTTGTGTCATTTGAGCATATATTAGCTAAACTCATCATTTTTAATCATAAACTTTATTTGCCTTCAAAGCTATACTCTAAATCTCTTTTAACATATTTAAAAGATTATCCTTTATAACTGCTAAATCATGTGCTAGTGACATGGTCGCACAGCATATGTTGCACATTTTAACTAACAGTAAAAAGTATATTTTGATAGAACAAAAGATACGATAATAGAAATAAGAATACTACACTCATCAACAAACCAAATATTCATTAATTCTCACAAACAAACTAGAACAAAAAAGAAAGCATTTTCTTCCCAACACTGGAATAAAAAATAACATGCATTATTCATTCCTTTGCCAGGTGAAAGCTCATGCTTATTCGGGAACATATAAATTTGAATAACATTCAAACCATATTTTTTGACTTTTGGTATAAGATCTAGTTACATCTGCCAACAAATAAAAATAAAATCAAAAATCAAAACTTAGTAGTAACAATAGCAATAGCAGTAGTAGTAGTAGCAGAAGTAGTAGTAGCATTAACAGTAGTAGTAGCAGCAGTAGTAACAGCAGCAGTAGTAGTAGCAGTAGTAGTAGTAATAATAATAATAATAATAATAATAATAATAATAATAATAAAGCTATTGATTGCATAATGGCATTTGTAACACATCAATAAAACCATACTAACAACATATTGAAAGAAATGTATAACCTGATAATAATATTAACATATATCTCTAAAACAGTAATAATGTGTATTAAATAGATAAAAACTTTGGCATTTAATAAAAAAATTCACAATGAAATATACTTCAAATGGCATCAGCAAAATGACGTAAAAAAATTCTCTAAAGCCCACCACCCCTCTGTATGTCAACATGAATCTTAAACGGAAGAGTTGATAAAACTTTGAAGATATATTCCCTATTTGTACAACCATATCACAAAGGATCAAAGTACTTCAAGTAACCTCTATTTACTTAATAAATTTATAAATTCAGAGATATGTAAAAGACAATATGTGAAAAAAATTAAAGTAAATCACCAAAACCTCTATAATGCATTTTAATTTAAAGGTTTAATCTCTCCTAAGTCCTCTATCTCTGATCTTTCTACTTTTTTCCTAAACCTTTAGGTCATTCTTCCTATTTATTTATGTATAAAGTTTAGGCAGCTTAGGTCACATTCTTGAAGATTGATAAAAGACCCTTATAGCTTTTAGTTCTTATGAGTGCAAAACCAAAAGAATTGCATTATTAAGAATTAATTATCGAACCATAGACCTATTTATTCAAATTAAAAGACAACCAATCACCTTGTACGATGTCTGATAAACCACTATTTTATGATTTATCTTGTGCTTAATTGAGTGGTTTTTATCAAGTCTTTGCTCACTTATTCACATAATTTGCATGGTTTTACAAATCCTTCCTAATTCTGTGATATATGTGAAAACATGTTTCCTAGGCCTTAAAACTGTTAATTTTAATTATCCTTTATTAACATTCGATGCCGTGATCTGTGTGTTAAGTATTTTCAGGCTTTATAGGGTAGGAATGGCTTAGAGGATGGAAAGGAAACATGAAAAAGTGGAAGGAACGAGAAAAATGAAGTATTTGAGAAACAGGTAGTGACGCGCACGCATGGACGACGCAGACGCGTGCCTAGCGCAAAACACGAGCGACGCGTATGCGTGACAAGAGAAATCACCAAATGACGCGCACGTGTGACCTACGCGCACGCGTGACAGACTCCACGTGCAGAAAGTTGCAGAATTCGCCCCCAGCAATTTCTGGGCTCCTTTTCGGCCCAAATCCAATCCTGGAAACACAGAATAGAGGTTGCAGAATCGAGGAATCACATTTATTCATCAAAATTCATTCATTATTGACAATTTTTTTAGGTTTAGATGTAGTTTCTAGAGAGAGAGGCTCTCTCTTCTCTCTTAGGTTTTAGGATTAGGATTTCTTCTTCTTCTCAATTCCAGGTTCAATGTTCCTTTAAATTATTAATGCAAAGAGTATTTTTTCATTTAATTTTATTATTTGTTTAATTGCTTCCATTTAATTTTAATTACCATGTCTTTCTTTTATTCCTTTTTATGGTTTATGAAATTGGCATCCATGTCAATGGAGTAGGCTCCCAACTTGATTTTGGAGTTGATTAATATTTGGAGACCTTTGAGTTGGAAGACTCAAGAGTTAATTTTTAATTGGTTCTCTGGCCACACACACTAATCCTTCCCAAGGGAGAGGATTAGGACTTGTGAACAGAAGTTGGCTCCCAACTTAACTTTCCTTTATTTAGTAAAGGATAACCAAGTAGAAATAACAACCTATTACTGTTAATCTTGAGAAATCCAACAAGGATAGAACTTCCAATTAATCTTCTCCGGGTCAAGGCTTTTAATTTAATTACATAAAACTTCTTGTTTATTTTTGTTGCTTTAATTTATAATTATTTATTTTTCCATTCTTCAACTCTAAAAATTCTCAGAAAACCCATAACCAATAACAACACACTTCCCTGCAATTCCTTAAGAGACGACCCGAGATTTAAATACTTCGGTTATTATTTTTATTGGATTTGCTTTAGTGACAAACAAAATTTTTGTACGAAAGGATTCTCTGTTGGTTTAGAAACTATACTAGCAACGAGAATTTATTGTGAATTCTTTACTAGAAGAAAGTCCGTTCGTCAATATCCATGAGTAAGATCACCATATTCTAAAATAGAAATCTTTGTATTTTTTACCTGAACTGCTAATCTAGTTTGATGTCCCCCATTGCTCTTTCTTTCTTGTTTTTATTCTTGATTTTAAAGTTGAATGTTATTTTGATTGGACTCACGGTGTTTAGTTTTTAGATTATGTTGTTGCTTATTATTTATTATTTATTATTTTTATTGGAGTTGGATGAAGAAAGAGAGAGTAATGGGATTGTACTAATTTTTCTTGTTCTTCATAATTCTATCTGAAAAAAAAATCAAACCTCAAATATCAAGAATTGATATTTGAGTTTGACTAGCAAACGGATTGGACTCAACTTAGAAACAAGTGGATAAACTCATTGTATATAATCTTAGCAAAAATGTAGAAGTTTAAATTTAATATTCAAGAGTATAAGGCTTTATATCATAAGACATTTAGCATTCAATAACATCATTAATTGATGTGTATATCTTTGCATATTTCTACGATCAACTATATATGATTCATTATATTCATAGAGCAATTAAACTTTATGCCATTTTGATAAGGTTGATTAGGAAGATGCATGAGGTAAATACCACATTATTCTCCACCTTTTCACTATGTATTGGATTGTTTTAGTTTCGTCTTTTATATAATAACACTTGTCACTTTCGTTGCACACACAGCCAAATTACTATGTATGATATATATCCACACATACAGAATCATCTTCTTAAATGACATGTATCAAGTTGTAATTGAAAAATAATGAATAAATAAATAAGACTATAGTGAGCAATGCAAGCTTCTGGTCATATTGACAATTTGAAACTTCAACCTTGGCGGCTAAGTAGAAAAAAGAATAGATAAAATAATAAGAACTAAGCAAAAATTTCTTGGAAATAAATGAGTGCACATCAAAATAGAAGGAGAAATATTTATACTCACGCAGCTGTGTATGTCTTCTCTATCAATAATTTTTGAAAAAAAAGTATTTTAATAAGAATTATTTTCATGTTTCAGTACTACCATATTTTTTGTTTTCATTTTTTCCCTTTACTTGTGTTTTAATGCCATGCTGTCATGTGATATATGCCAGTTTGTGATTAAGTGATAACATTTTGTAATTCCTATGCAGGAATTGTATTCTCCTTACTTTTATTATTTATTTTTTTGAATTCATTTCTATCCATAATCATGTTAATATTAAAGATAAAAATATAAAAGAGAAATATATACAAAGATGGCTCACATAGCATTAATCCATCTAATTTTATTAGCATTCACATGTGCCAGTTCTTTGCCTCTGATATGCTATTGTATATACATCTATATCTCTCTCGCTTGTTCCACATATGGTTAGATTTTATTCATACAAATGGTAAATTTACATTGTTTGTTTTAAGATAATTCCATAAAGAAATAAAAAGGATTAATTTCATTATATACGTTCAAACTATGTATGATTATTTGTCATTTTTTTATAAATATGAGGCCAACTCTCACATGATGTTATAATTTTTGGATTTAATTATAGATTAAGGTTATTAATTTAAAAATTTTTATATAAAAATGTGTAAAGTTTAGTTTTTAATATAAATATTGGTTATCTATTGACATGAATTAGAATTTTTTATTAATATTAATCTTTATTTGTGTCATTTGAGCATATATTAGCTAAACTCATCATTTTTAATCATAAACCTTATTTACATTCAAAGCTATAATCTAAATCTCTTTAAGAAGTTTTAAAAGATTATCCTTTACAACTCCCAAATCATGTGATAGTAAAATGGTCGCACAACAGATGTTGCATATTTTAACTAATAGTAAAAAGAATATTTTGATAGAACAAAAGATACGATGATAGAAATAAGAATACGACACTCATCAGCAAACCAAATATTCATTAATTCTCACAAACAAACTAGAACAAAAAAGAAAGCATTTTCTTCCCTACACTGGACTAAAAAATAACATGCATTATTAATTCCTTGAGGGAGGTTACCACTCATATCACAATGAGTATCTGGAGGATCACTATGAACCTCAGCAACTTTATTCTGCACGCTACTGTATAATTGTTCAAACATAAGTTCATTCCCAGTAATCCTTGCAGCTATAGTCTCCTCAGATGAGTATAAGTACTGGTGGTTCTTGATAACTCTCTCAATGAGCTCATCTGCCTCTTTGAATGTTATTTTCCAAGAGTGTAGAGAGTTACATGTAGAGTGATCCAAGAATGTGACCTAAGCTGAAATTAATCAAAACAAAATGACAGAAAATCATACATAGTTTACCCTGTTTTCCAATCAAAACAAATTCTTTTATGCACAAAGGGTTTAACTAGGTTTTCAACAATTCAAAACATTTTCCAAATCACAACCACAAAGCTAAAATGCAATATATACAATAAAAAGTGTGCAACAACCAAAATAAAAGTATCCATAATAGCAAATATGTACAATAATCCCAAAATAGTGCAAAATAAAGCAAAATAAGATAAACTAAGCGATAGTGTTTGAAAATGTTCACCAAATCCACCGACGGCGACGACGATGACCTCCCCACACTTAAGATGAAGCATCTTCCTCGATGCTACTGATCGGGCTCATGGTGAGGGTCAACGGTCGCATCTAGCTCTGGCTGGGTCTCAGTCTGGGGCACTGGCTCCTCGGGAGGCTACTGGGTCTCCTGAGTGGCCTGCGTCTGTGGAGGGGCCTCCTGCTGAGTCAGCTCCTCAACATGCTTCTCCACGTGCTCTGTCTCGTGATCTTCTTCATCGGAAGCGGGAGAGTCGGGGAGAAGGGGTAGCTCAATGCCCTGTAAGATAAACACCTGGTCTATGAGATCGAGACGTCGCATGATACGACACTCGCTGCGCTCCATGAAGCGAAACAAGCGCTGTACTAGCAGATATGTCGGCTCGGGTGCTGGTGGTGGTGGTAAAGGTGCTACTGCGGCTGCTGAAGAAGATGGTCCTATCGCTGCTGTAGAAGATGAAGGTCTAGCTGCCTCTACTACTGCTCTAGCTCGAGAGCGGTGCCTGGATGGGGGCTTCTCGTGCACCCACGTACCCCACGGAATAGTAACCTCCTTGTCATCGTCGTCTGGGGGTGGTGGTGTCACGTCATCGTCCCTCCATGGGGTACCAGCTAACTCAATCATCGTAGTGACCAAGGTGGGAAATGGTAGAAGGCCACGGATATGTGCTCGCCACATGCCTCGCCTGATCAACCGGGGGAAGTATACCTCCTTCCCCTCCATGACACAGCCAATTAGAAAGAGCATATCCATCGGAATCTCGAAAAAATGGGTAGTAGGGAGGACATAGTGGACGAATATCTACTGTCAAGTCCTTGCCTCTCTAGACAGATAAGTAAATAACATCTCCTTGGGCCTTTTGTTGTTAGAGTCCATCACCCAAAGGGCGTTTAGCGTGGCAATAACGCATTTCAGTGCCTCATAATCAAAGGTCATAGCATTTATTGCTATCTCTGCCTGCTGGTATGTGCATGTGTCACCAGTTTGAGGTAGGCAATGCAATACACCCTCAATAGCAGCCTCAGTCACTAAGACCTGTCCGCCCCATAGGTGGACTGACTCAAGAGTCGTGTGGAAGAGGTTGCAGTAAGACTCCTTGACCCATGAAGTGTTTATCCTTCTCAAATCCCTATCAACAAACCCTAAGCCCAATCCCTAAATGCGGGTATTAATGGAGCGCCTCAGGTCATTGGGAAGGGCCAATTTCTTCTCAATGTTCAGCTTTGTCTTTCGATAGGTAGGGAAACGGAGCTCACAGTAAAGATTGGAAAATCTGTATGTGTCAGTGGGCGGTAGCTGTTGATTCTGTTTATCCACTTTATTAAGTGGATTCTTGGCGTAGTTGGCATAAGAAGAGAGGGTAGAGGCTTGAGATTTCTTCCTCTTTCTTGAGGTAGTAGCCTTTGCTTTTCCTCTATCGGCCATCCTGAAAGAAAATTTGACATTATATAAGCAAATAGGCCAAATAGGAGAATGGAAAGCAAGGAATGGCATATTAACATGAAGTGAGTCAAAAGGAAGAAAACTTGGAGTATAAGCAACAGGAATTAGCATCCAACACAAAAGCCATAAACCAAAAATTCAAGTAATATATGCACAATGCTTGTTCATTAAGCTCAATGAGCATCATACCCAAAAAGAATGGTTAAAGAGTTAGTTGAAAACTAAAAAGAAAAATCAGCATGTTAGGCAAGTTAAAAGTTAGAAAAAGTGGTTCAAAGGTTAGGGGTATGATGGTCATTTGCTTAATCACAATGAATCACAAGTATGGATAACAAGCATACTCACAAACATGGGGGAGAAGCAATCATTGATGATGAAATATGAGATTGCAAAAGAAGCAATGAATTGAGAACAAGTCATCAATCAATGTCATGGTCACTGATTATGCAATAATTGGTGTTGACAAAAGGTGAAATACACTTTGTGTAACTAGTGCAGAATTTCTAACCACAAACTAACCGGCAAGTGCACCGAGTCGTACCAAGTAATACCTTACGTGAGTAAAGGTCGATCCCACGAGGATTGATGAATTAAGCAACAATAGTGTTTGATAGGCTTAGTTAGACAAACAGAAAATAGTGTTTGAAAGTTCTAAAATATTAACAGTAAATTTATAATATTAAAGATAGACATATAAATAAGTTGGGAATAAAATATTGAGAAGGCAGTTAAGGCTTCAGAGTTATCTATTTTTCCGGATTTACTTTTCTTACTAATTATTTTAATTATGTAGGATTTAATTTCTGGCAAACTATATGTGACTAGACCCTAATTCCTTAGACCTTTCTAGTCTCCTCTAAAATTTATCAACCGCCAATTCCTTGGTCAGTTAATTCCAATTAGATGCTGCATGATCAAATTCCAGTTTATATGCCACAAAAACTCTAATTACCCAAAGATAAAAGGATTATATGTCACGTATCCCGTTAAATCCAGATAATTAAAATTTAGGAGAATATGTTTCAAGCTGTTGTTCAAGTAAAGAGCTTTTCCAAGTTATACAAGAACTCAAATAGAAAGAGGGTTATACTTCCGTTCCACCCAAATTCATAAGATAAAGAGCGAAAATAATTCTTAAATTATAAATCCAGACATGAATTAAAATAAATAAAGCAATAAAATCAATCCATACAAATAGACAAAGCTCCTAACCTTAACAATGGAGGATTAGTTGCTCATGGTTCAGAGTAGAAAACTAGGATTACGGAATGTAAATTTGTATAGAATTGGAAGTCTGGAATGGAATAATGTTGAGGTGGTATCCCCATATTTATATCTAATCCTAATTAATTTAAATCTATCTTTAAAACTAACATAATATCTTTTTCTATTTTTAAAATTTGAATTTAAATTAGAATTAATTATAGCAATCAGCAAATCTTCAATTGATGGATGGGGACCACTTGGCTTCACTAGGATCCACGCCTAACTTGGGTTTGACAGCATGAATTGGAGTTTAGTTGAGTGAAGCTGCGCCTAAATTGGGCTTTAGTGCGCCTAACTTGATGTGGGCAGGACCAATCTCGCGTATTGTTGTTGTGTCTTGCGCCTAACTTGAGAAATCTCAAGTTAGGCGCAGCCTTGGCAGCGAGTTCGGAGAAGAAGTATGGACTATTATATATCGTTGGAAAGCTCTGGAAGTTAGCTTTCCAACGTCACTAGAATCACGTCTATTGGACCTCTGTAGCTCTAGTTATTTAGGTTTGAGTGCAGAGAGGTCAGGGTTGACAGCATCATTCGCCTTCATTTCTTCTTCTGCAGAAACTCCATCAAATCCAGCTGAATGCTACCTAAAATAAACAGAATTGCACAAGACTCAAAGTATCATCCATATTGGCTAAAAGATAATTAATTCTTTATTAAACTCAACAATTTAGATGCAAATTCACTAGGAAAAGATAGGAAAGATGCTCACGCATCAGTAACATAACCCAAGTTAGAAACCAATTTTTGAATCAAGTGGGTTACACAAGTGAAATGCACCAATTATTGTAAAAGAGCGAACCATGTTCGAGAAAATTGTCAAGTTAAATCAAGTGATGAGTTTAGCACAATTCAGAAGGGATTTGATTAACTTGAAAAGTGAAAGCACGTAAAGGTTCGAATGGATGCATATCACGGGAATCATGACAAAAGCGGCAATGCCAACCCAAGTGACCTAGGGTTGAACTTAGTAAACTCAATCGAAGCTCAATTTGAGAGGTACCAAGTCCAATCCTAAGTAACAAGTTGAAGAACAACAATTTTTAAAAATTTGGGCAGCATTCCGGCAGTAATTTAGACGTTCCCGGATAGCAAACAGCAGCAATAAATCACACATGTATTCAAAAATCTCATCAAGCAAGAGAGAAGCATGCAATACATATGCACAGGTAGCATGAAACATAACTCAACAACTAGAATTTAGCAGGGCAGCAGTGAAATAGCAGCAAAGCTGTATCAATATGGATACAGAACAACTCATCAACCATCACTCAGCAAACAAGGAATATGCATTCGGAAGGTAAACAAATACGGAGCACTTATCAGGCCTAAAATCATCTAACCACAACTTAGCTACCTAACAACCTAGGATCAACTAAAACATGCATATCTACCTAATCTAGCAATCAAAATTAATCAACTAACTAACTAATATGAACAACAAAATTAATTAAAAAGAAAGCAGAGACTCAAAGCAGGAGCAGAGGTGAGGGTATGGAACCTGGAGTGTAGCAAGACGGAATAGGAAATAAGAGAGGGGGCAGGAATAGTGTTGCCCAGAATGGTGGTGGCGCAGAGGACTCACGGCTGCGCAGGGCACAGCACGAGGAGTAAAGGCCGGAGCAGGGGTATGAATGCAAACAGAAGGTGAAGTGCAAAGGAATGGTGTTCAGTAATGCGTAGGGGCAGAATGTGAGAAGGGGGAAAAGAGAGAGTGGTGGTGAGGGTTGCGGAAGGGTTTGCCAGAGGCACTGGCAGTGATGGAAGGAGTGAAGGTGAGAGGCCGAGGGTGAGAGAGGGTAGAGAAGAGAGAAACGGTGAGAGAAGGGAAGCGAGGAAGAGAGAAAGAGACGAGGGAAGAGGATGGCAGAGGCGGTAGTGGCATCTCGCCAGAGGGTGGTTGTTTTGGGAGTGAAGGTGATGGGTCATGGGATTTGAGGAGACAAAGAGAGAGAGACGTTGGGGGTGAGGGTTGTGCGAATGTGCTAGGGTTCACCGCGTCCCTGGGTTAAAGTTTTTCGAATCCATGCCTACGCGCACGGTGCGCGTCCGCGTGGGTGGAAAAATGAACGAGTGGCGCAGAAACGTCAGGTGCGCCTTCGCGTAGATGGGGGATGTATGCATGGGCGCGGACGCGCACGGGGTGAGTTGGGCCAGAGGCTTAATGCTAGCCCAGGATCAGCACAACTATCGGGTTGTAGGCCTGGGAACTGCTTCAGTGAATTGGCGCGCAGGCGGTATGTGCGCGTCCGCGTGCATTGCAAAGTATGTATATTGACGCCTATGTGCGCAGTGCGCATACGCGTGTAGGCGGTTATGCCATTAGCCTAGTGTTGGCGCGAGAGTGGCCCAACTCTCTGGAAAATGTATGGGCCTGTATCTGCATATGGACGCGCACGCGCACAGCGTGCGTACGCGTCTTGCCCCCCTTTTTTTTTTAGAAATAACAAAAACAGCTCACAATCCTCCTAACACTACCTACAACTCAGAATTGACCAAAAAAATACAGAATAACAAAAAAACTTTTTAGCTTTTTGAGAATTTTTCAAGTACAAACAAAAGAGACTTGCTCCACAAGTAGCCTATAACTAATTTATTGAACCAAGTATATGGAAAGAAAACTATCTATAATGGTAACTCAATTCACTTATTAATCAAAAATGCAAGAGGGTAGAAAGAGTTTACCATGGTGGGTGTCTCCCACCTAGAACTTTTAGTTTGAAGTCCTTAAGTTGGACATTTTGGAAGCTCTTTGTCATGGTGGGTTATGCTTGTACTCATCCTTGATTCTCCAAGGATCTTTGCTCCTCAAATGGTTGACAGAAGTTCTAACCATCTTCACCAAGTTTGGATGGAGTTCCACCCAAGATAGGAGCTTCCATAGTTGGTCTTCATGCTTCAATCCGGGATCCCATATCTTATTTTCGCACCCGTCTTCGAGTTGGTCTTCATGAATTTTTCGTTCGGGCGGGTGACAAGTAGAATTCTCTCTAGCACACCAAGTCTTCTTCATAGGCCCATGTAGAGTATCATTCATCCAATCATGGTCCCTATGCTTTAAAGCTTTGACCTCAATGAGCCTAATTCCGAACTTCCAACCACTACACAACTCCTTTTTACTCTTAACTCCACAAAAAGCTCTAAGTTGACCATCATTTTCAATCAAGTCATATTCAAGTGAGAAAGTAAAGCTTAGATTTGAGAATTTTACCCACTTGAACAATATGTTGGATGGTGGCTTGGGGAAGGAAACCTCTCCACACTTAGACAATGCAAGGTCGACTTTCTTATGCTCTTCTTTGGGTATCCCCACCTCTTGATAACTTCTTTCATCTTCTTCTTGGGTGTTGACTTCTTCCAATTCCTCCTCATCATCAATCAAGTCAAATTTAGGAGGTTGTGTGAAATCTACTTCCATATCAACTTCACCTTTGATGGAAGAGTCTTCAACGAGATCACCAACATCATTTGGTGTTGAGTTATCTTTAATAGCTTTGATGGAAGGTCTACCTGCCTCTACTGCTGCTCTATCTCGAGAGCGGCGCCTGGATGGGGGCTTCTCGTGCACCCACGTACCCTACAAAATAATAACCTCCTTGTTGTCGTCGTCTAGGGGTGGTGGTGTCAAGTCATCGTCCCTCTATGGGGCACCAGCTAACTCAATCATCGTAGTGACCAAGGTGAGAAATGGTAGAAGGCCACGGATGTGTACTCGCCACATGCCTCACCTGATCAACCGGGCGAAGTATACCTCCTTCCCCTCCATGACACAGCCAATCAGAAGGAGCATATCCATCGGAATCTCAGAAATATGGGTAGTAAGGAGGATATAGTGGGCGAATATCTGCTGCCAAGTGCTAGCCTCTCTAGACAGATAAGTAAATAACATCCCCTTGGGCCTTTTGTTGTTAGAATCCATCACCCAAGGGGTGTCCGGCATGGCAATAACGCACCTCAGCGCCTCATAATCAAAGGCCATAGCATTTATTTCTATCTCTGCCTGCTGGTATGCACATGTGTCACTAGTTCGAGGTAGGCAATGCAATACACCCTCAATAGCAGCCTCAGTCACTAAAACCTGTCTGCCCCGTAGGTGGACTGACTCAAGAGTCGTGCAGAAGAGGTTGCAGTAAAACTCCTTGACCCATGAAGTGTTTATCCTTCCCAAATCCCTATCAACAAACCCTAAGCCCAATCCCTGAATGCGGGTATTAATGGAGCGCCTCAGGTCGTTGGGAAGGGCCAATTTCTTCTCAATGTTCAGCTTTGTCTTCCGATAGGTAGGGAAACGGAGCTCACAGTAAAGATTGGAAAATATGTATGTGTCTGACAAGGCGAAAATTTACCGATTAAGAATTTATAGAGAAAACAGCGTTGCAAGTACAGTTCTTAACCGACTAAAATTCGCTTATCAATTTAGAAAAGATTTATCACAAAATTAAGAACAAAATACTGGAGTAGAAATACCAGGTCGTCTCCCAACGAGTTGACAAAAGAGTGCAGCTTATTGGTCAGAGGTTTTCCAAGAGATTTTTTAGTTTGAGAAATAGAAAAATAAATAATTGTAAATACAAGCAATGGAAATTAACAAGAGAATTTATATAATTCAACTAAAAGCCTTGACTGGGAGAAGATTAATTAAAAGTGCTATCCTTGTTGGATTTTCCCAAGTATAATAATAAAAGGTTGTTGTTCTACTTGGTCATCCCTTACTATATAAGAAAA
Organism: Arachis hypogaea; assembly: GCF_003086295.3. Taxonomy (NCBI): domain Eukaryota; kingdom Viridiplantae; phylum Streptophyta; class Magnoliopsida; order Fabales; family Fabaceae; genus Arachis; species Arachis hypogaea. The sequence continues at coordinate 33,886,123 of NC_092049.1, read as the reverse complement.
AGTCAAGTAATTAACTAACCAACTATATTCTCAGGTTCTAATCCTTTCCTAAGGAAGGATTAGAGTTAGAGACTAGAGAGTCAGCCAACAACTTCCAATTAAGATTAACACTTGAGTATTCCAACTCAAGGTTCTCCTCTTAATCAACTCTCAATCAAGTTAGGAAACTACTCCATTAACATAAATATAACTTTCACAGAATTAAAAAGGGAATAAAAGGAAGACATGATAAACAATAATTGAAAATTAATTAAAAATAAAAATAGTACTTTGCATTAATAAATCCCAAAGCGCAACATACTTATCCAAACAAGGTTAATGGGCAATAAAAAGTAAAGGGATAAGAAAACAAACTAGAATAATGAAACTTCAACGGAGGTAATGATTCTTCTCAGTATCCAAAGTAAAAGCAATAAACTCTAAAACTATGAATGTGAAGAACCCTAGAGGAAGGAGTAGAATTTCCTCTCTAAGATTCAAAACTAAACTAAAACTATGCGTAATGAGAATGTGTCTTGAGTCTCTGCTGTTCCCTGGCTCTAGTATGTGTTTCTGGGCTGAAAACTGGGTCCAAACTTGGCCCAAAATCGCCCCCATCATTTTCTGTGATTTCTTCAGGTCGCGCATGTCACGCGTATGCGTCAGGTACGCGCACGCGTCGCTGCACAAACTCGCTTTCACGCGTACGCGCCAGGTACGTGCACGCGTTGCTGTGAAAATCTCCAGATCACGCGCATGCGTGAGCCATGCGTGCGCGTCGATGCTTGCTGGTCATCTGCTTAGTTTCTTGTGTTTCTTCCATTTTTGCAAGCTTCCTCTACATCCTCTAAGCCATTCCTGCCCTATAAAGCCTGAAACACTTAACACACGGATCACGGCTCGAATAGTATAAAGAGAAACTAAAATACAAAAAGTAAAGTCTTAGGAAGCAAGTTTTCAATCATAGAACAAAACTAGGAAGGAATTGTAAAGCTATGCAAATAGTATGAATAAGTGTGTAAAGACTTGATAAAAGCCACTCAAATCAGCACAAGATAAACCATAAAATAGTGGTTTATCAAACTCCCCACACTTAAACATTAGCATGTCCTCATGCTAAGCTCAAGGAGATAAAATAAATGAGTAAGGAAAAGTAAGACTCATGCAATGCAATGCAACCTATGTACATGAATGCAACTATATGCTAAGATGTTTCTATCTACTTGGTTAAAAATAAACAAATTCTCCAAGACAAATATAGATCAAATTCCACCAATTCAAATCATACAATAAAAGACAGGTAAACTTGTAAGAAGGTAGCTCATGAAAGCAGGAAATATAGAATTAAGCATTGAACCCTCACTGGTAGTGTATATGCACTCTAATCTCTCAAGTGTATAGGGTAGTCCACTCTAGTCTTCTCTAGTCATGCTTTCTAAAACTTTTCTCTTCATCTAACCAATCAACAAATATTTAATGCACCAATGCAAATATCATGAGGTCTTTTCAAGGTTGTAATGGTGCTAAGGTAAGGGTGAGGATATATATATATATATATATATATATATATGGCCAAGTGAGCTATAAATTGAATCTTTGATTAACCTAAGCTCTCACCTAAACACACATATACTCTATATAACTATAAAATTATGCCTAGCTACCCAAAATTCCCACTTTTACATTGCATACTCATGCATCAACTCTTCCTTTAATTTATATCACATATGCATTGATTTTTCATTAGCTTAATATTGGAGAAATTTTGTCCCCTTATTTATTTATTTATTTATTTATCTAATTGAATTTTTTTTAATAAAAGTAAACATAACATATCAATGCACATGGATTTTTAATTTTTCTAGTCTGACATGAGTAGGTACCCAAATTCCTAATATTTTATCAAAGTAGAAATATAACATATTCCCTATTAACCCATGTTCCCACAATTTCTCCATACTTAGTTGATACACCATCTCTATGTTAAGCTAACCAAAGATTCAATTGGGGTAATTAATTTGTTTTTCTGCTTAAGGCTAGTGATGTGGTAAAATATAGAACAAATGGGGATTAAAAGGCTCAAGGTGGCTAACAAAGGGCATTGAAAAAGGGTAGGCTATTTGGGATAAGTGAGCTAATAACAATTAATGGCCTTAATCATATATATGCATTTAAATACATTAAACAATGGACATATAGAATGGAACAAAAAAATAGATTACAATCATAGAGAAGGAAACACACAAGAATCAAATGTTATGGTTAGTGTTACCATGTAATTAAGCTCAAATCTCACAGGTTGTGTGTTCTTAGCTATAATTCATGTTCCAATTTATAGTCTTCAAACAAGTTTAACACAAAAATTTTCAATTTAAATTAGTGAAATATTATAAAATAAAGTCTTGAAAAGAAATTTATTACTTTAACCAAGCAAACATACATGCAAACAATTATTATCATGCAATCTATCCTATCTATCTAAAGAAAAATAACCTATTGGTGTTGAGAAAAAGCAGTTACCTCCGGAAGTCAGGTACTGACCGACCTCCCCATACTTAAAGCTCGGCACCATCCTCGGTGCCATCAGTTAAGAACAAAGGGGGCTGGTAACAGCATCTCCACAGTCGGGGTTGTCATGGCTCCCGGTGCTGGTAGGTGAGGTGGAGTCCGGAGTGTCTGGTGCTTCTCCAGGTGGGTGGTTGCCAACAATAAGCTCCTTGAGGTATGTAAATCGGTGCTTGTTACGGCGCTCTCTTTGCTTTGCCTGCCGTTCAAGCCGGTCCAACCTCTGAAGTATCTGTAGGAGCAACTGATTTGTTGAAGGTGCTTGTGATGTGGAAGGAGAAGGAATATCTCCGGCCAGGTCTGCGGTCCGGCTGGTAGTGGCAACTGCAGGTCTGATGTACTTCCCGTTGGGGACAATCTGATCATCCCGCGGAAGTGTGGTCTTGGTGTCCCCAGCTCTGTAGAAGACTCCGGCTGTCGAGACTAGATCTAAAACTAAGGCGAAAAAGGGTAGGTTACCCATAATCTGTACGTGTCCTATGTTGTGCCGGAGGTGTCTTGGTAAGTTGAGAGACTGGTCTGTAAGGATACACAAGAGGAGAACAGCCATATCTGCAGTAAAAGAGGACTCGTGAGTGCTCGGAAAGACGTAGTGGGACATAATCTGTGCCCACACTCGAGCCTCCAAGGTAAGTGCTAAACCTGATATGCCCTTAGGTCGGGATCAATGGTATCCATATATCCATCTGCTGCCAGGTTGTGTGATAACTCTGAGGACGTCGTCCCAGTTGAATTGGTATGTCTGGCGCTTGATAGAGGCTTCTTGGTATGCATCCAATCATTCTGGGCAGGAGGGAGATTTAAGGCTTGCTGAATGGCCCCTTTAAAGATAGGGACTTGCTTCTGATGGACATAGACAGACTGCAGGATTGTCATGTAAAAATTGGAGTAGAATTCAACTACCCATGAGAGGTTAACATGCCGTGGCTGTCTCCGTAAGAATCTCCATTGTCTGCGCTCAATGCGGGGCTCTACAAACTCAATAATATGGGTAGAGAGGATGAGTAGGTGCTCATTGTTGTAGTTCCGCTTAGCCAGGATGGGGATCATCTGCTCACAGTAGTGGTTAGTGAACCGCGCAGTGTCTCTTGCTGGAAAGGCTTTCTCTGTTTCATCGACCTTGATGATCCTCTTGACTCGCTTTGTGGATGGCTTGACTAATGTTGAGAATGGTTCCGCAGCTAGCGCTCTTTTTGTTTCTCTTCTTGCCGGTGGTTTGGGAGCAGCTTTCTCTTTACCCTTCTTGGTGGCCATCCTGAAAAGGGAAAAGAAAAGTAACATGTAAAGCCAAGGGTTAAAGCAAGGAAGAGGACAGTACAAGTGATAATCAATGCCAAGGTAAAGAAGGATGTCGTTAACACATGGTCGCGACTACATGTGATCAGTTCATCAATGGAAATATAGCAAGTGCATATTATGGCAAGTAGATGCAAGATGTTTATTAGCATGCCGGCAAAGGCATGAGTAGCATAGATCAAGCATCAATAGCTTAAATATATTATCACTCGTAACAAATTAACAATCACGTTTGTATTGACAATTATATTTAATTAATAAAAGGTTGCAAGGGTTTTGTGAAAAACAGGCAGTAGAGTATAAGAATAGAGAAATTAAAAATTCACAATGCCATATGGACTTTTCACAAACACTTGGTAGGCATGTAAAATATGTTAGGGAAAGTATGAGATCCAACATGCAAGCAAACCAAAATATCCACAAGAAAAATATAGAAGAGAACAATCACCCATGTAAATATCTAACACCAACATAAAAATGCATAGAAGAAGAAAGAAAAAAAACCATAGATAATGAAATTAAAAGAAAAAAAAGAAGAAGGAAACATAAATTAATGTAATAATGGAAGAGTAAAAGGGGAAGAAGAAAAAAACCTTGATGAAGAAGATGAAGAAGGAAGGAAGAAAGTAATAGAAAGTAAGAAAGAATAGGGAAGAAGAAAGAAAGAAGAAAGAAGAAATAATTAGGATTGAAAAGAATTAGGATTTGAGGGGTGGAAGGTGTGAAATCAGGCGCTGAGGTGTTTTAGTTGTGCGTCGCAAGCGCGTACGCGTGCATCACGCGTACGCGCGGATCTCTTTTTTTTTTTAATCGACGCGTACGCATCAGAGACGCGTACACGTGACATGAGTTGTGCAAATGGCACAGAGGCAGCCTCACGCATGCACAACTCTCTGTTCAGTACGCACATTTGCCAAAATTTGAAACGATGCGTAGGCGTCAGGGATGCGTACGCGTCGGTGGTCTGGATGGGAAAACGACACGTACGCTTCAGGGACTCATACACGTGATAGGACTTGTGTGCTAGCATAGTTCCAGCCCCACACCAGCACAACTCTCTGCCCAAATACACATTTACGCCGATTTCATCATCCACGTGTGCATGTGCTGGACGCGTACGCGCGGAGTGCCAACATTTCAATCGACGCGCACACGTCAGGGATGTGTACGCGTGAGTAAGTTTGTGCGCAAGGCACCCTTCCCGCGCCATTCCCGCGCAACTCTCTGTTCAATCTTTATTTTTTATGCACACGCATATGACGCGTACGCGTCACTGACGCTTGCGCGTCGTGTGCGTTTTTTTTTTCAGAATGCAGAATGCAGTATACAACTAATTTATGCAGAGATTATGAATGGATACCGAGGAAAACAAAACAAAATAGAGTGAAGAAGAAAACTGAAAGGTCGTACCATGGTGAGTTGTCTCCCACCTAGCACTTTTCTTTAACGTCCTTAAGTTGGACGGTCCACTAGCTCAGTCTTCTGCTGTGGGTGGATCCTCCAAGAGGAAGATTTCCAGCTCCTTATTTTTCTTCATCTTCTCACCATGATATAGCTTTAAGCGATGTCCATTAACCTTGATGAATTTGGAGCTTGAAGGATGACTCAGATGAAAGACTCCGTATGGCTCTGCCTTCTCTACTCTGTAGGGACCTTCCCATCTAGATCTCAGCTTGCCTGGCATGAGCCGCAGTCTAGAGTTATAAAGGAGAACCAACTTCCCAGGTCTGAATTCTCTCCTCTTGATGTGCTTGTCATGTACATCCTTCATCTTTTCTTTGTATAGCCTGGAGTTATCATATGTTTCTAGGCGAAGGTTCTCCAATTCTTGTAGTTGCATCTTTCTTTCCGCTTCGGCCTTCTCAAATCCCATATTGATCTCTTATACCGCCCAGAATGCTTTGTGTTCTATCTCTACTGGGAGGTGACAGGTCTTTCCATAAACCAGGCGGATGGGGCTCATCCCTATAGGTGTCTTGTATGCTGTCCGATATGCCCAAAGCGCATCTTGTAGCCTGGTGCTCCAATCCTTCCTATGAGGCTTGACTATCTTCTCCAGGATACACTTTATTTCTCTGTTAGACACCTCCGCTTGTCCATTAGTATGGGGGTGGTAGGCTGTCGCTACCTTATGAATGACACCATGCTTCTTCAGTAGAGTGGTCAATCTCCTGTTACAAAAATAGGTGCCTTGATCACTCACGATTGCTCGTGGTGATCCAAAGTGACAAATAATATGGTTTCTAACAAAAGAGGCAACAGTGTTAGCATGATCAGTATGAGTAGGAATTGCTTCCACCCATTTAGAAACATAATCTACAGCTAAAAATATATATATGAAACCGCTTGAGTTTGGAAATGGACCCATGAAGTCAATGCCCCAAATATAAAAAATCTCACAGAACAACATAATTTGTTGGGGCATCTCATCCCTCTTGGATATATTACCAAACCTCTGGCATGGGGAACAAGATTTATAGAAGGCAGTAGCATCTTTAAAAAGAGTAGGCCACCAGAATCCACAGTCTAAAATTTTTCTAGCTGTTCTTTGAGGGCCAAAATATCCACCACTCTCAAAGGAGTGGCAGGCCTCTAAACTGAACTGGAATTCTGATTGAGGCACACACTTCCTAATTATTTGGTCAGCACCATACCTCCATAAATATGGATCATCCCATATATAATATTTGGACTCGCTTTTTAGCTTGTCCCTTTGATGTTTAGTAAAGTTGGGAGGGAAGGTATGACTAACTAGATAATTAGCTATAGGCGCATACCAAGGAACTACTTCAAATACTGTATGCAAGCTATCAAATGAAAAAGCATCATTGATAGGAGTGGAGTCAGCCTTAATGTGCTTAAGACGACTCAAGTGGTCCGCCACTAAATTCTGAGAACCACTCCTATCCTTAATTTCTAAATCAAATTCTTGCAGCAGCAGTATCCAACGTATTAGCCTTGGTTTGGACTCTTTTTTAGCTAATAAATACTTTAGGGCTGCATGGTCTGAGTACACTACCACCTTAGTACCAAGTAAGTAGGCTTAGAATTTATCCAGAGCAAAAACAATAGCTAAAAGCTCTTTCTCAGTGGTAGTGTAATTAGACTGAGCAGCGTCTAAGGTCTTTGTAGCATAAGCAATTACAAAAGGATCCTTACCTGCACGCTGAGCCAGCGCCGCTCCTACAGCATGGTTGAATGCATCACACATAATCTCAAAGGGCTGGCTCCAGTATGGTCCTCTCACAATTGGAGCTTAAGTTAAGGCGATCTTCAGCTTATCAAATGCCTTCATACAGTCCTCACTCAGCTCAAACTCAACATCCTTCTACAGCAGTCTGGATAAAGGTAATGATACCTTACTGAAGTCCTTGATGAATCTCTGGTAGAAACCTGCATGGCCAAGGAATGAACGGACTTCCCTCACGGAGGAGGGATAAGGTAAACTAGAAATGACATCTACCTTTGCTGGATCTACAGAAAATACCAGTATTAGAGACAACATGTCCTAGAACAATACCTTGTTTGACCATAAAATGCACTTTTCAAAATTCAGAACAAGGTTTGAACTAACACACCTGTCTAATACTCTAGATAAACTATCCAAACAAAGGCTAAAGGAATCACCGTATACGCTAAAATCATCCATGAAAACTTCCATACAACTCTCAATAAGATCAGATAAAAAACTCATCATACACCTTTGGAAAGTGGCTGGTGCATTGCATAAGCCAAAAGGCATCCTCTTATAAGCATAAGTTCCAAAGGGACATGTAAAAGTAGTCTTTCCTTGATCTTCGGGAGCTATATGAATCTGAAAATAGCCTGTGTAACCATCTAAAAAGCAGTAATGCAATTTACCTGACAGGTAATCTAGTATTTGATCAATGAATGACAGGGGGTAGTAATCCTTACGAGTGGCCTGGTTGAGGCGCCTGTAATCAATGAAAACCCTCCAAGAATTCTGCACTCTAGTTGCTATGAGCTCTCCTTGCTCATTCTTCACTGTAGTGACTCCAGACTTCTTAGGCACCACTTGTACTGGGCTAACCCATTTGCTATCTGAGATGGGATAGATGATATCTGCCTCAAGTAATCTGGTCACTTCCTTCTTGACAACCTCCAAGATGGTGGGATTCAGTCTTCTTTGGGGTTGACGGACAGGCCTTGCTCCCTCTTCTAAGAATATTCTGTGCTCACAAACTTGAGGGCTGATTCCCACTATATTCGCAAAGCTTCACCCAATTGCTTTCTTGTGTTTTCTCAGCAAACTAAGCAACTGCTCCTCTTATTGGGGTGTGAGTTCCCTTGCAATGATAACTGGGAGCTTCTGATTGTCCTCAAGGTAAGCATACTTAATGTGGGGTGGGAGGGGCTTTAACTCCATTTTCTGCTCCTGACCGGGCACTAGATCTTCTGGAGCTAGTGATAATGGCAAAGTGTCCTCATTGTGTTCAGATGGTTTTTCCACACTTGGACCATGCTCCATGTGCATCTCTTCTACTTCTTCTTGGTGGAACGCAGCTACAGTCTCATCAATGATGTCGCACTGAAAGATGGAATGGTCTTCCAGAGGATGCTTCATAGCTTCATTCAGGTTGAAGCTCACTGCTCGGCCGTCTATCTCAAAAGAATAGGTTCCTGAGAATGCATCTAACTTGAACTTTGAGGTCTTCAGGAATGGTCTTCCGAGTAGGATGGATGATGGCCTTCCTGAGTCATTTTGGGGGCATCTCTAAAATATAGAAGTCAATGGAAAATGTGAGCCCCTTAATGCTCACCAGCACGTCCTCAGCAATTCCAACCACTGTAATAATGCTTTTATCTGCTAACACAAAACGAGCTGCCGACCTTTTTAAGGGAGGGAGCCTTAAAGCATCATATATAGACAAAGGCATAATACTCACGTATGCTCCTAAGTCACACATGCAGTCAAAAAATATTACACCACCAATGGTACAGTTAACCATGCATGGACTTGGGTCACTACATTTTTCAGGTATATCCCCTATTAAAGCAGATATGGAACTACCCAAAGGAATAGTTTCTAATTCATTAATCTTATCCTTATGCATGCACAAATCCTTTAGAAACTTCGCATATTTAGGTACTTGTTGAATAACATAAAAAAGGGGAACAGTTACCTCAACCTTTTTGAAGATTTCTACCATTTTTGGGTCAAGTTCTATCTGCTTTCTGGGCTTCCTTGTAAGGTGTGAAAGTGGGACAGGAATGGCGTCTCGTATAGCTTCAGCTTCCTTTGGCTTTCCATTCCCTGGTTGAGCTGCTTCTTCTTCAACCATGTCTTGTACTACATCTTCCTCTTCAACATCCTCCACTTCAACCATGTCTTCAACTGGGGCGTGTTCTTGTGGGCTTGGTTCCTCCTGATTCCTCTCTTACAGTGTAGTTCTGGACCTCAAAGTGATGGCATTGATGCCACCCTTGGGGTTGGGTAAGGGTTGAAAAGGAATTCCACTGGAGCTTGAAGGCTAGTTATTGGGAGTGTTCATTGATCCGATCTGTGAGGCAAGAGCTTGTATAGCAGAGGTCAGACCGTTCAAAGTGGAGCTAAGTGTGCTCTCCATGGCCTTTTGTCTTTGCTCAATAGACTAAAGCAATTCATCATTAGAAGAAGAAGAAGGGGGGTAAGTGATCTGAGGGGTCTGCTGTTGGTTGTTCTGAGGCGCTTGAGACTGTCTTAGGTGAGGTACTCCATAAGGCTGGTGCTGGTTCTGCTGATACCGGTTTTACTGATTGTTATTATTATTCCACCTCTGATTTTCCTGGTGGTCTCTACCTCCTCTGTTATGGTTGTCCCTCCAGCCTTGGTTGGAATTATCTCTCCACCCCTAGTTGGAGTGGTCGTACCAACCTTGGTTATAGTTCCCACCTTGGTTATAGTTGCCGCCTTATTGATAGTATCCTTGATTTGGACGGTCATAGAAATTGTGAGTAGTGTTGCGACGAAATTGTGATTCACACTTTTCAAAACTCCGTACAACTAACCAGCAAATGCACTGGGTCGTCCAAGTAATACCTTACATGAGTAAGGGTCGATCCCACGGAGATTGTCGGCTTGAAGAAAGCTATGGTCATCCTTGTAAATCTCAGTCAGGAGGATTTAAATGGTTATGAGGTTTTGATAATTAAAAAATAAATAAAACATAAAATAAAATAAAGTTACTTATGTAATTCATTGGTGGAAATTTCAGATAAGCGTATGGAGATGCTTTGTTGCTTCTGAACCTCTGCTTTCCTATAGCCTTCTTCCAACCATGCGTGCTCCCTTCCATGGCAAGCTGTAGGATCCTCTCAGTGAAAATGGTCCTCTACGGTTTCTGCATGGCTAATCAACTGTCAGATTTCTCGTCTCGGATGAAAAATACCAGGCACAGCTACCGCATGGCTAATCATCTGTCGGCTTCCGCTAGCGTCAGAATAGGATCCATTGATCCTTTTGCACACTGTCACTTGTGCCCAACATTCGCAGGTTTGAAGCTCGTCACAGTCATCCCTTCCCAGATCCTACTTGGAATACCACAGACAAGGTTTAGACTTTCCGGATCCCAGGAATGCTGCCAATGATTCTAGCCTATACCACGAAGGTTCTAATCTCAGATTCAGATGCTCTGTTGTCAGGAGACACAATGTGAATCATTGATTAGAAACCCAAGAGAATATACTCTGGCTGTCGTCCAATAACTACGTTGAACATCATGTAGACCGCTTGTGGTTGTTAGGTAAGCAGATCTTGGCTAAGCGAGTAATGAAGATAGTGGGTGATTATCATGGGTCACCCCTTCATTCTGACTTAACTGAATTAAGTACGAGAGTATATCATGGAGAAGAAGTAGGCGTGAATTGAAAGAAAAATAGTAGTACTTGCATTAATTCATGAAGAACAGCAGAGCTCAACACCTTAATCTATGGGGTGTAAAAACTCCACCGTGGAAAATACATAAGTGAAAAAGGTCTAGGCATGGCCGTGAGGCCAACCTCCAAACGTGAAAAGAGATGATAAAAGTTACATATGATCAAAAGATGTAAAATAAATCTCTAAAAGTAGTTTTTATACTAAACTAGTAACCTAGGGTTACAGAAAATGAGTAACTAAGTGCAGATAGTGCAGAAATCCATTTCCGGGGCCCACTTGGTGTGTGCTTGGACTGAGCATTGAATCTTTTTCGTGCATAGATGAGCGGGACTAGTAGCTTTTTTGCTTCTGAACAGTTTTGGCGTCGCACTTTATCCTTTGAAGTTCAGAATGATTGGCATCCATAGGAACTCAGAATTCAGATAGTGTTATTGATTCTCCTAGTTCAGTATGTTGATTCTTGAACACAGCTACTTTATGAGTCTTGGCCGTGACCCTAAGCATTTTATTTTCCAGTATTACCACCGGATACATAAATGCCACAGACACATAACTGGGTGAACCTTTTCAGATTGTGACTCAGCTTTGCTAGAGTCCCCCGTTAGAGGTGCCCAGAGCTCTTAAGCACACTCTTTTTGCTTTGGACCACGACTTTAACCGCTCAGTCTCAAGCTCTTCACTTAACACCTTCACGCCACAAGCACATGGTTAGGGATAGCTTGGTTTAGCCGCTTAGGCCAGGATTTTATTCCTTTGGGCCCTCCTATCCATTAATGCTCAAAGCCTTGGATCCTTTTTACCCTTGCCTTTTGGTTTAAAAGGCTATTGGCTTTTTCTGCTTGCTTTTTCTTTTTCTTTCTTTTTTCTTTATTTTTTTCGCCACTTTTTTTCGCAAGCTTTTCTTTTCACTTCTTTTTCTTGCTTCAAGAATCAATTTTATGATTTTTCAAATTATCAATAACATTTCTCATTTTTCATTATTCTTTCAAGAGCCAACAATTTTAACGTTCATAAACAATAATATAAAAAATACGCACCGTTCAAGCATTCATTCAGAAAATAAAAAGTATTGCCACCACATCAAAATAATTAGATTATTTTCAAGATAGAATTTGAAATTCATGTACCTCTTTTTCTTTTTCAGAAAACATTTTTTTTCATTTAAGAAAGGTGAAAGATTCATAGGACATTCATAGCTTTAAGACATAGACACTAGACACTAATGATCATGTAATAAAGACACAAACATAGATAAAACATAAAGCATAGAAATCGAAAAACAGAAAAATAAGAACAAGGAAATTAAAGAACGGGTCCACCTTAGTGATGGCGGCTAGTTCTTCCTCTTGAAGATCTTATGGAGTGCTTGAGCTCCTCTATGTCTCTTCCTTGCCTTTGTTGCTCCTCTCTCATGGACTTTTGGTCCTCTCTGATTTTATGGAGGATGATGGAGTGCTCTTGGTGCCCCATTCTTAGTTGTTCCATGTTAGAACTCAGTTCTCCTAAAGATGTGTTGAGTTGCCCCCAATAGTTATGTGGAGGAAAGTGCATCCCTTGAGGCATCTCAGGAATTTCATGATGAGGAATTTCCTCATGCTCTTGTTGAGGTCCATGAGTGGGCTCTCTTGTTTGCTCCATCCTTTTTTTAGTGATGGGCTTGTCCTTTTCAATGAGGGTGTCTTCCTCTATGACAACTCCAGCTGAATTGCATAGGTGACAGATGAGATGAGAAAAGGCTAACCTTGCCAAAGTGGAAGGCTTGTCAGCCACCTTGTATAGTTCTAGAGATATGATCTCATGAACTTCCACTTCCTCTCCAATCATGATACTATGGATCATAATAGCCCGGTCCACAGTAACTTCTGATCAATTGCTAGTAGGAATGATAGAACGTTGGATAAACTCCAACCATCCCCTAGCCACGAGTTTGAGGTCAGGCCTTCTCAATTGAACCGGCTTGCCTCTTGAGTTTCTCTTCCATTGAGCTCCTTCCACACAGATGTCCATGAGGACTTGGTCCAACCTTTGATCAAAGTTGACTCTTCAAGTGAAAGGATAAGGATCACCTCTTATTATTGGCAAGTTAAATGCCAACCTTACAGTTTCTGAACTGAAATCCAAGTATTTCCCCCGAACCATTGTGAGCCATTTCTTTGGGTTCGGGTTCACACTTTGGTCATGGTTCCTAGTGATCCATGAATTAGCATAGAACTCTTGAACCATTAAGATTCCGACTTGTTAGATGGGGTTGGTGAGAGTTTCCCAACCTCTTCTTTGAATCCCACGTTGGATCTTCGGATATTCACTCTTTTTGAGCATGAAAGGAACCTCGGGGATCACCTTTTTCTTGGCCACAACTTCGTAGAAGTGGTCTTGATGTACTTTTAAGATGAATCTCTCCATCTCTCATGACTCGAAGGTGGAAGCAATTGCCTTTCCTTTCCTCTTTCTAGAGGTTTCTTCGGCCTTAGGTGCTATTAATGGTTATGGAAAAACAAAAAGCAGAGCTTTTTCCACACCAAACTTAAAATGTTTGCACGTCCTCGAGCAAAAAGAAAGAAGAAATGAGGAGAAGAAGAAGAAATGGAGGAGATAGAGGGGAGGAGTGAATTCGGCCAAGGGGGTTGAGGTGTGTAAGATGTGTGAAATTGAAGGTGGTGAGGAGGGGAATTTATAGGGTAAGAGAGAGAGGGAATGCGTGTAATAGGAGTTGGGTTTGGGAGGGAAATGGTTTGAATTTGAATGATGAGGTAGGTGGAGTTTTATGATGGATGGATGTGAGTGGTGAAGAGATTATGGAGAAGAGGGTAAGATTTGATAGGTGAAGGGTATTTGGGGAAGAGGTATTGATGGGATTGGTCAAGGGTATTTGGGAAAGAGTGTTATGGAAAGGTGTAAAGAGGATAGAAGAAGAGGTGGGGTAGGTGGGGATCCTGTGGGGTCCACAGATCCTGAGGTGTCAAGGAATTCTGCTCCCTACACCATTCTGGCATGTAAACGCCCTCTGTGTGCCAATTCTGGCATTTAACGCTAGCTCTGCTACCTTTCCTGGAGTTAAACGCCAGTCTGCTGCCCCTTTCTGGCGTTTAACGCCAGCCAGACACCCTTTTTTGGCATTAAACGCCCAGAATGATGCCCATTTTGGCGTTTAACGCCCAGAATGCTGCCAGACTGGGTGTTAAACGCCCATTCTACTATCCTTACTGGCGTTTAAATGCCAGTAAGCATGTCCTCCAGGGTGTACTATTTTTGATGTTGTTTTTTATTCTACTTTAATTTTGTAGTTGTTTTTGTGACTTCACATGATCATCAACCTAAAGAAAACATAAAATAACAATAGAAAATAAATAAATATAATTAGATAACATTGGGTTTCCTCCTAATAAGCGCTTCTTTAATGTCAATAGCTTGACAGTGAGCTCTGAGAGAGCTTCACAGAGACTCAGAGCTTAATGGTGGCCTCCCAACACCAAACTTAGAAGTTGAGTGTAGGGGCTCTGTTTGACTCTGTATTGAGAGAAGCTTTTTATGCTTCCTCTACATGGTTACAGAAGAAGATCCTTGAGCCTTAAACACAAGATAGTTCTCATTCAATTGAAGGACCAACTCTCCTCTCTCCACATCAATCACAGCTCTTGTTGTGGCTAGGAAGGGTCTTCCAAGGATAATGGATTCATCCTCCTCCTTCCCAGTGTCTAGGATTATGAAATCAGCAGTAATGTACAGGTCTTCCACCTTTATTAAGACATCCTCTACAAGTCCATAAGCCTATTTCCTTGATTTGTCTGCCAATTCTAGTGAGAATTTAGCAACTTGTACCTCAAAGATCCCTAGTTTCTCCATTACAGAGAGTGGCATGAGGTTTATTCCTGACCCTAGGTCACAAAGAGCCTTCTCAAAGGTCATGGTGCCGATGGTACAAGGTATTAAGAACTTTTTGGGATCCGGTTTCTTCTAAGGTAACTTTAGTTACCCCAAAGCATTCAGTTCATTGATGAGCAATGGAGGTTCATCCTCCCAAGTCTCATTACCAAATAACTTGGCATTCAGCTTCATGATTTCTCATAGATATTGAGTAACTTGCTCTTCAATAATATCTTCATCCTCTTCAGAAGAATAATACTTATCAGAGCTCATGAATGGCAACAGTAAGTTCAGTAGAATCTCTATGGTCTCTGTATGAGCCTCAGATTCCTTTGGTTCCTCATTAGGGAACTCCTTAGTGGTCAGTAGACGTCCATTGAGGTCTTCTTCACTGGAAATCACTGCATCTTCCTCCTCTACAGGTTCGTCCATGTTGGACATATTGATGGCCTTGCACTCTCTCTTTGGATTCTCTTCTGTATTGCTTGGGATAGTACTAGGAGGAATTTCAGTAACTCTTTTACTCAACTGACCCACTTGTCCCTCCAAATTTCTGATGGAGGACCTTATTTCAGTCATAAAACTGAGAGTGGTCTTAGATAGATCAGAGACTATGGTTGCTAAGTCAGAGAGGATCTACTTAGAATTCTCTGTCTGTTGCTCAGAAGATGATGGAAAAGGCTTGCTATTGCCAAACCTATTTCTTCCACCATTATTATTATTCTTCTGATCCTTCCATGAAAAATTAGGATGATTCCTCCATAAAGGATTATAGGTGTTTTCATAGGATTCTCCCATGTAATTCACCTCTTCCATTCCAGGATTCTCAGGGTCATAAGCTTCTCCTTCAGGAGAGGCTTCTTTAGTGCTGCTTGATGCAGCTTGCATTTCAATCAGACTTTGAGAAATCATATTGACTTGCTGAGTCAATATTTTGTTCTGAGCCAGTATGGCATTCAGAGTATCAATCTTAAGAACTCCTTTCTTCTGAGTTGTCCCATTATTCACAGGATTTCTTTCAGAAGTGTACATGAACTGGTTATTTGCAACCATTTCAATGAGTTCCTGGGCTTCTGCAGACATCTTCTTCAGATGAAGAGATCCACCAACAGAGTGGTCTAATGACATCTTGGACAATTCAGACAGACCATCATAGAATATACATAAGATGCTCCATTCTGAAAGCATGTCAGAAGGACACCTTCTGATCAATTGCTTGTATCTTTTCCAAGCTTCATAGAGGGATTCACCTTCCTTCTGTCTGAAGCTTTAGACTTCCACTCTAAGCTTGCTCATCTTTTGAGGTGGAAAGAATTTGGCCAAGAAAGTATTGACCAACTTTTTCCAAGAGTTTAGGCTTTCTTTAGGTTGTGAGTCTAACCATATCCTAGCTCTGTCTCTTATAGCAAAGGGGAAAAGCATAAGTCTGTAGACCTCGGGATTAACCCCATTGGTCTTAACAGTGTCACAGATTTGCAAGAATTCAGCTATGAATTGATGAGGATCTTCCAATGGAAGTCCATAAAACTTGCAATTCTGCTGCATCAGAGAAACTAATTGAGGCTTAAGCTCAAAGTTGTTTGCTCCAATTGCAGGAATTGAGATGCTTCTTCCATAGAAGTCAGAAGATGGTGCAGTAAAGTCACCAAGCATCTTCCTTGCATCTCCACCATTGTTGTTATTTTCAGCTGCCATGTCTTCTTCTTTTTCGAAAATTTCTATAAGGTCCTCTCCAGAGTGTTTTGCTTTAGCTTCTCTTAGTTTCCTTTTTAGAGTCCTTTCAGGTTCAGGATCAGCTTCAACAAGAATGTCCTTATCCTTGTTCCTGCTCATATAAAAAAGAAGAGAATAGAAAAGAAGAGGAATCCTCTATGTCACAGTATAGAGATTTTTTTTTTGTGAGTAGAAGAATAGAAGAATGAGGTAGACATAGAATGAGAAGAATTCAAACACAGAGAGAGGGAGAGGGTTTGAATTATAAGAAGAAGAGAAGTGTTAGTAAATAAATAAAATAAATAGAAAGAGATAAGAGAGAGAAGAAATTCGAATTTAAAAAGAGGGAGAAGAAAAATATTTTTATTTTTATTTAATTGATTAAGTTAGAATTCGAAAATTAAGAGAAGAAATAAAAGTAATATGAAAACTAAATTAATTAATTAATTAAAAAGATTTTTGAGAAAGTTGTTAGTTGGTTTTCGAAAATTAGAGAGAGAGAAAAGTAGTTAGGTGGTTTTGAAAAATATAAGAAGTTAGAAAAAGATTTTAAAATTAAATTTTGAAAAAGATATGATTGAAATTTGTTTTGAAAAAGATTGAAAAGGAAATTAAAAAGCTTTTATTTTGAAATTAAAGTTGATTACTTGACTAATAAAAAACTAAAAGATATGATTCTAGAATTTAAAAATTGAACCTTTCTTAATAGGCAAATAACAACTTGAAGTTTTTGAATCAAAACGTTAATTGTTAGTAATAATTTCGAAAATATGAAATAAAATTAAGAAAAAGATTTTGAAAAAATTTTAAGAAAAATTTCGAAAATAATAAGAAAAATAAAAAGAAAGATTTGATTTTGAATAAGATTTGAAAAGATAAATAATTTTAAAATTAAAATTTTTGACTTAACTAAAAAAAAGATATGATTTTGAAAATTTTTTGACTAATTTAATGCAAGATTTCAAAAATTATGAAATAAAATTAAGAAAAAGATTTTGAAATTTTATTTGAAGATTTTCGAAAACATTAAAAGAAAAATGAAAAAGATTTTGAAAAATTTTAAGAAATTCGAAAATATGAAAGAAAAATAAAAAAGAGATTTGAAAAGATAGAATTTTTAAATTGAAATTTTGACTTGACTAACAAGAAACGACTAAATTTTAAAATTTTTTTACCAAATCAAACCAAAATTTCGAAATTTATTAGTAAAATAAGGGAAAGATATTATTTTTGATTTTTTTGATTTAATGAAGGAAGAGAAAAACTACAGAATGACACAAAACATGAAAATTTAAGATCAAAACAAATAATGCATGCAAGAACACTTTGAATGTCAACATGAACACCAAGAACACTTTGAAAATCATGATGAACATCAAGAACATATTTTTAAAAATTTTTAAGAAAAGAAAGATATGCATGACACCAAACTTAGAAATTTTTAATGTTTAGACACTATGAATTCGAAAATGCATATGAAAAATAAGAAAAGACACAAAGTAAGAAAAATTAAAGATCAAATAAGGAAAATCATCAAGAACAACTTGAAGATCATGAATAACACATGATGAATTTTCAAAAATTTTAAGAAAATTTAAAAAAATGTAATTGACACCAAACTTTAAATTTGACACTAGACTCAAACAAGAAACACAAATTTTTTGGTTTTTATGGTTTTATTAATTTTTTTGTATTTTTTTCGAAAATAGAAATAAAAAATAAAAGATTAAACATAAAATAAAATTACCTAATCTAAGTAACAAGATGAACCGTCAGTTGTCCAAACTCGAACAATCCCCGGCGACGGCGCCAAAAACTTGGTGCGGCGAAATTGTGATTCACACTTTTCACAACTGCGCACAACTAACCAGCAAGTGCACTGAGTCGTCCAAGTAAAACATAAATAAAATAAAATAAAATAAAACATAAAATAAAACATAAAATAAAATAAAGTTACTTATGTAATTCATTGGTGGGAATTTCAGATAAGCGTATGGAGATGCTTTGTTGCTTCTGAACCTCTGCTTTCCTATAGCCTTCTTCTAACCATGCGTGCTCCCTTCCATGGCAAGTTGTAGGATCCTCTCAGTAAAAATGGTCCTCTACGGTTTCTACACGGCTAATCAACTGTCGGATTTCTCGTCTCGGATGAAAAATACCAGGCACAGCTACCGCATGGCTAATCATCTGTCGGTTCCCGCTAGCGTCGGAATAGGATCCATTGATCCTTTTGCACACTGTCACTTGCGCCCAATATTCGCAGGTTTGAAGCTCGTCACAGTCATCCCTTCCCAAATCCTACTCGGAATACCACAGACAAGGTTTAGACTTTTTGGATCCCAGGAATGATGCCAATGATTCTAGCCTATACCACGAAGGTTCTAATCTCAGATTCAGATGCTCTGTTGTCAGGAGAGACGATGTGAATATTTGATTAGAAACCCAAGAGAATATACTCCGACTGTCGTCCAATGACTACGTTGAACATCATGTAGACCGCTTGTGGTTGTCAGGCACGCGGATCTTGGCTAAGCGAGTAATGAAGATAGTGGGTGATTTTCATGGGTCACCCCTTCATTCTGACTTAACTGAATTAACTACGAGAGTATATCTTGGAGAAGAAGTAGGCATGAATTGAAAGAAAAATAGTAGTACTTGCATTAATTCATGAAGAACAGCAGAGCTCCACACCTTAATATATGGGGTGTAGAAACTCCACCGTGGAAAATACATAAGTGAAAAAGGTCTAGGCATGGCCGTGAGGCCAGCCTCCAAATGTGAAAAGAGATGATAAAAGTTACATATGATCAAAAGATGTAAAATAAATCTCTAAAAGTAGTTTTTATAGTAAACTAGTAACCTAAGGTTACAGAAAATGAGTAACTAAGTGCAGATAGTGCAGAAATCCACTCCCGGTACCCACTTGGTGTGTTCTTGGGCTAAGAATTAAAGATTTTTCGTGCATAGGCTGTTCTTGGAGTGAAACGCCAGCTTGGGTGCCAGTTTGTGCGTTTAACTCCAGTTCTGGTGCCAGTTTGGGCGTTTCACATCAGGAAGTTTTAGGCTGGCTTTGAATGCCAGTTTGGGTCATCAAATCTCGAGCAAAATATAAACTATTATATATTTCTGGAAAGCCCAAGATGTCTTCTTTCTAACGCAATTGAGATCGTGCCAATTGGGCTTCTGTAGCTCCAGAAAATCCACTTCTAGTGCAGGAGGGTCAGAATCCAACAACATCTGTAGTCCTTTTTCAGCCTCTGAATCAGATTTTTGCTCAGGTCTCTCAATTTCAGCCAGAAAATACCTGAAATCACAGAAAAACACACAAACTCATAGTAAAGTCCATAAATATGATTTTTGAATAAAAACTAACAAAAATATAATAAAAAGTCACTAAATCATACTAAAAACTATGTAAAAACAATGCCAAAAAGGGTATAAATTATCCGCTCATCAGTAGCTGCCAAGGTGTTGTCCTCTTGTTGGAGTTGTGGACACTCATCAGTGTAATGACTATAATCAGCACATATTTCGCATACCCTCTGAGGGACCAGTTGTTGATGATGTTGTGGTGAGGGGGGGTTGAGATTGTTGTTGGCCCAGATGTATCTGCCTCAGTAGGTTGGTCATCTCACATAGACTCTGTGTAAGAGCAGTAGTCTCAATGCTAGAGGAAACCTCTACAATAGCCTTGGGGTGGCTGTTCCTGTGCCTGTGATTCTGAGTGGACTCAGCTAAGTCGCTGATCAGTTGCCACACTTCATTTGCGATCTTGTACTTTTTCAGAGAACTGTTACTAGCACCATCCAATGTAGTCTTATCCTGAGGCTTCATGCCTTGTGTGAAGTAGCTGATCAATACCAACTTGTCAATCATGTGGTGGGAACATGCATCCAGAAGATTCTTGAAGCGCTCCCAGTACTCATAAAGGGTTTCTGATTCACCTTGGATGATGCAGGAAATCTCCTTCCTCAGTCTGTCTGTAACTTCAGCCGGAAAGTATTTTTCCGAGAATTCTCTCCTGAGCATGTCCCAGTTTGTAACAACTGCTTCAGGTTGAGTGTAGTACCACTCCCTCGCCTTTCCCTCAAGAGAAAATGGGAAGGCGGTTAGCAGAATAGAAGTTTTATCTGCACCATGATGCCTAACAGTAGAACAGACTGTTTGGAAATCCCTGAGGTGCTTTATAGGCTCCTGAGCAGGCAAGCCATGAAACTTAAGTATCAAGTTGATTAGCGCAGTCTTCAGTTCAAAATCTGCAGCCAAATTTGGGTGACGCCTTGATACGGTTGCAGTGTAAAGTTTGGAGCTCCAGCTTCCTGGAGAGTGATCCTCGTTGGCTCCGCCATATTACCTGCACGTAAATCAACCAAATTAGTAGAAGAGGAGCTTGTTTCTTCCTCAAATGGCAGTTCAGATTTGCCCTCAGATGAGATTGGTGAATTGATAATAACCACTTCACTACCCTCAGAGGCTAACCGACGCCGAGCTCGCCTAATACGTGAAAGAGTTCTTTCAATTTCAGGATCAAATGCGGCTAAGCTCGGATCAGGCAATGAACGCGTCATTCAACAAAAGAAACATATGGCTCATGATAATAAACATATCAGGCAGTGAACGCATCATTCACTAGCACCAGCTAACTCAATCATCGTAGTGACCAAGGTGGGAAATGGTAGAAGGCCACGGATGTGTGCTCGCCACATGCCTCGCCTGATCAACTGGGGGAAGTATACCTCCTTCCCCTCTATGACACAGCAAATCAGAAGGAGCATATCCATCGGAATCTCGGAAAAATGGGTAGTAAAGAGGACATAGTGGGCAAAACGATTTATCACAAAATTAAGAACAAAATACTGGGAGTAGAAATCCCAGGTCGTCTAACGAGTTGACAAAAGAGTGCAGCTTATTGGTCAGAGGTTTTCCAAGAGATTTTTGAGTTTGAGAAACAGAAAAATAAATAATTTTAAATAGAAGCAATGGAAATTAACGAGAGAATTTATATAATTCAACTAAAAGCCTTGACCGGGAGAAGATTAATTGGAAGTTCTATCCTTGTTGGATTTTTCCAAGTATAATAATAAAAGGTTGTTGTTCTACTTGGTCATCCCTTACTGAATAAGGAAAAGTCAAGTAACTAACTAACTAACTATATTCTCAAGTTCTAATCCTTTCCTAAGGAAGGATTATAGTTAGAGACTAAAGGGTTAGCCAACAACTTCCAATTAAGATTAACACTTGAGTATTCCAACTCAAGGTTCTCCTCTTAATCAACTCTCAATCAAGTTAGGAAACTACTCCATTAACATAAATATAACTTTCACAGAATTAAAACGGGAATAAAAGGAGGACATGATAAACAATAATTGAAAATTAATTAAAAATAAAAATAGTACTTTGCATTAATAAATCCCAAAGTGCAACATACTTATCCAAACAGGGTTGATGGGCAATAAAAAGTAAAGGGATAAGAAAACAAACTAGAATAATGAAACTTCAATGAAGGTAATGATTCTTCTCAGTATCCAAAGCAAAAGCAATAAACTCTAAAACTATGAATGTGAAGAACCCTAGAGGAAGGAGTAGAATCTCCTCTCTAAGATTCAAAACTAAAATAAAACTATGCGTAATGAGAATGTGTCTTAAGTCTCTGCTATTCCCTGGCTCTAGTCTGTGTTTCTGGGCTGAAAACTGGGTCCAAACTCGGCCCAAAATCGCTCCTAGCATTTTCTGTGATTTCTGCAGGTCGCGCATGTCATGCATACGCGTCAGTCACGCGAACGTGTCGATGGTCAATTTCGCGTGTCACGCGTACGTGTCAGGTACGCGCACGCATTGCTGCACAAACTCGCTTTCACGCATACGCGCCAGGTACACGCACGCATCGTTGCAAAAATCTCTAGATCACGCGCACGCGTGAGGCATGCATGCGCGTCGATGCTTGCTGGTCATCTCCTTAGTTTCTTGTGTTCCTTCCATTTTTGCAAGCTTCCTCTACATCCTCTAAGCCAATCCTGCCCTATAAAGCCTGAAATACTTAACACACAGATCATGGCATCGAATGGTATAAAGGAAAACTAAAGTACAAAAAGTAAAGGCTTAGGAAGCAAGTTTTCAATCATAGAACAAAACTAGGAAGGAATTATAAAATCATACAAATAGTATGAATAAGTGTGTAAAGACTTGATAAAAGCCACTCAAATCAGCACAAGATAAACCATAAAATAGTGGTTTATCAGTGTCAGTGGGCGGTAGCTGCTGATTTTGTTTATCCACTTCATTAAATGGATTCTTGGCATAGTTGGCATAAGGAGAGAGGGTAGAGACTTGAGATTTCTTCCTCTTTCTTGAGGTAGTAGCCTTTCCTTTTCCTCTATCGTCCATCCTGAAAGCAAATTTGACATGATATAAGCAAATAGGCCAAATAGGAGAATGGAAAGCAAGGAATGGCATATTAACATGAAGTGAGTCAAAAGGAAGAAAACTTGGAGTATAAGCAACAGGAATTAGCATCCAACACAAAAGCCATAAACCAAGAATTCAAGCAATATATGCATAATGCTTGTTCATTAAGCTCAATGAGCATCATACCCAAAAATAATGGTTAAAGAGTTAGTTGAAAACTAAAAAGAAAAATCAGCATGTTAGGCAAGTTAAAAGTTAGAAAAAGTGGTTCAAAGGTTAGGGGTATGATGGTCATTTGCTTAATCACAATGAATCACAAGTATGGATAACAACCATACTCACAAACATGAGGGAGAAGCAGTCGTTGATGATGAAATATGAGATTGCAAAGGAAGCAATGAATTGCGAACAAGTCATCAATCAATGTCATGGTCACTGATTATGCAATAATTGGTGCTGACAAAAGGTGAAATACACTTTGTGTAACATAACCCAAGTTAGAAACCAATTTTTGAATCAAGTGGGTTACACAAGTGAAATGCACCAATTATTGTAAAGGAGCGAACCGTGTTCGAGGAAATTGTCAAGTTAAATCAAGTGATGAGTGTAGCACAATTCAAAAGGCATTTGATTAACTTGAAAAGTGAAAGCACGTAAAGGTTCGAATGGATGCATATCACGGGAATCATGACAAAAGCGGCAATGCCAACCCAAGTGACCTAGGGTTGAACTTAGTAAACTCAATCGAAGCTCAATTTGAGAGGTACCAAGTCCAATCCTAAGTAAAGAGTTGAAGAACAACAATTTTCAGAAATTTGGGCAGCATTCTGAAAGTAATTTAGACGTTCCCGGATAGCAAATAGCAGCAACAAATCACACATGTATTCAGAAATCTCATCAAGCAAGAGAGAAGCATGCAATACATATGCACAGGCAGCATGAAACATAACTCAACAACTAGAATTCAGCAGGGCAGCAGTGAAAGAGCAGCAAAGCAATATCAATATGGATATAGAACAACTCATCAACCATCACTTAGCAAACAAGGAATATGCATTCGGAAGGTAAACAAATACAGAGCACTTATCAGGCCTAAAATCATCTAACCACAACTTAGCTACCTAACAACCTATGATCAACTAAAACATGCATATATAACTAACCTAGCAATCAAAAGTAATCAACTAACTAACTAATATGAACAACAAAATTAATTGAAAAGAAAGCAGAGACTCAAAGCAAGAGCAGAGGTGAGGGTAGGGAACCTGGAGTATAGCAAGATGGAACGGGAAATAAGAGAGGGGGCAGGAATAGTATCGCCCAAAATGGTGGTGGCGCAGAGGACTCACGACGGCGTAGGGCGCAGCGCGATGAGTAGAGGCCGGAGCAGAGGTATGAATGCAAAGCAGATGGAGAAGTGCAAAGGAATGGTGTTCAGTAATGTGTAGGGGCAGAATGTGAGAAGGGGAAAAAGAGAGAGTGGTGGTGAGGGTTGCGGAAGGGTTCGCCGGCAGCACTGGCGATGATGAGAGGAGTAAAGGTGAGAGGCCGAGGGTGAGAGAGGGCAGAGAAGAGAGAAACGGTGAGAGAAGGGAAGCGAGGAAGAGAGAAAGAGAAGAGGGAAGAGGATGGCGGCGGCGGTAGTGGCGTCTCGCCGGAGGGTGGTGGTTCTGGGAGTGAAGGTGATGGGTTATGGGATTTGAGGGAGACGAAGAGGGAGAGATGTTGGGGGTGAGGGTTGCGCGAATGCGCTAGGGTTCGCCATGTCCCTGGTTAAAGTTTTCCGAATCCACGCGTACGCGCACGGTAAGCGTCCGCGTGGGTGGGAAAATGAACGGGTGGCGCGGAAACGTCAGGTGCGCCTTCGCGTAGATGGGGATGTAGGCATGGATGTTGACGCATACAGTGCGCGTCCGCATGGGGTGAATTGGGCCAGAGGCTTAATGCTAGCCCAGGATTAGCACAACTCTCGGGCTGTAGGCCTGGGAACTGCTTCAGTGAATTGGCGCGCACGCGGTGTGTGCGCATCCGCATGCATTGCAAAGTATGTATATCGACGTGTATGCGTGCAGTGCGCATACGCGTGCAGGCGGTTATGCCATTAGCCTAGTGTTGGCGCGAGAGTGGCCCAACTCTCTGGAAATGTATGGGCCTGTATCTGCGTATGGATGCGCACGCGCACAGCATGCGTACGCGTCCTGCCCCCTTTTTTTTCAGAAATAACAAAAACAGCTCACAATCCTCCTAACACCACCTACAACTCAGAATTGACCAAAAAAATGCAAAATAACAAGAAATGTTTTTGGCTTTTTGAGAATTTTTCAAGTACAAGCAAAAGAGACTTGCTCCACAAGTAGCCTATAACCAATTTATTGAACCAAGTATATGGAAAGAAAACTATCTACAATGGTAACTCAATTCACTTATTAATCAAAAATGCAAGAGGGTAGAAAGAGTTTACCATGGTGGGGTGTCTCCCACCTGGCACTTTTAGTTTAAGTCCTTAAGTTGGACATTTAGGAAGCTCTTTGTCATGGTGGCTTATGCTTGTACTCATCCTTGATTCTCCAAGGATCTTTGCTCCTCAAATGATTCTCCACCCAAGATAGGAGCTTTCATAGTTGGTCTTCATGCTTTGATCCGGGATCCCATATCTTATTTTCACACCCATCTTCGAGTTGGTCTTCATGAATTTTTCGTTCGGGCAGGTGACAAGTAGAATTCTCTCTAGCACACCAAGTCTTCTTTATAGGCCCATGTAGAGTATCATTCATCCAATCATGGTCCCTATGCTTTAAAGCTTTGACCTCAATGAGCCTAATTCCGAACATCCAACTGCTACACAACTTCTTTTTACTCTTAACTCCACAAAAAGCTCTAAGTTGACCATCATTTCCAATCAAGCCATATTCAAGTGAGAAAGCAAAGCTTAGATTTGAGAATTTTACCCACTTGAACGATATGTTGGATGGTGGCTTGGGGAGGGAAACCTCCCCACACTTAGACAATACAAGGTCGACTTCCTTATGCTCTTCTTTGGGTATCCCCACCTATTGACAACTTCTTTCATCTTCTTCTTGCGTGTTGACTTCTTCCAATTCCTCCTCATCATCAATCAAGTCAAATTTAGGAGGTTGTGTGAAATCTACTTCCATATCAACTTCACCTTTGATGGAAGAGTCTTCAACGAGATCACCAACATCATTTGGTGTTGAGTTGTCTTTAATAGCTTTGATTTCATGTCCCATGGGAGGGGATTCAATTATTGATAAGAAATCATTGATGATTGAGTCCATCTTTTGATCAACCTTCTCATATTCTTCAATCCTTATATGCTCCGGAGGTTGTTGAGAGCCACATGGTGGTTCCGCATCTCCTAAATCTTCAACCACTTCTTTCTTTTCTTTAATGACCCTAGATTTCTCTAATTACTCCAATACAAAGTTCGACTCTTCCTTCTTCTCCACTAGATTTTCTAATCTCTCTTTCATGCTTTGCTCATCTTTTAATTTTTCACATGTGGCCACGGAAGCACCTTGAGTGTTCAAGTATTGGTAGGCTAAAATGTGCACTACCTTAGTCAAATTAGTCACAAACTCTAGGGTGTTCCTTTGCATATTCGCTTGGCCTTGAAGTAGCAAGATGAGAGAATCATCTATTGGGGCTTGGGGTGGATAGGAAGGTTCATTATTTTGGAGAAAGGGTTCATAGTAGGAAGGCGATTCTTCTTGGTAAGGGTATGGAGATGTTATGCATTGAGGTGGTTCTTCATAGTAATCATAATAGAATTATGGTGGTTCTAAAGGTTCTTGCTCATGATGGTCACAAGGATGTGGTATGGGTGATTGGTCATACGATAGATAAGGGTCACAAGAAGGTGCTTGCTAAAAATGGGCTTGTGAGTATGGTTGGTAGTCATGTTGAGGATAAGGTTCATAAGCGTATAGTGGTGATACTTGATTTTCACAAAAGGAGTTACCATAGCCATTGAATTGGCATGCACTAGGATGTGAATTATACCTATAAGTGTCTGGAGGTTGTTGCCAATATGAGTGATCAATTCCTTGAGGCTCCTCCCATCTTGAAGTGTTCCATCCTTGATACATGTTGTCATTAGAGTCCACATTTCCTACAACATAGTGAGAACCAAACTCATAGACAAAGTAAGAATTCATGATAGCAAGAGAAAATGAAAACAAAATCAAATAAGAAGCAAGAAAATTAAATCCTAAAGCTAGCAAGTACTAACAAAGAAGCAAAAGGCAAACCTATTTACAATAACCAATAACACAACACCATTGCAATTCCCCGGCAATGGTGCCATTTTGATGAATGGATTTTTGACAGTTTAAAATTTCACTAATGAAGTTTCATTGTAAAGTATAGTTTCTAAACCAACAATAATTCTTTCATGCAAAAATTTGTTTGTCACAAATACAAACCCCTAAAATCTATAAACCAAAGTATTTAAACCTTGGGTCGTCTCTCAAAGGAATTGCAGGATAGTGTTCTTGTTATTGGTTATGAGTTGTATATTTTGGGGTTTTGGATAAGAAACAAGAAAAGTAAATGGCAATAGAAATGTAAATGATAAAGCGGTCTTGGAAAGGATTGGTGGTTAACGATCTCTATCCTTATCACTAACCACAACATGAGAATTGGCAAGGATCAATCCCATTAAGTTATCCTCTAACTAGTAGTAAAGGAAAGTCAAATGAACTATATCAATCCAAGTCTATAAGTCCTAGTTCTCCACCAATTCAATTAGTGAGGTCTAGAGTTAATGGTTCCCAATCATCAATTACTTGGACATTAGTAACTCAAGAGTTCCTAAGTTATCTTCCCAAGCCAAGAGCATAAAATTATACTCTAAAATCCAACCAAGCAGTTTATCAAACACTTGGAAGGCACAAAAGGAAAGCATAGTAAATTGACAACAAGAATAGAATCTAACAATAATTATTGCAAGGAATTAATAACAACAATCAAAGGAAACACAATTATCATGAATTACCTCAAATTGAATTGAAAGAAAATAGAATGAACAAAAGTAGATCTACAACAAAGCATAGAAACAAAGTAGAAGGAATTATAACAAACAATAGAAGAATGATAAATGTAACAACAAAGAATTGAAGAGTAGAAGTAGATGAAAGCATGAATTAAAACCTAGATCTAAGAACTATACCTAATCCTAATTCTAATCCTAGAGAGAAGTGAGAGCTTCTCTCTCTAAAACTAACTAAAACTAATCCCTATGTGTGAAGTGATATGATGATGTGAAGTCCTCCTCCTTCCCCTTCATTCCTTGGTCTATTTAGCCTTTTCCCGCCAAAAACTCAGCTCCAAATTGGGCCAGAAACCCTCCAAAATCACCAGGCACGAGTTCTTCTTTAAAAATCACATGCGACCTTCGACGCGTATGCGTACAGTGTGCGTACGCGTCCATGGAGCATTTCGCAATCCGCGCATAGGCGCATAGTGCGCGCACGCGTCCATGAGCTTTTTCCAAATCTTTGGCTTTTCATGATTTTTCCACTTTGTATGCTTTCTTTTCACTCCTTTGATCCTTACCTAGCCTTTTTCAACCTGAAATCACTAGCAAACACATCAAGGCATCTAGTAGAATCAAAGGGAGATTAAAACTATCAATTTAAAGGTCTAAAAAGCATGTTTTCACATCTAAGCACAAATAAGGAGACAATCAAAAAACTATGCTAATTCATTGAATAAATATGAAAAAAGGTTATCAAAATGCTCTAAATCCAACACAAGATAAACCCTAAAAATGGGGTTTATCAAGACCTTTATAGAAGATCTTTATCCTGCTCTAACATGCGAACATGGCAGGGGGACATTTCCTAATCATCCGCTTGTACCTTTCCCAAGCATCGTAGAGGGATTCTCCCTCTTTCTGCTTGAAGATCTGAACATCTGTCATGAGCTCAGTCCATCTCTGTGAGGAGGAGAACCTGTTCAGGAATTTACTAACAGCCTTATCCCAAGTATTCACACTTCTTCTGGGCTCATAAATCCACCATAGCTTTGCTTGATCATTTAGAGCAAATGGGAAGAGTATTTGCCTGCAAACTTCAGGCTCTATTCCATTAGTTTCTACAGTGTCACAGAACTGCAAGAAGTCAGAGAGGAATTTATTTGGATCTTCCTGTGGAAGTCCACAAAACTGGCTATGTTGCTGCATCATCATGATCAGGCCGATGTTGACCTTAAAGTCATCTGGATCAATAGGAGGTCTACTAATATTCCTTTCATAAAAGTTAGGAGTGGGGGCTGCATAGGACCCCAAAGTTCTTCTGAACTGTTCATTCCCATTTGAGTCCATAATGAACTCTTCTTGTTCCTGCATACATAGAAAGGAAATAAAGAAAAATGGGAGTCTCTATGTCAAAGAATAGAGGACTCCCTATGAGATGTGAAGAAGAAAGAAGAATGAAGATGGAGAGAAGAGAAAAAGAATTCGAATGAAAGGGGGTAAAGAATTTGAAAATTGAAAAGTGAAAAGAGAAACTCGAAAAATATTTTTGTTAATTGAATTCGAAAATAAAAGCTAATTAAATAAAAAGATTTGAAAATTGAATGATGAATTTTGAAAAAGAAGAGAGGGAAATAGAAGGGAAGTTTTCGAAAATAGGAGAGAGAAGATTTAGTTAAGAAGTTTTGAAAAAGAAGAAAGAGAAAATAAGTAACTAATTAAGAAAGATTTAAAGTTAAGATAAGATAGAAGATTTGAAAAAGATTTAATTTTGAAATTTAAATTTAGAAAAGATAAGATAGAAATTGAAAAGATTTGAAAAAGATTTGATTTTGAATTTTGAAATAGAAACAAGATAAGATAAAGATTTGAAAATAAGTTGAAAAGATAAGATTGAAAATTTGAAAAAAAATTTGAAAAGGAAAGATTTGAAATTTGAATTTTAAAATTTGAATTTTGAAAATTGAATTTGAATTAGGATAAGATAAGATTTTGAAAATTAAATTTTTAAATTTTGAATTTTGAAACAAGATAAGATAAAGATTTGAAAAAGATTTGATTTTTTTGAAAAGATTTTTTGAAATTCAAATTTAAGATAAGATAAGATAATGATTTGAAATTTAATGAAAGATAATAAAAGATAAGATAAAGATTTGAAAAATTTTTGAATTTTAAAATTTAAAAGAAAGATAAGATAAGAAAGAATCAAATTAAAAGAAAGATATGATAAGATATAAAAAGATAAGATTTGAAATTTGATTTTTGAAATTAAGATAAGATAAGATAATGATTTTGAAATAAAGATAGAAAAGATATTTTTTATTTTTTGAATTAATGAAGAAAGAGAAAAACAACCAAAATACACCAAACTTAAAATTTTTAGATCTAAGACTCTAAATTTTCGAAAATTTAAAAAGAAAAACACCAAAAGACACCAAACTTAAAAATTTTAAGATCAAAACAAGAAAAGAAACAAGAACAACTTGAATACCAAGAAAGAACACTAAGAAAAAATTTGAAAGTTCAAAAAAAAAAAACAAAGAACACACAAAGGACACCAAACTTAAGAATTGACACTAGACTCAAATAAAAGACACTATTTTTGAAAATTTTTTTGAAAAGAAAGCAAGAAAATTCGAAACTTTAACAAGAACAAGAACAAAAGACTCAAACAAAAGACAAAGATTATTAAACAAAGGAAAAGATTTTGAAAAAATTTTGAAAAAGAAAACAAGAAATAGGTAAGACTCAAAGTAAGAAAATCAAAAGGAAATACATAGCCAAAACAGAAAAGGTTTTGAAAAAATTTTGAAAAGAAAACAAAAAACTCAAAACAAAAGTAAAAAGTACCTAATCTAAGCAACAAGATAATCCGATAGTTTGTCAAATCCAAACAATCCCCGGAAACGGCGCCAAAAATTTGGTGCACAAAACTGGCTCCACAGAATTTGCACAGATAGACCGGCAAGTATACCGGGTCGTCCAAATAATACCTGAGGTGAGTCAAGGTCGATCCCACGAGGATTGTTGTTTTGAGCAAGCAGTGGACACCTTGCAGATCTTAGTTATGCGGATAGAAAATTATAAGTTGTCACGGAAAAAGTATAAAACAAAATAAATAAATAAAAGTTACTGGAAAGATAGGAATTCAATGGTATAGAATGGTTGAGGCTTCGGAGATGCTTTGTCTTTTCGGATTAACTTTTCTTGCTGTCTTCTTCAATAACCTTCTGATTCCTTCAATGGCAGCCGTAAGTAATTAACTCATGTCCTCTCATCAAGTTAACCTCCTCTACTGCAGCAATTCACCACGTTGAGATGACTCATGTCCTCTCATCAAGCCACCTCTAGGTTTCTCATTGTAGCAGAAGATGAAGCTCTAAGCAGTCCACTCCCCTTCACGATTCTACTCAAGGTGCCACAGACAAGGCAGATCTTCCGGATCAGAAAGTGCCACTTCTCTGACTCTAGCCTTAACGCCATAGAAACTTCACGCACCCATAGTCAACGGGATTATATGTCACATATCCAAAGTTGCTCAGATGCTCTATACGAATCCGCAATACAATCTCTAGCTTTAGTTTAACGCTATCCGGGTCAGGATTCACACGGAACCCAAGTAGAACAAGGGTGATTGTCACGGGTCACCCTCAATTCATAAGATGAAGAACGAGGTTACATAAGAGAATAGAATCAGACATATTGAATGAAAATAGTAATATTATTGATCCATGAAACTTAGCAGAGCTCCTAACATTAACCTTAGGAGGTTAGTGACTCATACTATACATAATGGTGTTCGAAAATAATTGGGGGGGGGGAAGAAGATCAAAAGTTATTAAACAAGGGTGATCTCCTCCTATATATACTAATCTAATGACTAAGGATTACAGAAATAAGATAAACTAAGTTGATAGTGCAAAAATCCACTTTTGGGGCCCATGATGAGCGGATAAATTATACGCTTTTTGGCACTATTTTTACATAGTTTTTAGTATGTTTTAGTTGGTTTTTACAATGTTTTTATTAGTATTTATGTAAAATTTATATTTCTGGACTTTAATATGAGTTTATCTATTTTTCTGTGATTTCAGGTATTTTCTGGCTAAAATTGAGGGACCTGAGCAAAAATCTGATTCAGAGGCCGAAAAAGGACTGCAGATGCTGTTGGATTCTGAACTCCCTGCACTCGAAATGGACTTTTTGGAGCTACAGAAACTCAATTGGCGCGTTCTCAATTGCGTTAGAAAGTAGACATCCTGGGCTTTCCAGAAATATATAATAGTCCATACTTTGCCCGAGTATTGATAATGCAAACTGGCGTTTTAACGCCCACTTTCTACCCTATTCTGGCGTTAAACACCAGAACTGGCATAAAAGCTGGAGTTAAATGCCCAAACTAGCACAAAAGCTGGCGTTTACCTCCAAGAAGAGTCTCTACACATGAAAGCTTCAATGCTCAACCCAAGCACACACCAAGTGGGCCCCGGAAGTGGATTTCTGTACTATCTGCACTTAGTTACTTATTTTCTATAACCCTAGCTACTAGTTTAGTATAAAAACTACTTTTAGTGATTTATTTTATATCTTTGATCAGTTTTATGCGATCATAGATCATATTGAACACGTTTGGAGGCTGGCCTCACGGCCATGCCTGGACCTTCATCACTTATGTATTTTCAACGGTAGAGTTTCTACACCCCATAGATTAAGGTGTGGAGCGCTGCTGCTCCTCATGAATTAATGCAAAGTACTATTGTTTTTCTATTCAATTCAAGCTTATTCTTATTCTAAGATATTCATTCGCACCCAACAACATGATAAATGTGATGATCAAGTGACACTCATCACCATTCTCACTTATGAACGCGTGCCTGACAAACACTTCCGTTCTACATGAAAACAAGCTTGAATGCATATCTCTTAGCCTCCATTCCAAAAGATTAGAGTCTTCGTGGTATAAGCTAGAATCAATTGGCAGCATTCTTGAGATTTGAAAAGTCTAAACCTTGTTTGTGGTATTCCGAGTAGGATGTGGGATGGGATGACTGTGACGAGCTTCAAACTCGCGAGTGTTGGGCGTAGTGACAGACGAAAAAGGATCAATGGATCCTATTCCAGCATGAGTGAGAACCGACAGATGATTAGCCGTAAGGTGACAGCGCATTTGGACCATTTTCACTAAGAGGACGGATGGTAGCCATTGACAACGGTGATCCCCCAACATACAACTTGCCATGGAAAGGAGTATGAATGATTGAATGAAGGCAGTATGAAAGTAGAGGTTCAGAAAGAGAAAAGCATCTCCATACGCTTATCTGAAAGTATCTCTATCTTATTTAATGTTTTATTTATCTTTTAATTATCAAAACCTCATAACCATTTGAATCTGCCTAACTGAGATTTGCAAGATGACCATAGCTTGCTTCAAGCCGACAATCTCCGTGGGATCAACCCTTACTCACGTAAGGTTTATTACTTGGACGACCCAGTGCACTTGCTGGTTAGTTGTGCGGAGTTGTGAAAAGGAGTTGAGATTACAATCGTGCGTACCAAGTTTTTGGCGCCGTTGAGATCACAATTTCGTGCACCAAGTTTTTGGCACTGTTGCCGGGGATTGTTCGAGTTTAGACAACTGATGGTTCATCTTGTTGCTCAGATTAGGTAATTTTATTTTATTTTAAGCTTTTATTTTTTTATTATTTTATTTTCGAAATTTTTTTTTCTTCAGAATTTTTAAGAATGAATTCTAGAGTTTCATGATGATCTGTTGAAGTCTGGCTGGCTGTGAAGCCATGTCTAATCTTTTGGACTGAGGTTTCAACTTATCATCACAAGAGCTTGTTGATTTCTATCAATCTTGTTGTTGAATGTAATAATCTGCTAAAGCTTGGCTGGCCATTGGCCATGTCTAGTATTTTGGACCGAAGCTTTCACTGAAAGCTTGGCTGGCTAGTAAGCCATGTCTAATGCCTGGACCGGAGTTTTAGACTAACATTGCATGATTCCTGGAATTCCTATTAAAAATTTTGAATTTATTTATTTTCTTTTTCAAAATAATTTTCGAAAAATACAAAAAAAAGTTAATAAAATCATAAAACCAAAAATAATTGTGTGTTTCTTGTTTGAGTCTAGTGTCAAATTGTAAGTTTGGTGTCAATTGCATCTTTTTAACTTTTTTTTAAAATTTTTGAAAACTCATGCATGGTGTTCTTCATGATCTTCAAGTTGTTCTTGATGATCTTCTTTGTTTGATCTTTGCATTTTCATATTTTGTGTCTTTTCTTATTTTTCATATGCATTTTCAATTTGTTAGTGTCTAAAGTTTGAAAATTTCTAAGTTTAGTGTCTTGCATGTTTTTCTTTTCTTAAAAAATTTCAAAAATAAGTTCTTGATGTTCATCTTGATCTTCAAAGTGTTCTTGGTGTTCATCTTGACATTCAAAGTGTTCTTGCATGCATTTTTTTATTTTGATCTTAAATCTTCATGTTTTGTGTCATATTTATGTTTTTCTCTTTCTTCATTAAAAATTCAAAATAAAAAAAATATCTTTCCCTTATTCTTCTCATAAATTTCGAAAATTTGGATTGATTTAGTCAAAAGTTTTAAAAAACTAGTTGTTTCTTATGAGTCAAGTCAAATTTTCAATTTAAAAATCCTATCTTTTCAAAACCTTTTCAAAAATCAAATCTTTTTCATTTTTCTTTCATTTTTTTCAAAAAATTTAGAAATTGATTTCAAAATCTTTTTCTTATTTTTATTTCATATTTTCCAAAATCTTTACTAACAATTAATGTGATTGATTCAAAATTTTAAGTTGTTACTTGCCTAGTAAGAAAGGTTCAATCTTTAAATTTTAAAATCATATCTTTTAGTTTCTTGTTAGTCAAGTAATCAACTTTAATTTTCAAAATCAAATATTTTTAAACTTCCTTTTTGTTCCGAGGGTTACCTGAAACTGGAGGTCGATCTCGGATGAGATCTTCTATACTGGTCGAAGATGGCGTGTCCGGCTGGCTGGCGGCCGGAGCTGTTGTGTCCGACTTGTTGGACTTACTGCACTGCTGATCCTGGGTCACCGGAGGGTGGGGGGTACCTGCAAGAGACTCCGATGCTTAAGTTAGCATGGGTATTAAACATGTTTTATGTAGAATCAGAGTATGAGTTATACCTGGGTGCTCCAGTGTATTTATAGTGGTTGTAGAGTGACCTTTCTAGATAAGATAAGTTGGTTATCTTATCTTATCTTATCTTCTGGTGAGGTCAGCTTATCTTCAATGGAACCACCTTTATCTTTATAGGTTTGGATTGCCTTTGGATTTGGGTCGTGTTCCTCTATTTGGGCCCTTTATTGGGCTCTCCTGTTGATTTGGCCGACCTCTTTGAGAAGAGGTCGGGTAGCCTGACCTGAAGAGGTCGGTCACTTTGTCGCCAATTGGTATGCGGAATCGTGATTACACTTTAATTATGTAAAATTCATCGCTCTTTCTTTCCCTAGCAATGGCTCCAAAAACGTGGTGCCAGTACCATGGTTCACAACTCCGTGTAACTGACTAGCAGGTGCACTGGGTCGTCCAAGTAATACCTTACGTGAGTAAGGGTCGAATCCCACGGAGATTGTTGGTATGAAGCAAGCTATGGTCACCTTGTAAATCTCAGTCACGCAGATATAAAGTGATAATGGAGTTTTTGAAATTTATAATAAAATAGGGATAGAAATACTTATGTAAATCATTGGTGAGAATTTCAGATAAGCGCATGGAGATGCATCCGTTCCTCTGAACCTCTGCTTTCCTGCTATCTTCATCCAATCAGTCTTACTCCTTTCCATGGCTGGCTTTATGTGATACATCACCACTGTCAATGGCTACTTTCGGTCATCTCTCGGGAAAATGATCCAATGCCCTGTCACGGCACGGCTAATCGTCTGGAGGCATCACCCTTGTCAATGGCTTCATCTTATCCTCTCAGTAAAAATGGTCAACGCACCCTGTCACGGCACGGCTATTCATCTGTCGGTTCTCGATCATGCTGGAATAGGATTTACTATCCTTTTGCGTCTGTCACTAACGCCCAGCAATCGCGAGTTTGGAGCTCGTCACAGTCATTCATTCATTGAATCCTACTCGGAATACCACAGACAAGGTTTAGACTTTCCGAATTCTCTTGAATGCCGCCATCATTCTAGCTTACACCACGAAGATTCTGATTAAGAGATCTAAGAGATACTCATTCAGTCGAAGGTAGAACGGAAGTGGTTGTCAGGCACGCGTTCATAGGGAATGATGATGATTGTCACGTTCATCACATTCAGATTGAAGTACGAATGAATATCTTAGAAGCGAAACAAGATGAATTGAATAGAAAACAGTAGTACTTTGCATTAATCTTTGAGGAACAGCAGAGCTCCACACCTTAATCTATGGAGTGTAGAAACTCTACCATTAAAAGTACATAAGTGAAAGTCCAGGCATGGCCGAGAGGCCAGCCCTCAAACGTGATCTAAGATAACATACAACTGATCAAAAGATAATCCAAAGATCAAAGATGGTCAAAAAGACGTCTAATACAATAGTGAAAGGTCCTATTTATAATAAACTAGCTACTAGGGTTTACAGAAGTAAGTAATTGATGCATAAATCCACTTCCGGGGCCCACTTGGTGTGTGCTTGGGCTGAGCTTGAGTGTTGCACGTGTAGAGGTCCTTCTTGGAGTTGAACGCCAGCTTTTTTGCCAGTTTGGGCGTTCAACTCTGGTTTTGGCTCCTTTTCTGGCGCTAGACGCCAGATTTGGGCAGAAAGCTGGCGTTGAACGCCAGTTTACATCGTCTATTCTTGGCCAAAGTATGGACTATTATATATTGCTGGAAATCCCTGGATGTCTACTTTCCAACGCAATTGGAAGCGTGCCATTTTGAGTTCTGTAGCTCCAGAAAATCCACTTTGAGTGCAGGGAGGTCAGAATCCAACAGCATCAGCAGTCCTTCTTCAACCTCTGAATCTGATTTCTGCTCAAGTCCCTCAATTTTAGTTAGAAAATACCTGAAATCACAAAAAAACACACAAACTCATAGTAAAGTCCAGAAATGTGAATTTAACATAAAAACTAATGAAAACATCCCTAAAAGTAACTAGATCCTACTAAAAACATAATAAAAATAATGTCAAAAAGCGTATAAATTATCTGCTCATCACCAATCATCCCAGGTCGGGTAGCTCGACCCAGGGTATGAACAGTGCCCCTGCTTGAGCTCGGTCTTTTTGTTGAGGTCGAGTCGTTGACTTCGGTCTTTCTCTGACGAAGCCGAACTCAAGCATTTTGTCGATTTCTTCCTTTTGTAGAATCTTTTGAATGTAGAACGTTTTCCTCTAAAAGCATGCTCTTTTATATCAGCGCTTTGTTCTTGGGAACGTGAGAGGGTTTAATACCTTCATTAATTAGTATTAATTTCCCCGTTTTCTTTTGGCTTTTTATTTTGAATTTCTCAATCAAAAACGGTTTCTCTTCTTCGCTCTTCTTCGTAACTTCTCCCTTTACTCTCTCATTTTCTGTTTCTTGCCTGAAGTTCGTAGTTCCTTCCCGCAACGTCTGTTCTGCTACTGCTTTCTGTGGAAGAGGGGTGATTTCCAGATTTCTCCTTCCATCTTCACAGTTTTCCGCTTCGAGGGGTGGCTTTGTTGCTTCTGCTCTTCAGCTTTCTTTCGAGGTTTTCTTCTATTCTCCAGGTTCGATTTTTCTTCCTCTGTTTCTTTATATGTCTGTTTTTAGAAAGTTTGATTTTTGCTCAGAGAAAGTTTGGATCTTTCTGCTTTCACTGTGCCTGATTGTTGCGTGTTCTGGAATTTCTTTGTTTTTGGTGCGAATCTTTTTGCTTTTCTTGTTGCTTGAATCTTTTTTAGGGCTTTTGCATGTTGTCGCCATTTCTGCTTGCGCCTTTGATGATGGTTTTTGCTTGATTCTAAAAAAGGTTGCGTCTTTGATGATTTTCTGCTTGGCATTTTTGATGTTTGACAATGCTTTTTGCTGATAGACTGTAGAAAGGTAGTGACTTAGATGACTTTATGTTTTTACTTCCTTTGTTTCATTTGAAACCTTATTTTCTTGTTTGATGAGTGCCGGGACGTAAGCTGTAGAAATTTCCTGAAACCTTGCTTTGTTACTGCCTCCAAAGGATGCCCCAGGACTTTGGTTTGAGTCTTGGGGTTTTCCTTTTCTGTTTGTTCGCCTGTATCATATTGGTCGAGTTGTTTTTCCCCTCGTTCGAGATATTTTTAGTAATCCTGTCTTCTTTTCTTATTGTAGGATTAGTTGGTTTCGTGTCTTCTCACAATATCGTTGTAGAGATGTCTTCCCAGGTTCCCGAGGGCATGGCCGATTGGGTGGACTCAATGGTTCTTATGTGTGTCTCTTTGGTTGATTCCGAGTTTTGTTCGCAGCTTAGGCAGTTTCATAGGGTCTATAGTAATGCTGGTGATGAGAAGAACTATGAACTTGTCCCTCCCTCTTCTGAAGAGAGAGTTTGTTTCTCTACTCGGGTTGTTAGAGATCGCCCTTTTTTCTATGCTTATGACTTCTTCTTTGGTCAGCTGGGTATCACCCTTCCTTTCATTGAATTTGAGACCAACCTGTTATGGTCCTGTAATGTTGCTCCCTCTCAACTTCACCCTAATTCCTGGGGTTTCATAAAAATTTTTCAATTGTTGTGTCATGGTTTTGGTATTCCTGCCTCACAATCTTTCTTTTTCTATCTATTTGTCTTGACGAAGCCTGGAGTAGTAAAAAAGAAGGCGGCTTGGGTCTCCTTTCGATCTTCCCAGGGAAAGAAGGTCTTTTCCATGTTTGACGAATCGTTTCGTGATTTTAAAAACTACTTTTTCAAGGTCCGAGCTGTTGAAGGAGCTCGGCCCTTTTTTCTGGATGAAAATGATAAGCCCGCCTTTCCCTTGGAACCTCAAAAAGATGTGAGAGTGTCCAGATACACATGGGAAATGTTGGATGAAGCTGAGCGGGCTTTCGTGACTGTCTTGGAAGAACACTGGGGTCAACCTTCCTATCTTGATACAAAGAAATTTTTAACCAATCCCTCTCTTCTTCAAACTGAGCTGGGTATTTTGCATTCCTGATTTTCCCTTTATTATCTGTTTATATTGCTCGTAAATGCCTTTCCGACTTGTAGCTTAATTTCTTACTGCTGTGTTTTATTTGCAGAGGCAATGAAGAATAATGAATCCATGAAGGCTTTTAAAAGAGCACAGAAGGCGACTGCTGCTAAAAACATCTCGGCCAAGGCGGCCGGGGAGGGATCTTCCCAAGTGCGTGTGAAGCCGTCCATGCCGAGTTCTCCTGGGGAAAGAAAGGTGATCCCCACTCCCCGAGTTCATCTGGCTGACCCTCACCCAACTTCTACCGCTCCTTCTGGCGCTCCTTCCAATAAGAAACAAAAAATAGCTGAGCCTTTCAACCTTGATGCTCCCGACTTTAATGCAATTGAATTTGTGGATCAGCAAATCGGTCCCTATGGTGCCCTTTCCACGGACGATGTGTCCATCCTTCATCATTTGGAATTTATGACCCGAAACAGCGTTAAGATGGCATATATGGGGGCTGCTCTGTACCGAACTGCTCAGAATCTTCCTTTCCATGCCACTAAGGAATTTATGGAAGAGGCTAAATAGGAGTTCGACCGGATGAAGGGCCTGAAAGAAAAGCTTGAGGTAAAGGTAGCCAAGTTGGAGAAGGATCTGGAGAATGAGAAGGCGAGTTCCCTCTCTCTGATGGCTTCGGTGAGGCTGGCCGAGGATATGGCTATGAGACATAAGGACAGTTATGTGACATCTTATCGGGAGGTTGTGCGCCTGAGGGAGGAGTTGGAGAATGCCCGAGCTGATTACTCCGAGCTTCAAGGTCATCTTGTTGGCAGCGTAACTGGTGCTTACAAGAACCTGAAGGAACAAGTTCGGGTTATTGCTCCCGAGGCCGACCTTACCCTCTTCAGCCTGGATAACGTTGTCAGGGATGGAAAGATTGTCCCTGATGACGAGGATGATGATGTTGAACCTCCTCCTGTGTCCTCTGTCAAATTGTCGACTTCTTCAGCTCCTCCAATTGTAGCCGATCCGGATTGCCAGATTCTGAACCGGGAGGATGGAACTGTGGATGCTGTGCCTATTCAGACTCGCCCTCCTTCTCTTTGTCCTGATGCTGCCAAGAAGGCTCCTGATGTTTGCTGATCTCTCTCTGGATATTTATGCAGCTGGCCCGTCTTGTGGGCTTTTAAACTTTGTTTTGTTAATTGCTGACATTTTCTAGTTTCTTGCCTAGCAACTTTTTCTTTGAAAAACAAAAGTAGCTTGCTAGCCTTTTGAGGTAAATTTTGGTGGCCTCTGAAGCTTTATAACTTCGTAGATTATATCATGCTTTTTGCGCTTGACTTGGTATCTCTTCTGTTCTCTGAGAGTGTTGGAACCTTGCGGCTCGACCTCTTTGGATTGCTTTGTACTTTATTGTTTGTAGCTTGGATCCTTTGAGGTTGTGGGTCCAACTTGCTTTTTCAGTTTTCTCGCTCTTGCTTGTATTTTTAGCACTTCATAACCGATTTCTTTACGTTGGTCCTCTTTCCAGTTATTTATGTAATCCTCTTTCTTGGTCCTTTGTCAGGTCTCTTTCAGGGATTACTTTTATAACTTGGTTTTTGTAGGAGACCGACTTCGTTAGGTCGATCTCTTCTAAGTTATTTTTTGTAATCCTCTTTCTTGGACCTTTGTCAGGTCTCTTTCAGGGATTACTTCTATAACTTTTTGTTGTAGGAGACCGACTTCGTTAGGTTGATCTCTTCTAAGTTATTTTTGTAATCCTCTTTCTTGGACCTTTGTCAGGTCTCTTTCAGGGATTACTTTTATAACTTTTTCATTTTGGGCTGACTTTGTCATGTCGGGCCCTTCTAAGTTAAAGTAATCCTCTTTAATAGGGTTGGCTAGACCTCTTTCCAGGGTTTACTTATAACTTGGGTTGACTTGGTCCGACTTCTTAATGTCGGCCAGTCTTTAAGTTATTATTTAGAAATCCATAAGACCTCGTCAGGTTCTTTTTTGGATTGCTTTCGATAACTTCTTACATTATTCTGTGTTCATCTTTGCCGATTTGTAGGAAGTGGTTGTTATCTTTAGATCGTCTTTTGGGTGAATCGTGTTTTCACCTTTATCGGACGGTTATCTTTATCATGATCGTGCAGTGAAATTGTTTTTCACTTTCTGCTGATCTGTTGCTTTATAATCGGATGATGAATGCTTTAGATTAATGCGTCTTGAAATCTTGTAGAATATATAAAATATATTTTATTCAAAGGAAAGTGCAAATATATAC
This sequence comes from Arachis hypogaea, assembly GCF_003086295.3. Classification (NCBI taxonomy): domain Eukaryota; kingdom Viridiplantae; phylum Streptophyta; class Magnoliopsida; order Fabales; family Fabaceae; genus Arachis; species Arachis hypogaea. The sequence goes on along the minus strand of NC_092049.1, from coordinate 33,845,068 downwards.
ATGTGGGAATTTTTCATCCCTTTAAGTCGGATAGTGTCTGAGTCTCAACTTGGTGCCTCGTTAAAAAACCCTTTCAGGAAAAAGAGTGCATCCAATAATGAGATCTTTTACTTTTTCTAACTGTAGTACCTTCTTAGGTTGCAGGCGTGCCATGATCTGGGAAGCTCTCGTCCATCGAGTTCGGACAGTCTGTAGTAGCCCTTCCCAAGTACTTCTACCACTCGGTAGGGTCCTTTCCAGTTAGCTGCCAGCTTTCCTTCTCCTGGTCGAGTTGTTCCAATATCATTTCGGATTAGGATGAGATCATTCTCTGCGAAACTTCTCGGCACTACCCTTTGATTATATCTGGAAGCCATTCGACGCTTTAGTGCTTCTTCCCTGATCCGAGCTCTTTCTTGGATTTCAGGTAGTAGGTCGAGCTCTTCCCTCTGAAGTTGGGAGTTTGCTCCCTCATTGTAATGAACCACTCTAGGCGATCCTTCCTTGATCTCCACTGGGATCATTGCTTCTATTCCATATGCTAGCCGGAAGGGGGATTCCTTCGTGGTGGAATGTGGCGTCGTTCGATACGCCCATAGGACTTGTGGGAGCTCTTCTGCCCAAGCTCCTTTTGCATCTTGTAATCTCCATTTTAACCCAGCCAATATAACTTTGTTGGCGGCTTCGGCTTGTCCATTGGCTTGTGGGTGTTCAACGGAGGTGTACTGGTGCTTTATATTTAAGTCGACTACTAGTTTTCTGAAGCATGTATCTGTGAATTGAGTGTCATTGTCTGTGGTTATTGAATATGGAATCCCAAACCTTGTGACAATATTTCTATATAAGAATTTCTGGCTTCTTTGGGCGGTGGCGTTGGCTAGGGGCTCTGCCTCGATCCACTTTGTGAAATAGTCTACCCCTACTATGAGAAATTTAACTTGCCCTGACCCCTGGGGGAAGGGGCCGAGAAGATCGAGTCCCCATTTTGTAAACGGCCAAGGCGAAATCACGCTGATGAGCTATTCTGGCGGGGCGATGTGAAAGTTGGCATGTTTCTGACATGGTGGACATGTCTTTACAAATTCTGTAGCTTCTTTCTGTAGAGTTGGCCAATAAAATCCCGCCTGGAGTACTTTTTTGGCAAGAGTTCGTGCTCCGAGATGATTACCACAAATGCCGCCGTGTACTTCTTCTAGCACTTTCCTTGTGTTGGAGGTCGGCACACATTTTAGTAATGGTATTGATATCCCTCTTTTGTACAGGATGTTGTTTATGATGGTGTAGTACTGTGCCTCCCTTTTTAACCTCTTTGCCTCCTTTTCTTCTGTGGGGAGTGTTCCTGCTTTGAGGTAGTTGATTATGGGGGTCATCCATCCTTGGCCCTGACTTGTTATGGCTAGGACTTTTTCCTCTTCCGAGATTGATGGGTTCTGTAGCATTTCCTGGATGAGGCTTCTATTGTTGCCCCCTGGTTTGGTGCTGGCTAGTTTCGATAGTACGTCAGCTCGGGCATTTTGTTCGCGGGGTATGTGGCAGATCTTATATTCCCCGAGTTGTCCGAGCTGTCCCTTGGTTTTATCCAAATACTTTTTCATGGTGGGATCTTTGGCTTGATAGCTCCCTGTTATCTGTAAGGTGACTACTTGTGAGTCGCTGTAAATGTTGAGTTTTTGAGCTCCAACCTCTTTAGCCAGCTTCAAACCAGCTAATAACGCTTCATATTCCGCCTGGTTGTTTGAGGCCGGGAACCCGAACTTGAGGGAGAGCTCAACCTGGGTTCCTTGGTTGCTTTCTATTATCACACCTGCACCGCTTCCAGTTTTATTTGAAGAACCGTCCACATAGAGATTCCATTCTGTGGGGTTTCCAGGGCATTTGTGAATTCTACGATAAAGTCGGCTAGTTACTGTGATTTGATGGCCGTCCGAGCTTCATATTGGAGGTCAAACTCTGATAACTCAACTGCCCATTGTAAAATTTTGCCTGCTAAATCTGTTTTCTGCAGTATTCCTTTTATGGGCTGGTTAGCTCAAACCTTAATGGTGTGAGCCTGGAAGTATGAGCGAAGTCGTCGAGATGTTAGGATGAGAGTATAGGCAAAATTTTCTATTTTCTGGTAGTTCAGCTCGGATCCCTGTAGCGCTTTGCTAATGAAGTAGACGGGTTGTTACCCATTTTCGTCTTCTCTGACTAGTGCTGAAGCTATTGCCCGGCTTCCTACTGCGAGATATAATATGAGCGGTTCTCCTTCTCGTGGTCGAGATAAGATAGGCAGCCGTCCTAAGAATTCCTTGAAGTCTTGGAATGCTTGTTCACATTCTGTCGTCCATTCGAACTGCTTTCCCTTCCTTAAAGTAGCATAGAAGGGGAGAGATCTTATCGCTGCCCCTGCTAAGAATCTGGATAGGGCGGCCAATCTCCCGTTGAGTTGTTGTACTTCTTTGACACAGGTGGGGCTCTTCATGTTGAGTATGGCTTGACATTTATCCGGGTTTGCTTCAATTCCTCTTTGTGTGAGCATGAAACCTAAGAATTTGCCTGCTTCTACTGCAAAGGTGCATTTTGCGGGATTTAGTCGCATGTCATGCTTCCTTATAGTGTCGAACACTTGAGCCAAGTCGGACAATAATGTATCTTCGCTTTGTGTCTTTATCAACATGTCGTCCACATAGACTTCCATGATTTTTCCGATGTGATCTGAGAAGACTTTATTCATTAGCCTTTGATAAGTAGCTCCTGCGTTCTTGAGACCGAAAGGCATCACGATGTAGCAGTAATTTACTTTCGACGTTAAAAACGAGGTCTTTTCTTGATCTGGTGGATACATGAAAATTTGGTTGTATCCCGAGTATGCGTCCATAAACGAGAGGTATCTATATCCGGAGGAAGCATCTACTAGAGCGTCGATACTTGGGAGTGGGTAAGGATCTTTTGGGCAGGCTTTGTTGAGATCAGTGTAATCGGTGCACATTCGCCACTTCCCATTTGATTTTCTCACCAAGACGACGTTGGCTAGCCATAGTGGGTACTTGACTTCTCTTATGAATCCTGCCTCCAGTAGTGCTTGCACCTGTTCTTCCACAACTTGGGATCGCTCTGGCCCAAGTTTTCTTCTACTCTGCTGCACAAGCCGAGATCCTGGATAGACCGCCAACTTGTGGCACATTAGCTTGGGGTCTATGCCTGGCATGTCTGCGGCTTTCCATGCGAAGAGATCGACATTATCTCGTAATAATTGTATCAGTAATTCTTTTGAGTCTCCTCTTAGGATCGTTCCGATGTTAGTTGTTTTGTCTGGGGCGTCTCCGATCTGAACCTTCTCTATCTCGCCTTCTGGCTGTGGAGGGAGTTCTTCTCATCGCTGAACTCCGCCAAGCTCAATTATATGAAACTCTTCTCCTCTGCCTCTGAGGTTTAGACTTTCGTTATAACAGCGGCGTGCCATCTTTTGATCTGCTTTTATCGTGGCTATCCCCTCTGTAGTTGGAAATTTCATGCATAGATGTGGAGTCGAGACTATTGCGCCGAGTTGATTGAGAGTTGTCCGACCTATTAGAGCATTGTAGGCTGAACTTACGTCGACCACAATGTAATCTATTTTGAGGGTCCTGGATTGATTCCCTTTTCCGAAGGTTGTGTGTAGCGATACGTATCCCAGTGGTTGTACCGGGGTATCTCCTAGTCCGAACAGACTGTTCGGGTATGCTCTAAGTTCCTTTTCTTCTAAGCCAAGTTTGTCGAAGGCTGTTTTGAATAAGATGTCGGCAGAACTCCCTTGGTCTATTAATGTGCGGTGTAGATTGGCGTTTCCCAGTATGATTGTGATGACCATGGGATCGTCGTGTCCCGAGATGATGCCGGATGCGTCCTCTTTAGTGAATGTTATTGCAGGAATGTCGGGTGCTTCCTCCTTTCCCTTGACATGATATACTTCTTTGAGATGTCTTTTGTGAGATGATTTGGAGATCCCACTTCCTGCGAATCCGTCGTGTATCATGTGGACGTGTCTTTCTGGTGTCTGAGGTGATCGTTCAGTTCGTCCGGCATCTTCGTCCCTTCGTCTCTTTCTTTGGTCCTCATCTCGGGTGGCCAGAAATCGATCTAATTTTCCTTCTCTCACCAATTTTTCTATGATGTTTTTTAAGTCAAAGCACTCGTTGATGGAGTGCCCTTGGACTCGATGGTATTCACAGTATTCATTCCGGTTTCCTCCTCGTCTTTTGCCTTTGAGTGGCCGTGCTGGGGGGATTTTCTTTGTATGACAGACTTCTTTGTATACGTCGACCAGGGATGCCCTGAGAGGAGTGTAATTATGGTATTTTTTTATTTTTCTCCCCTTGTCGATCTTCTTTCCTTTTGGATTCCTTGTCTTTATCTCGGTAGGGGGCCCCAGATTTTGAGGTTTCTCCCAACCGAGCGTTTTCTTCCATGTTGATGTATTTTTTTGCTCGCTCCTGTACTTTGTCTAGGGAGGTAGGGTACTTCTTTGATATAGATTGGCTAAAAGGTCCCTCTCGTAGGCCATTGATGAGTCCCATGATGGCAGCCTCTGTTGGTAAGCTTTGTATGTCCATGCATGTTTTGTTGAATCTTTCCATGTAGTTGCGGAGGCTCTTCCGATCTCCTTGCTTGATCCCTAGTAAACTGGGGGCGTGCTTGGCCTTATCTTTCTAGATGGAGAATCTGGCTAGGAATTTTTTGGCCAGGTCATCAAAGTTTGAGATGGACTTTGGAGGTAGGTTGTCGAACCATCTGATCGCTGTCTTTGTGAGAGTTGTTGGAAAGGCTTTACAGCGAACGGCATCTGAGACGTCGGTGAGGTACATTCTGTTTTTGAAATTACTGAGATGGTGGTTGGGATCTGTGGTGCCATCATACAGAGTCATATCCGGGAGTTTGAAGTCTTTTGGAATTTTGGTTTTCATAATTTCCCTGGTGAATGGGTCTTGCTCTTTGCGTGAATTTTCATCTGGGGTGGTCCGAGGAGCTTTTGATTTGATATCGGCTTCTAATTGCTGTAGTTTTTCTTCCAATTCTCGGCGTCGTCGTACCTCTCTTTGTAGATCCTTTCCGATCTCTCGTTGTTGTTGGGTTTCTTTTTCAAGTTACTTTAAGCGATCTTGAAGCGCTTCTATTGCTCCCGGATTTGGTGAGTTTTTGTCCCCGTTGGATTCTGGGGTATCTTTCAGTGTAGTGTCCGCGTTTTTGTGCGGCGTTCTATCTTCTAGATCTGAATCATGGTCGTTGTAATGGTCGTCCGCCATGGTGATGGGATGACTTCCAGGTTCCCCGGCAACGGTGCCAATGTTCCGAGGGTTACCTGAAACTGGAGGTCGATCTCGGATGAGATCTTCTATACTGGTCGGAGATGGCGTGTCCGGCTGGCTGGTGGCGGCCGGAGCTGTTGTGTCCGACTTGTTGGACTTGCTGCACTGCTGATCCTTGGTCACCGGAGGGTGGGGGGTACCTGCAAGAGACTCCGATGCTTAAGTTAGCATGGGTATTAAACAGGTTTTATGTAGAATCAGAGTATGAGTTATACCTGGGTGCTCCAGTGTATTTATAGTGGTTGTAGAGTGACCTTTCTAGATAAGATAAGTTGGTTATCTTATCTTATCTTATCTTCTGGTGAGGTCAGCTTATCTTCAATGGAACCACCTTTATCTTTATAGGCTTGGATTGCCTTTGGATTTAGATCGTGTTCCTCTATTTGGGCCCTTTATTGGGCTCTCCTGTTGATTTGGCTGACCTCTTTGAGAAGAGGTCGGGTAGCCTGACCTGAAGAGGTCGGTCGCTTTGTCGCCAATCATCCCAAGTCGGGTAGCTCGACCCAGGGTATGAACACTTTTCAAATCTTTTTCAAATTAAATTTCAATCATATCTTTTTTTTTCCTTTAAAAATCAATTTTCAAAATCTTTTCTAACTTCCTATCTTTTCAAATTTGATTTTCAAATCTTTTTCAATTAACTACTTGACTTTTTGGTTTGATTTTAAAATTTTTCTATTTCAATCATATCTTTTTCAAAACCACCTAACTGTTTTTCTCTTTCTCATTTTCGAAAATCACTAACCACTTTTTCAAAAATCTTTCTAATTAAGTAATCTATTTAGTTTTTCAATTTTATTTTATTTTTCTTTTTAATTTTTGAATTCTAAACTACATTTTAAAATAAAAACAAAAATATTTTTCTTTTATTTTAAATTAAATTCGAATTCTCTCCCTCTCTCTCATCTCCTTCTATTTATTTTTTTATCTACTAACATTCCTCTTCTACTCATAATTCGAACCCCCTCTTCTTCTCTGTGTTCGAGTTCTTCTCTTCTCCTTCTTCTATTCTTCTTTTCTTCTACTCACATAAGGGAATCTCTATACTGTGACATAGAGGATTCCATATTTTCTTTGTTCTCTTCTCTTTCATATGAATAGGAACAAGGATAAAGGCATTCTTGTTGAAGCTGATCCTGAACCTGAAAGGGCTCTGAAGAGAAAGCTAAGAGCAGCTAAAGCACAATACTCTGAAGAGGACCTAATTGAAATTTTCGAAACAGAGAAAACAGCTATGGCCAAACCAAACAACAACAATGCAAGGAAGGTGCTTGGTGATTTCACTACACCAACTTCCAATTTTTATGGAAGAAGCATCTCAATTTCTGCCATTGGAGCAAACAACTTTGAGTTTAAGCCTCAATTAGTTTCTCTAATGCAACAGAATTGCAAGTTTCATGGACTTCCATTGGAAGATCCTCATCAGTTCTTAGCTGAATTCTTGCAAATCTGTGACACTGTCAAGACCAATGGAGTTGATTCCGAGGTCTACAGGCTTATGCTTTTCCCTTTTGCTGTAAGAGACAGAGCTAGAACATGGTTGGATTCACAACCTAAGGAAAGCCTGAACTCTTGGGAAAAGTTGGTCAGTGCTTTCCTGGCCAAATTCTTTCCACCTCAAAAGATGAGTAAGCTTAGTGGTGCACAAAATTGTGATCATCAACAATGGCGCCAAAGACTTGGAGCTCTCAAACGTGAATCACACTTTGTCACAATTCCGCACAACTAACCAGCAAGTGCACTGGGTCGTCCAAGTAATAAACCTTACGTGAGTAAGGGTCGATCCCACGGAGATTGTCGGCTTGAAGCAAGCTATGGTCATCTTGTAAGTCTCAGTCAGGCAGATTCAAATGGTGATGGAGAGTTGATAATTAAAAGATGAAAATAAATATAAAATAAAGATAGAGATACTTATGTAATTCATTGGTGGATTTCAGATAAGCGTATGAAGATGCTTTGTTCCCCTTGAACCTCTGCTTTCCTATTGCCTTCTTCCAATCATTCATACTCATTTCCATGGCAAGCTTTATGTTGGGCATCACCGTTGTCAATGGCTACATCCCGTCCTCTCAGTGAAAATGGTCCTGATGCTCTGTCACAACATCGGCTAATCAGCTGTCGGTTCTTGATCATGTCGGAATAGGATCCATTGATCCTTTTGTGTCTGTCACACGCCCCACAATCGCGAGTTTGAAGCTCGTCACAGTCATCCTTTCCCAGATCCTACTCGGAATACCACAGACAAGGTTTAGACTTTCCGGATCTCAGGAATGGCCGCCAATAATTCTAGCCTATACCACAAAGGTTCCAATCTTAGATTAGAAACCCAAGAGATACGCATTCAAGCCATTGCTAGTAGAACAGAGGTGGTTGTCAGGCACATGTTCATAGGTGAGAATGATGATGAGTGTCACGGATCATCACATTCATCAAGTTGAAGAACGAATGAATATCTTGGAGAAGAAATAGACTTGAGTTGAATAGAAAAATAATAGTACTTGTATTAATTCATGAAGAACAGCAGAGCTCCACACCTTAATCTATGGTGTGTAGAAACTCCACCGTTGAGAATACATAAGAACAAATAGTGTAAGCATGGCCGAATGGCCAGCCTCAAAGGTCTAAGGACTAAACATCCCAAGATGAAAAATACAATAGCAAAAGGTCCTATTTATAAAAAAACTAGTAGCCTAGGGTTACAGAAATCAGTAATTAATGCAAAAATCTTCTTCCGGGCCCACTTGGTGTGTGCTTGGGATGAGAATTGAAGCTTCCATGTGTAGAGACTTTTCTTGGAGTTAAACACCAGCTTTTGTGCCAGTTTTGGAGTTAAACGCCAGAATCCTTGAGCTGACTTGGAACGCCTGTTTGGGCCATCAAATCTCGGGCAAAGTATGGACTATTATATATCGCTGAAAAGCCCAGGATGTCTACTTTCCAACGCAATTGAGAGTGCGCCAATTGGGCTTTTGTCGCTCCAGAAAATCCACTTTGAGTGCAGGGAGGTCAGAATCCAACAGCATCTGCAGTCCTTTTTCAACCTCTGAATCAGATTTTTGCTCAGGTCCCTCAATTTTAGCCAGAAAATACCTGAAATCACAGAAAAACACACAAACTCATAGTAAAGTCTAGAAATGTGATTTTTAAATAAAAACTAATAAAAGCATAATAAAAACTAACTAAAATATACTAAAAACATACTAAAAACAATACCAAAAAGCGTATAAATTATCCGCTCATCACTTAGAGTGGAAATTCAAACCTTCAGACAGAAGGAAGGTGAGTCTTTCTATGAAGCTTGGGAAAGATATAAGTAATTGATCAAAAGGTGTCCTTCTGACATGCTTCCAAAATGGAGCATCATATGTATATTCTATGATGGTCTATCTGAGTTGTCAAAAATGTCATTGGACCATTCTGCAGGAGGATCTCTTCATCTGAAAACCCCTGCAGAAGCTCAGGAACTCATTGAAATGGTTGCAAATAACCAGTTCATATACACCTCTGAGAGGAGTCCTGTGAACAATGGGACACCTCAGAAGAAGGAAGTTCTTGAAATTGATACTCTGAATGCCATATTGGCTCAGAACAAAATATTGACTCAGCAAGTCAATATGATTTTTCAGAGTCTGAATGGATTGCAAGCTGCATCCAACAGTACTAAAGAAGCATCTTCTGAAGAAGAAGCTTATGATCCTGAGAACCCTGCAATGGCAGAGGTGAATTACATGGGAGAACCCTATGGAAACACCTATAATTCTTCATGGAGAAATCATCTAAATTTCTCATGGAAGGACCAACAGAAGCTTCAACAAGGCCTCAACAATAATGGTAGAAGAAATAGGTTTAGCAATAGCAAGCCTTTTCTATTATCTTCTCAGCAACAGATAGAGAATTCTGAACAGAGCCATTCTGGCCTGGCAACCATAGTCTCTGATCTATCCAAGACCACACTAAGTTTCATGAATAAAACAAGGTCCTTCATTAGAAATTTGGAGGCACAGGTGGGTCAGCTGAGTAAGAAGATTACTGAAACTCCTTCCAGTACTCTCCCAAGCAATACAGAAGAAAATCCCAAGCGAGAGTGCAAGGCCATAACTATGACCAACATGACCGAACCTAGAGAGAGTGAGAAGGACGTGAGTCCCAGTGAAAAAAGCCTCACGGGACGTCCTCTGGACAGAAAGGAGTTTCTCTTTGAGGAACCAAAGGAATCTGAGGCTCATACAGAGACCATAGAGATTCTATTGAACTTCCTTCTGCCATTCATAAGCTCTGATGAATATTCTTCCTCTGAAGAGGATGAAGACATCACTGAAGAGCAAGTTGTTAAGTATCTAGGAGCAATCATGAAGCTGAATGCCAAGTTATTTGGTAATGAGACTTGGGAGGATGAACCCCCCTTGTTCACCAATGAACTGAATGCATCAATGAGGCAGACATTACCTCAGAAAAAATCGGATCCTGGAAAATTCTTCATACCTTGTACCATAGGCACCATGACCTTTGAGAAGGCTCTGTGTGACCTGGGGTCAGGGATAAACCTAACTGAGAATCTTTCAAGTATAAGCTGCAAGAATCTCACTAGAGATGGCAGACAAATCAATGAAACAAGCTTATAGACTAGTAGAGGACGTGCTAGTGAAGGTTGAAGGCCTTTACATCCCTGCTGATTTCATAATCCTAGACACTGGGAAGGATGAGGATGAATCCATCATCCTTGGCAGACCCTTCCTAGCCACAGCAAAAGCTGTGATTGATGTTGACAGAGGAGATTTGGTTCTTCAGTTGAATGAGGACTACCTTGTATTCAAGACTCAAGGTTTTCCTTCCGTAACCATGGAAAGGAAGCATGAAAAGCTTCTCTCAATACAGAGTCAAACAAAACCCCCACATTCAAACTCTAAGTTTGGTGTTGGGAGGCCACAACCAAACTCTAAGTTTGGTGTTGAGAGGCCACAACCAAACTCTAAGTTTGGTGTTGAGAGGCCCCAACCCTGCTCTGATTATCTGTGAGGCTCCATGAGAGCTCACTGTCAAGCTATTGACATTAAAGAAGCGCTTATTGGAAGGTAACCCAATGTTAATTAATTATATCTATTTATTTTCCATTGTCATTTGATGTTTTCTTTAGGTTGATGATCATGTGAAGTCACAAAAATAACTGAAAAATCAAAAACAGAATGAAAAACAGCATTAAAAATAGCTCACCCTGGAGGAAAAGCTTACTGGCATTTAAACGCCAGTAAGAGTAGCAGAATGGGCGTTAAACGCCCAGTCTGGCACCATTCTGGGCATTTAACACCAGAAATAGGCACCAGACTGGCGTTTAACGCTAGAACAGGGCACCAAGTTGGCGTTAAACGCCAAGAAAGGGAGAAAAGCTGGCGTTAAACGCCAGAAACAAGCAGCAACCTGGCGTTTAACGCCAGAATTACACTCTAAGGGTGTTTTGCACGCCTAAATGGAGCAAGGATGCCAAGTCCTTGACCCATCAGGATCTGTGGACCCCACAGGATCCCCACCAACCTCAACTCACTCTCTCCTCTTCACACCTTTTCATAACACTCTTCCCCAAATACCCTTCACCAATCACCTCATTCACTTTTCCCCAAAACACCACCTACCTTCAAATTCAAAACTCTTTTTCCCTCCCAAACCCAACCTCAAATACACGAACCTAACCCTCCCCCCCCCCCCCCCACTCCTATATATACCCCTCATCACTCCTTCAATTTCACACATCACAAACACCTTATACCCCCTTGGCCGAATTCACCCTCTCCCTCCATCTCTTCCATTTTCTTCTTCTTATTATTTATTCTTTCTTCTTTGCTCGAGGACGAGCAAACTTTTTAAGTTTGGTGTGGTAAAAGTATTGCTTTTTGTTTTTTCATAACCATTTATGGCACCTAAGGCCAGAGAAACCTCTAGAAAGAGGAAAGGGAAGGCAAAAGCTTTCACCTATGAGTCATGGAAGATGGAAAGATTCATCTCAAAGATCCATCAAGACCACTTCTATGAAGTTGTGGCCAAGAAGAATGTGATCTCCGAAGTCCCCTTTAAGCTCATAAAGAGTGAATATCCGGAGATCCGACATGAGATTCAAAGAAGAGGTTGGGAAATTCTCTCCAACCCCATTCAACAAGTCGGGATCTTAATGGTTTAAGAGTTCTATGCAAACGCATGGATCACTAGGAACCATGATCAAAGTATGAACCCGAATCCAAAGAATTGGCTTATAATGGTTCGGGGAAAATACTTAGATTTCAGTCTGGATAATGTAAGGTTGGCGTTCAACTTGCCAATGATGTAAGAAAATGCACGCCCCTACACTTGAAGGGTCAACTTTGATCAAAGGTTGGACCAAATCCTCATGGACATATGTGAAGAAGGAGCTCAATGGAAAAGAGACTCAAGAGACAACCCAGTTCAATTGAGAAGACCGGACCTTAAGCCTGTGGCTAGAGGATGGTTGGAGTTCATCCAACGCTCTATCATTCCTAGTAGCAACCGATCCGAAGTAACTGTGGATCGGGCCATCATGATCCATAGTATCATGATTGGGGAGGAAGTGGAAGTTCATGAGATTATACCTCAAGAACTCTACAAGGTGGCTGACAAGTCCTCCACTTTGGCAAGGTTAACCTTTCCTCACCTCATTTGTCACCTCTGCAATTCGGCTAGGATTGTCATACAGGGAGACATCCTCATTGAAGAGGACAAGCCCATCACTAAAAAGAGGATGGAGCAAACAAGAGAGCCCACTCATGGACCTCAACAAGAGCATGAGGAAATTCCTCATCATGAAATCCCTGAGATGCCTCAAGGGATGCACTTTCCTCCACAAAATTATTGGAAGCAAGTTAACACCTTTCTAGGAGAATTAAGTTCCAACATGGGACAACTAAGGGTGGAGCACCAAGAGCATTCCATCCTCCTCCATGAAATTAGAGAAGACCAAAGAACCATGAGGGAGGAACAACAAAGGCAAGGAAGAGATATAGAGGAGCTCAAGAGCACCATTGGTTCTTCAAGAGGAAGAAGACGCCACCATCACTAAGGTGGACCCGTTCTTTAATTTTCTTGTTCTTTATTTTTCTGTTTTTCGTTCTCTATGCTTTATGTTTATCTATGTTTGTGCCTTTATTTACATGATCATTAGTGTCTAGTGTTTATGCCTTAAAGCTATGAATATCCTATGAATCCATCACCTTTCTTAAATGAAAAATGTTTTTAATTGCAAAAGAAAAAGAAGTATATAAATTTTGAATTTTAAAATAGTTTAATTATTTTGATGTGGTGGCAATACTTTTTGTTTTTCTGAAAGAATGCTTGAACAGTGCATATTTTTGAATTTGTTATTTATGAATGTTAAAATTGTTGGCTCTTGAAAGAATGATGAAAAAGGAGAGATGTTATTTGATAATCTGAAAAATCATAAAATTGATTCTTGAAGCAAGAAAGAGCAGTGAAGAACAAAAGCTTGCGAAAAAAATGGTGAAAAAAATAAAAGAAAAAAAGAAAAAGCAAGCAGAAAAAGCCAATAGCCCTTTAAACCAAAAGGCAAGGGTAAAAAGGATCCAAGGCTTTGAGCATTAATGGATAGGAGGGCCTAAAGGAATAAAATCTTGGCCTAAGCGGCTAAACCAAGTTGTCTCTAACTATGTGCTTGTGGCGTGAAGGTGTCAAGTGAAAGCTTGAGACTGAGCGGTTAAAGTCGTGGTCCAAAGCAAAAAGAGTGTGCTTAAGAACCGTGGACACCTCTAATTGGGGACTCTAGCAAAGCTGAGTCACAATCTGAAAAAGTTCACCCAGTTATGTGTCTGTGGCATTTATGTATCCGGTGGTAATACTAGAAAACAAAATGCTTAGGGTCACGGCCAAGACTCATAAAGTAGCTGTGTTCAAGAATCAACATACTGAACTAGGAGAATCTATAACACTATCTGAATTCTGAGTTCCTATAGATGCCAATCATTCTGAACTTCAAAGGATAAAGTGAGATGCCAAAACTGTTCAGAAGCAAAAAGCTCAGAGCCCCGTTCATCTAATTAAGACTGATCTTCATAGATGTCTTCAGAATTCATTGTATATTCTCTTCTTTTTATCCTACTTTGTTTTTAGTTGCTTGGGGACAAGTGATAAACCACTATTTTATGGTTTATCTTGTGCTCAATTGAGTGGTTTTTATCAACTCTTTACCCACTTATTCATACTATTCGCATGGTTTTACACTTGCCTTCCTAATTATGTGCTTTGATTGAAAACATGCTTCTTTGGCCTTAAGTTCCCTATGTTTAATCCTCTCTTATTACCATTAGATGCCTTGATATGTGTGTTAAGTGATTTCAGAGATTACAGGGCAGGAATGGCTCAGAGGATGGAAAGGAAGCATGCAAAAGTGGAAGGAATACAAGAAGTTGGAGAAATTGCTAAGCTGTTCAGCCTGACCTCTTCGCACTCAAACAGCTATAACTTTAGCTACAGAAGTCCAAATGATGCGGTTTCAGTTGCGTTGGAAAGCTAACGTTTGGGGCTTCGATTTGATATATAATTTGCCATAGCTGCCTCAACGTTAGGTGACGCGAACGCGTGAATGACGCGTCTACGTCGCATCCGCGAACTTCAATCCACGCTACCGCGTGGACGACGCCTCCGCGTCACCTTCCCGCGACCTGAGCGTAACAGAAATCGTTGGAGGCAATTTCTGAGCTGCTTTTGACCCAGTTTTTCAGCCTAGAACACACAGATTAGAGGCTATAAAGTGGGGAAATGCATCCATTCATGAGGAAGCTTTCATATTCACAATTTTAGGATTTAGATGCAGTTTTTAGAGAGAGAGGTTCTCTCCTCTCTCTTAGGATTAGGATTTAGGATTTCTCTTAGTTTTAGGAGTGCCTCTCAATCCCAGGTTCAATGTTCTTTTTATTTACTTTCTCAATTTAATTTATGAATATCCATGTTAGATTTGATTTCTTTTGTTAATGCAATTCGAGGTATTTTTAGATTTAATTTTGCTTTGCTTTATTTATATGAATGCTTTTAATTTAATTTAGATATTTTTCCTTTTGGCATTGGTTAAATAATTGGTGACTCTTGAGTTATCAAACTCATTGTTGATTGAAAATTAGAATTCTTCAAGAATTAATTCAAGTTCCAATAACTCTAGCCTTTTCCAAGGAAAGACTAGGACCTGAGGAATCAGAATTAATTCATCCACTTAACTTATCTTCATAGTTAGAGGTTAACAAAGTGGGAGAAGAATCCAATTCTCATTACAATTGATAAGGATAACCAGGATAGGACTTCCACTTCTAATACCTTGCCAAGAGTCTATTTTATAGTTATTTATTTATTTTATTCTTCTTATCATTCAACATGCTACTCCTTTACTTTCAAAAACCCCAATTTACAAGACTCATAACCAATAATAAGAACACCTCCCTGCAATTCCTTGAGAAGACGACCCGAGGTTTAAATACTCGGTTATCAATTTTAAAAGGGGTTTGTTACTTGTGACAACCAAAACGTTTGTATGAAAGGACTTTTGAAGGTTTAGAAACTATACTTGCAACGAGGATTTATCCGTAAATTTTTAGATCACGCAAAAGTTCCTTTCATCAACAAGCAACAATTTAAGTTTGGTGTTGTGATGAGCGGATAATTTATACGCTTTTTGGCACTGTTTTTACATAGTTTTTAGTATGTTTTAGTTAGTTTTTACTATGTTTTTATTAGTATTTATGTAAAATTCACATTTCTGGACTTCATTATGAGTTTGTGTATTTTTCTGTGATTTCAGGTCTTTTCTGGCTGAAATTGAGGGACCTGAGCAAAAATTTGATTTAGAGGCTGAAAAAGGACGGCAGATGCTGTTGGATTCTGACCTCCCTGCACTCGAAATGGATTTTCTGGAGCTACAAAAACCCAATTAGCGCGCTCTCAATTATGTTGGAAAGTAGACATCCTTGGATTTCCAGCAATATATAATAGTCCATACTTTGCCCGAGTTTTGATAACACAAACTGGCATTTTAACGCCCACTTTCTACCCTATTCTGGCGTTAAACACCAGAACTGGCATAAAAGCTGGAGTTAAATGCCCAAACTAGCACAAAAGCTGGCGTTTAACTCCAAGAAGAGTCTCTACACGTGAAAGCTTCAATGCTCAGCCCAAGCACACACCAAGTGGGCCCCGGAAGTGGATTTCTGTACTATATGCACTTAGTTACTTATTTTCTGTAACCCTAGCTACTAGTTTAGTATAGAAACTACTTTTAGTGATTTATTTTATATCTTTGATCAGTTTTATGCGATCATAGATCATATTGTACACGTTTGGAGGCTGGCCTCACGGCCATGCCTGGACCTTCATCACTTATGTATTTTCAACGGTAGAGTTTCTATACCCCATAGATTAAGGTGTGGAGCTCTGCTGTTCCACATGAATTAATACAAAGTACTATTATTTTTCTATTCAATTCAAGCTTATTCTTATTCTAAGATATTTATTCGCACCCAAGAACATGATGAATGTGATGATCAAGTGACACTCATCACCATTCTCACTTATGAACGCGTGCCTGACAAACACTTCTGTTCTACATGAAAACAAGCTTGAATGCATATCTCTTAGCCTCCATTATGAAAGATCGGAGTCTTCGTGGTATAAGCTAGAATCAATTGGTAGCATTCTTGAGATTCGGAAAGTCTAAACCTTGTCTGTGGTATTCCGAGTAGGATCTGGGATGGGATGACTGTGACGAGCTTCAAACTCGCAAGTGTTGGGCTTAGTGACAGACGCAAAAGGATTAATGGATCCTATTCCAACATGAGTGAGAACCAACAGATGATTAGCCGTGCAGTGACAGTGCATTTAGACCATTTTCACTGAGAGGACGGACGGTAGCCATTGATAACGGTGATCCCCCAACATACAGCTTGCCATGGAAAGGAGTATGAATGATTGAATGAAGGCAGTAGGAAAGCAAAGGTTCGGAAGGAGCAAAGCATCTCCATACACTTATCTAAAATTATCACCAAAGAGTTACATAAGTATCTCTATCTTATTTTATGTTCTATTTATCTTTTAATTATCAAAACCTCATAACCATTTGAATCTGCCTGACTGAGATTTGCAAGATGACCATAGCTTGCTTCAAGCCGACAATCTCCGTGGGATCGACCCTTACTCACGTAAGGTTTATTACTTGGACAACCCAGTGCACTTGCTGGTTAGTTGTGCGGAGTTGTGAAAAGGAGTTGAGATTACAATCGTGCGTACCAAGTTTTTGGCGCCGTTGAGATCACAATTTCGTGCACCAGCCCACTTGATGAGTGTTTGGGCTGAGCTTGAGTGTCTCCCACGTGCTACTGTCCCTTAGGGGCGTTGAACGCTGGCTAGGGACCCCCCTTTTGGGCGTTGAACTCTAGTTGCTCCCCCTGTAGGCGCTGGATGCCAGGACTGGAGCTGGTGGCTGCCGTTAAACGCCAGTTTTGGGCCTTCATTTTCGAAACAAAGTATGGACTATTATATATTTCTAGAAAGCCCTAGATGTTAGCTTTTTAGAGCCGTTAAGAGTGCACCATTTGGACTCCTATAGCTCCAGAAAATCTCCTTCGAGTGCACGGAGGACAGATCCTGACAGCATCTACAGTCCTTTCTCTGCTTCTGAATCAGACTTCTGCTCAAGCTCCTCAATTTCAGCCAGAAAATACCTAAAATTACCATAAAACACACAAACTCAAAGTAGAATCCAAAAATATGAATTTTTCACTAAAACCTATGAAAACATAATAAAACTTAAACAAAACATAATGAAAACTATATGAAAATGATGCCAAAAAGCATATAAAATATTCGCTCATCAGTTCTCCATCATTCTTAGTTGTGCTCCATCATTCTCAGTCTCTCAGCCTCAAGTATGATTTGTTCAATTTTCATTCTGATTTCTTGTTTAATCTGATTTTTCTAAACTTTTTGTCTGTTCTGACTTCTAATTTTTTTTATGTTGTGACATGATAATTTTTCTATTTATTATGATTATTGGTTCTTGGTTCAGAGGTTTTGATTTTCTGATTGTTATGACAATTTTCAATTTGTTATTATTATTGGTAATAACATTTATTTGGGGGTTTTTGTTTATGGTTATGTTTTATGGCTCTGTTCTTGATTTATTTTGATTTTGTTATATTTTTATTAGATTTTAGGGTTTATTCTGATTTTATTCTTTTTTTGTGTGTGTTTATTCTGATTTCTGATTTCATTATTTTCTTGGTTGTGATTCTCATCAAGCTGTCTTCCAAGGTAGGTCTATTATGAAAATATTTAGATGAACACTAACCTCATGTTAGGAGAATAGGCTCTTACTATTGATCCTGGCTTTAAGCCTTTGATTTGAATAAGAAGGTCTGGAATGATTTTTGCTTCTAGCTTAGGGAAGCCTGTTTAATTAGACATCTCGAGATGGGAAATTCTTAATGTAATTTAGTGGAACCTCTTTTCTGCGGGTGAAGGAACTTTGGGAAACCTTAGTTCCTGAGAGGTTTAAGGTTTTGGTTCTGTTCTTATTTTTTGCTATGAATTGGATGTGTTTGTCTTTAGTGTGATTGTGATTGTGCTTTGTTCTGTTTTGACATTTGTTTTTTTTTTTTTA
The DNA here is from genome assembly GCF_003086295.3 of Arachis hypogaea. Taxonomy (NCBI): domain Eukaryota; kingdom Viridiplantae; phylum Streptophyta; class Magnoliopsida; order Fabales; family Fabaceae; genus Arachis; species Arachis hypogaea. The sequence goes on along the minus strand of NC_092049.1, from coordinate 33,827,104 downwards.
ATTCTGGTTTAAGGTTACTACTTGTACTACAATGATTCTACAGTTTTAATAAAGTGAACTTTAACACCATAATTAGCCTAAGCCTTACCTCGCGTCGTAAAGCAAATGTTAATCAAGGGTTACGACAGTTCTAAGCTTTTACATATATTATATAGAAGGAATTAGTAATATCTAGAAGCCTGATGAAGAATATAGCTCAAAATATGAATTTCAAAAGCGCAAAACGTACTAACATAACTACTGACTTAAAGCATAAGAAAATAGGTATAGAATAACAAAACACCATAGTATAAAAGTATAGTATCATAAGACGCTAGTCACGACTCGCGGAGTTTAAGCCGACTAGCCATATACAGACCATATATGAAACCAAACAGTAAAAACAGCTTATACAAGTTTTGTTCTCTCAAATACAAGCCTCTAGGCTAAACACAATACAAAAGTGAGAGACATATATATATAATAAATCAAAAGGACTCCAAAAGATATCCAGATCCTCCGCTCCTGTCACCAACTAGACAACTCACCAAGGTGGGTTGCGACTTGCATCTGAAAAATACAACAGAAATATGGTATGAGAACCAGAGGTTCTCAGTATGGTAACAGTGCCCAGTGATGTAGGATATAAGACCCCGGGACGCCAAAGGCAATCCTAGACTCCATATCCATCACAAGAATTCAAACTTAAAGCATTCTAATCCAAATCAGCATAATATGTAATTCCTTAACACAACTTAAGCCGTAGTACCATAAAAGGGTAATCTATCTTAGGGAAATTTCTACTATAATCAAAGACCGCTGTGCCACAGCCTTCACCAACTGACCCGCCATGCGATCCCATCGCCACCGCCTTCCGAACCTCCTCGACTCCAGCAAAGCACAAGTATATACAATACAAGTAAAACACAAGTAGAGGCATATACAGCAATTATTACAAGTAGCAATTAGACATGTTTAACAGATAGGGAAGACAATATCAAGTCGGCAAAACATACAAACAGTTAGGAAATGCACATGATGAATGCCTACCCTACTAGCTGTGATATCACATTGTCGGTTCAACTGCCAACCCGACACATCTCCATGGAGATGTTGCCCTTCGGATTCATGGTGTGGGAACCCTCGAGATATAGTGCTCGGATCACTATCCAGGGTTTTGCGCCTGTACGCTCTGATGATCCGAAGGGATGTGAGCGGGATCTATTACCACCGACCTCACATCTAAGCGCAAGCGGGACAACCACCGCCCTTACGCCGCCGCCGCTACCTCGACAGGCGGGATCCAACCTCGGCCCCTGCCGGGTGCATAGCGTCTCATAATCTCAATGAAAAGTGACACAGTGGTTTTTCAAAAATATTTTTAGTACAAGATGGATCCATCACTTCACTCAGAGTCCTCGGCTCCTTTCAACCACTGTTCATACACTTTTCAGTTCCTTAATTTTGCATCTCATCCATCAACCATTCTTCACACATCATCAAACCTTCCCCAGTACAACAGAAACCTAGTACTCCGTTTGCTAACTTTTTCCAAAGAATAGTGTCTAAAACCCTTAAGCCATTTTCCATGTTTGAACACCCAAAATATGCCCAAAATTCTTAAAAAGGGTGTTATAGAAGCTTACAACCTCGTCGGGAAGGTGAAATAGTTGAAAACAAAGCAAAATTTGAGAAACAGGGCGTGTGCGTCTGCACAGGGGTGTGCGTGCGCACGCCCAGAAAATTTTTACAATTGTGCGTACACACAGGGGTGTGTGTACGCACAGGTATCAAAACATAAAAGGGTATGTCCACTCGCACAACATGTGTGAGCGCCCCCAACAGACTGGCCTCCCCAACGTGTGCGTACGCACAGGTCTGTACGTACGCACAGGTTGCAATTTTTCCTTTGGTGTGCGCGTGCACAAGCTGTGCCAGCGCTGCAAGCAGACTACCTGCCTCTGCGTGTGTGAACGCACAGGTCTATATGTGCGCACAGGTCGCCATTTACGCAGAGTATGCATGCGCACATACCAGAAAACTCGGAATTCTGTAACTTTGTAAAATTTCCAGTTTTCAACACCAATTTTTGAATGATCATAACTTCCTCTACAAAATTTCAATTTTCATAATCTTTATACTGATTTAAAGGGCTTTCAAAGACCTTTAATTCTAAATAAATTTCAACCAATTTTGAAGACCGTGGAAAAAGTTATGATCAAACAAAGTTTATCCAAATTTCACTTTTATCCAAAATCACAACTTTCACAATTGCTTTGCAAACCACAACCAAAACCAAACCAAACCATTCCCAAACTCTACCTTTCATCAAAATCAATCCTCTATGTCATACCATACCAAGATTTCCACATTTTTCTTCACTTTTCCTCATCCCAACATCCATATCAATACATCTCATGTATCAAACTCCATTAACAATTTCTAGCTACATTACCAATCAATCAACACCAATTTCACATTTATCAATATAATTCACTTCTCAACTTCACAATTCATTTATTCTCATCATAATACTATTAATCATCATTTCATCAAATATCATCATACAATCACATCCAACAACTCAACAACCATTCAAATCCAATCCTATCCTATGGGTCACTAGCCTAAAGGACTCAAGAATATTTTAATTCGTAGAGACACTAATCTATGTTAGACTTTTAACTTTTGGTTGAATTTGTGTAGAAAATATAACTTGTAGAATAATCAATGTAGATATTAATGTTATTTTGTTTTAAAATAATTTTAGTTAAATGAAGCATGTTTGAATTATCTATGTTTTTACATATTATGTAAATATTGACTTGCTTAGTAAAATAGTTAATATATCAATTAATTAAAAAAATAATTTGGTAAATTATGTATGTAATTTGTATTAAAAAAATTTGTTACAGAATAAATATTGTGCTTTTGTAACTAAAGAAAATAAAATGTTACAAAATCAAGTTATATTTTGTAACAAAATTTTATGATAGAAAAAATATATTGTCACAAAAAATATTTTGAAGATCAAAATTTATTATCGCTTTTGTAACGAATTTTGATTTTCGTATCAAAAAATTTATTACAAAATATTACTTTGAATTGTAACAGTTTCATTTTTTTTGTTACAAAAATGTTTTGTAATGGGCCATACTGCAACAGCCATTTTTTTGTTACAAATTCCTTTTTTTTTTTTCAAAATTTTGATTTTTTGTAACAATTTTTTTGTTACAAATATTACTTTTTCTTGTAGTGAGGATTGAAAGAGTCAGGATTTGAGGAGAAGGGTGTATGTCTCTGACTCTGTCGGTGTGTAATTGTGAAGGTTGATGGCAGGAGATCAGACGCTGAAAGGCTTGACAAATCAAAGGCTGATGAAGGGGAAGCAACGGGTTGTGAATAACAACAATAACAATAATAAGAATAAAATCAAATTAGGTTAGTCTAGTGGTTAGTTCACTAATTGTTTAAGCAAGTGTCAGATTCGAATGCCATCTTGTACATGCAGCAATCCAATACTATGAGAAATAAAAATAAAATAAAATAAAATAATAATAATATCAAATTTATTTTTTTATAATTCTTATTTTCAAATAATTTAACTTATACTAAATTTTATGTCAATTTTCAATTAATATTCACGAATTTCAAATTTATAAACCAAATTTTTGAAAAAAAAAATCAAATACACATCATCTTAAGTCTTGAACCCATATTAATATATTTTATTTATTCACTTTGTCTTATAATATGAACTTTTGTTACTTATTTCTATCTCGTATATCCATCGTATTTTAGGGTAAAACACGATAACATAAAATAAAAGTATGTAAACACAAAAGATAGATGATTCCATTATTTTGTATATTCTAAACGACAATAAAATGAAAATCAACAAATCAAGAATAACGATTAATAAAATAAAAACATGAATAAAAAATATTTAACCACATTATTAAATAATTAAAGAAAAATAGAGTTATGAAATGAAACTCTAACCAATTTACTTATTATAAAACTAAAATAAATTAATCCTTATTTGTAAAAAAATATACCCAAGAACACAATAAAATAATAAAATAGTTCACACTACAACATAACAAAAATATTACTGGGTCCAAAATAAAAAAACTCAAAAATATAATCATAATCATTAACACAAAATTATACTTACCTAATTAATTTTCTTTCATGCACCATATTCTGCAGTTTTTTTCTCTAGTCAAGATGTGTTGTTTTTTGGAGAACAAAATAACATGTATTTAGCAATAAGCTTTTCCACGTTTCTTCAACCGCTAAAAAAAAATCTCTGTTGTCACGATAGTATTGACCTTAGAATAAATTAATTATATGAACACGGTTGAGTGATTTTGGAAACAAATTTAAAGTACAGACATGTGTCCAATGAATAAAAATTAAAGACCAAATATCCAAAAATACAATAAAACAATAAAATAGTTCACACTACAACATAACAAAAATATTACTGGGCCCAAAATAAAAAAGCTCAAAAATATAATCATAATCATTAACACAAAATTATACTTACCTAACTAATTTTCTTTCATGCATCACATTCTTTAGCTTTTTTCTCCAGTTAGGATGTGCTATTTTTTGGAGAACAAAATAACACGTGTTTAGCAAGTTTTTCCACGTTTCTTCAATCGCTAAAGAAAAATATCTCTTTTATCACGATAATATTGACCTTAGAATAAATTAATTATATGAACACGATTGAGTGATTTTAAAAACAAATTTAAAGTACAGACATGTATCCAATGAATAAAAATTAAAGATCAATTACCCAAGAACACAATAAAATAATAAAATAATTCACACTACAACATAACAAAAATATTCCTGGACCCAAAATAAAAAAAACTCAAAAATATAATCATAATCATTAACATAAAATTATACTTACTTAATTAATTTTTTTCATGCGTCACATTCTATATTTTTTTTTTTTTAGTTAAGATGTGCTTTTTTTTTTAAAGAACAAAATAACACGTATTTAGTAATCAGTCTTCTACCGTTAAAAAATATCTTTTTATTATTATAGTATTGATCTTAAAATAAATTAATTATATGAACACGATTGAATGATTTTGAAAACAAAAGAGTACTGACATGTGTCACTTTTTTTCTTTGCATAATCTTTTTCATAAAAGTGAAAAGGTGAGAAGAAGGAAAGGAAAAAAAATGTTAAAGAGATAAATATAGAGAAAAGAAAAATATGAATAAAACAAAAGAGAGAGAAAAGAAAAAATAGCAGGAGAAATGTGTTGTTAGTCATGGGATTTAATAATACAATGACAGTTGTTTATGTAAAAAAATTAAATTGATAAACAAAGACATATAAATAATTATTATTTCTAAATATAGAAATCACGAGAAAAATATAGAACATACAGATAAGACTCAATACAATGCCTCCACAACAATCAATTGGTTTAGTTATTACGTCACTGTTTTACTTCTTTTCATGATATGTTTTTCAAATCAACAGGCAACCAATATTTAATTAGTGGATAATAGGTGGAAATATTGCAGGCAGCATGGACCATGAAAGGCTTCAATGAATTCTCATTTTCTGTAATTCATGTTCTGCGTTCGGTGGCCCTTGTCCCTCGTAAGATACATTGGCTTTCCTATTCATTTATTTATTTTTTATTCTTTTATTTATAGAAAAACTTGTTATTAATAGAAACTTTATCGCGCTAATTGCCTGATTGGTGAAGAATAATTAATCTGTTGTCCTAACTGATGTACGTAGTACTTGTTGGTACGTCTAATAATTTATGTATTAATTAACAATTGTTATATAATGACCGTACTTTGCGTCCTTTACAATTTAATTGAATAATTTCAACAAAATCTATAAGAAATTAATTTTTATATTAGTTAATACTTCTCATTTTTTAATATTAAAATTACTTTACCTTTATTTTTTTTTGAGAGTTTAAAATTCATAAATTATAATTTTGAATAATAGACGATGGTGGTGACAGCGAAAAGTAAAATTGTGGTGGTATATATTATTGAGATTTGTATTGAAACTTGGAAGAAAGAAGAAGAAAAAGATGAGGAGGGAGATATTGATGAATAAAAGGAATAAAAAAAATTTCACAAGCAATTATTTGAAATTCTTTACTAAAAAATTTGGTTATATATTTAGTTGAATTAATATCTTTTTGTTTACTTTAATATTTTTTCACTTTTTATATAATATTTTAATTTTTAATTTTTATTCATTTACTATTTTGTTGACTAATTACTAATTAAAAACAAATTAATTCCTTATAAATATCATTAATATAAATGATACATTATTATTATTATTATTATTATTATTATTATGGAAAAGTCTAGGGAGCAGCAACTTTATTAAAGATGAGTAAGTAATCTCACACCATTTAATGAAATCTCACACAATTAAAAATATCATTGATTGCTACTTGATGGCTACAAATCACAAAAATTATTGGCGCCCTAACACTCCTCTATTATTATTTGTCCTTTTATTTTATTTTTTTTGTGTTTGTCAAGTTTAAACATCAAATATTTTATTCAATTAATGACGTGTGCAAGCCCTTCATATTATTGATTTAAACTATGCATATGTATGTCTATATAAAGAAGCTTCATCTATATTGAAAAGTGTTAGCTTCATATATAAACAGGAACAATAATGGGTACTAATTCAGAAGTAACGCATCTGAAGCTGACGATCTCTTTGGTCTTCATAATCATCGTTCTCTTCACACCCAAAACCGTAGCAGAGTGCGAATCCGAATCAGTAGACTCATGTAACAACAAAGAGAAAGCTCTCCCTCTAAAAATCATGGCTATATTTGCAATCTTGGTAACCAGCATGATCGGCGTATCTCTGTCCTTGGTGACGCGTTGGATCCCGGCGTTGAGCCCCGAAAACGAGCTCTTCATGGTGGTGAAATGCTTCGCCGGGGGGATCATTCTCAGCACGGGGTTCATGCACGTGCTGCCGGATTCATTCGACATGCTGCGGTCTGATTGTCTTGAGGAGAAGCCATGGCACGAGTTTCCTTTCTCAGGGCTCGTTGCCATGTTCTCTGCCTTATTCACGCTCATGGTGGATTCTTTGGCCACAAGCTTTTATAGTAAGAAGAGTAGTGATGCAGTTATTCCAGGTAGCCACACTGGTGCAGTTGGTGGTCATGAAGAACAAGAGATGGGTGTTGTTGTTAGTGTTGGCCATTTCCATGGTCATGATAATGGTCATCATCATGCAGCAATTGAGGCTACCAAGAATGAAGGTGGAGACACACAACTCGTGCGTTATCGTGTTGTTGCTATGGTAACATTATTAAATTACTCTTCTCTTTATTCTCCTAATCTATCTTAATTAAGTAGCTTAGTATTATGAGAAATGCTACATCGTAATCATAATTTATTATTTTTGTTTATTATTTTTAGTTATTAATCTAATTTTTTATTTTAATAATCTAACAATATATTTTAATTTATACTTTTAAATATTAATATAGCTAATAATTGATTAAAAATAATATATTTTAATAATTTTTAATAATTTTAATATTATTAATATTTTATTAAGATAGATGATAAAAAATAAAAAAATAAAAAAATAAATTATTTTATGTGTTATTTGGTAAAAAAATAGATGAAAAATATAAAAAAAAATTATTTAGATGAAAAAAAAGTATAATAAAAAAATTATATTAATATTTTTAAATTTTTTATTTTTTTATTAATCAAAGAATAAATTAATAATTTTATTCTTATTTACACATTTTTTTATTTTTATTCCATCTTTAAAACAAATTAGTGGATTTCACATTATTTTTTTTATTCAAACAACAAAAAATTCACATTTTTATTTATTTTTTTATATTTTTTATATTTTTTTAATTCAAATAATGTATAAGAGAGGAGATTTTTTACACATATAAATAAAATAAATCTTTTATTTATTAATATGTATAATTTTAAAATTATTTATAAATTTAAAATATAAAACACATCTCAAATTCGATAAATATACAATAATTTTTGGTGTTTTTTAAAACTATGAGAGGTATACAAATTGGACCCTCCGATCTGTGTTTAAAAAATTTTAAAAGTTTAGAGTACATAAATCGGACCCGTCGATTTGTGTTGAAAAAATTAAAAAAATTTAGAGTACACAAATCGAATTTGTGTACTCCAAATTTTTTTAATTTTTTCAACACAAATTGGACGGTCCAAGTACAGAAATCGAACGTTCCGATTTGTGTACCTAAAAATCGGACGGTCCAATTTCTATACCTCTTAAAAATTGGACGGTTCGAGTTGTATTCCGTACATTAAATCATTCCACATTTTAAAAAAATACTATAGTAGTTCACAATTAAAAAAAAATCATTATTAATCTAATATTAAAAATAAAAAAATAATAAATATGCATATATCTCATACGCATTGGTTTCGAAATATGATATGTTAATCTCAAATGCACTCAAAATTTGGCTTGTTTATTAAATAGAACATATTTACAACATTTGACGTGTGTGCATGTGTGTTCTGTACGAAGAGTTAATGTCTCCCTTAGCTAAACCTTTCTTATCATGTCTTTCGCCTCGTATTTTGTTCATTCATATATTCGTTTTTTATTCTTACTTTGTTTCCTATGCCTATATTTATCATTCTCAGTCATCCTCATCTAAATTATTTGTTTTTCCTACATATTATTAAGGCCAATTTTATGATACTTTTAAATGAGTGTCTAAATTTTATTTAATTGTTTTTTTTATAAATTTTAAATATTTTAAAATAATTTATTTAATATTTTTTAAATTAAATATAAATTTTTTAAATTTTTAACTAATTAAATACTATTTTTTAAATATCATAACAATTATTTAATATTAATTAATAATAATCATCACCTTCAAACAACATATTTATATATATTTTATTTTGTAATTCGATAGGAATGTTTGAAAAGTAGGTGGACTGAATTTAAAGGATAACATAATTAATTTTCATTCAATTTATATTACGGTATTTATACATTACTAATTTTATATTTATTAACCAAAAAATATGTCTAAATATTAAAAGTTAGTTAGAATTTATATATTCATCTAAGTATTACTTTTTTTTTTTTAAATCCTTTATTGTTTACTAAGCTTTTTAATGTAGCCTCTTTTGCTGATATTTTAATTGGAATTGATGTTTTTACGAATATATTACAATAAATCTAATTTAATCAAGTTGAAAGTTGAAAATTTTTCTTTTATATGTTATTATATAAGAAAAACTAAGAAAAACAAAGGATTTAGATGAGGATGATTGAAGAGATAGAGTGATAGGAATAGGCACTGAAAAGAACGTTGAAAAGTGGGATGGATACATGAATGAATACGGTTAGAGAAAATTAAACAGGCACACATCTTCGATGCTATGCATTTGAAATATATTGAATTTGCTAATGGATCAGATTTTGAGTACACCCGAAACTAGTTCATTTCATTTTGTTTATATTTTAACTGTACTGTATTCGAAATAAATATATATTTTATTTTATGTGCATTTGGAATAAGATTAAGATTTTAAATTTATAAATAGTTCAAAAATGATGCATATGTATAATAAATTATTTATTTTATTTATATAAAAAATCCTATTATTAAAAAAAAATAATTATGTAGTTTATTATTATTAAAGTATATTTTGCTTTGACTTATCATCAACATATAATTAAGAAAAAATATATTGTGAAAATATTTATTATTTTATTTTATTTTTTTTGTCAAGTAATTGGATAGTTTTTAGTTTTAGATATTACTATGATATATCACATACCCATACAACACACTCACATATATTATATAAGTATAAATTATGGATTTTTAAACAACATCTAACTTTAACTAGGACTTAAACCCAAATGTAACTTGTAAAAGGCATACAGATATGTCATTTGTGCTAGGCCTCCGCTATCTTATTATTTTATTGACTATTGTTTTTATCATTTAATAACCATAAAAAGTAAAAAATAATGTTTGTTTGAGCGCATTGGTGTGCAGGTACTAGAACTTGGAATTATTGTTCATTCAGTAGTGATAGGCCTGTCCATGGGTGCTTCAAATAACACATGCTCCATAAAAGGCCTTATAGTGGCCCTTTGCTTCCATCAAATGTTTGAAGGCATGGGTCTTGGCGGTTGCATTCTTCAGGCCCAATACAAGTTGTTAAAGAGGATGGTGTTAGTATTGTTGTTCTCAATTACAACTCCATTTGGAATCGCATTAGGAATTGGATTGTCCAGAATCTACAAAGAGAACAGCCCAAGTGCCCTAATCACAGTTGGTATGCTTAATGCTTCATCAGCTGGGCTTTTAATCTACATGTCATTGGTTGATCTTCTCTCTACTGATTTTATGAGTCCAAGGTTACAGAACAACATTAAGCTCCAATTCAAGTCTTACGTTGCTGTCTTTTTGGGTGCTGCTGGCATGTCTGTCATGGCAAAATGGAATTAATAATGCTTAATCATATGTGGTCTAGACCCTACGTTATGGCAATTTATTTGCCTCGTGAGTAATCATATCTAGATTCGAAATTACTGAGACCAAATAGTGAATAGAAATTTTAAAAATGTTATGTATGTATGTCTGCATGTATTATAAGTGAGTTTATAATATTATAATGTTTAAGATTGAGAGATGTTTAACTAGTCTCAAACAAAAAATAATGCTTAATCATATATGTTTGTTGTGCCATGATTTTTGTAATTTTTAATGTAATAATGTGTTAGATGAAGCTAAATCATTTATTTTCTTAAAAATTGGGTGCTTGTGTTTCATTTAATTTAATGTGATGCATTCACAAGAAAGAGTCTCAACGTTAACTATTTCATGTTTATGTTTGAATAAATGAAATGAAATGGAAGTGGCAATATTTCTAGAATGTTGTATGTTGCATTGCTGATTAATTGTTGTACTAGCTTTAATTAATCTACTTATAATTATTTAGCTTTTTCTATTCAAAGTGTAGCTTATTAGAACTTAGATATATAACTATATAGCTTATTATTAGTTTATTACTAATATAAATGTTAAAATATGGAGTTCTTATAAAAAAAGAATATGGTAGTTGTTTTATTTGATTTTTGGTAATCTCGATAAGGTATCGAATTAAACTTATATTAAGATATTAGTTTAGAGAGTAGATACAATTCTTCTAAAAAAGAGTGGACTCGACTTGGGATTTACTTAGTGTTTGTGTCAAAAAGTGTATAAAATGCTCAATGATATCAAACTGTGGCAAATAATATAAAAATTGTAATTAAAGAAAATAAGTAAAATAAATAAAAGCTTTAAATAAATAAGAGAGTAAAATTGAAATCAAAAGAAAACAAAATATTTGAAAAAAAGAAAAAAAATGCTCAAAGAAAAATAAAATAAAATAAATTAAAAGGAAAATAAAGGAAATAAATTAAAAGTAGTGAATTCTAGACACTCACATGTACTTACACTCCATTGTCATTCGTTGCGTCAGCGTGATTGAAAATTTACAGAGTTTTGTGTGATGGTGAAGTGTTCAGATTGAAGTCTTTGATTTTTTCTGAACTTCTCTTATTTATAGACCACACAGATAGACTTGCAGAATGTTTCTTTTTTTACACGATCTAACTTTCTCCTTTTTCTCAGGTTCTCACAACCTATGACCCTGCCTTGACTGCAGAGGACTTTGTTCTCCACCGTGAACATCCCACGTCTTTGCGATTACCTTGGTCTCAAAGATCCACATTTTGTCAAATTAAACCACGCGTTATTATAAAATTTCGACCTAGGTCCTTTTCGACTTGACTTATTTCATAATCAATATTCTGTTTTTTTATTGTCGAGTCCTCACTCCGTCGAAATTTAGACCATGTGCGATCAACCGATTTCGACCCAAATCCTTTTTGACTCAATTCATATGAGGCAGTCGACACCCAACTCTATCATAGTCGAAATTCGTAACAGATCAAAATTTCATACTAATAATAGTATTACTTTTCAAAATACTCAAAATGAAAAGTTTGGCTAATTTATATATACATATAAGTTATTTGTCAAAAGTTCATCATTCACATAACTACTAGTCTAAGTTTTCATGGATACATTTAATTATACATGTATTTTACACTACAACAAAGGCAGAGGATAGCAGCCAAAAATTGCTAGCTGTTAATCTAACTGCTGCAGCTAACAGAGATACCAGCCATTGTCATTCTGCTGACTTTTGCTTGAATAGCGACTACTACATGAAGAACCGCCGGTGATCAATATCTTTATCCTAATTAACTCATTTATTCAATCTTATTTTATCTGATAACCAATAATTTCTCCCACAGCTGCAGCTCTAGAAACTGGCAAAAATAGATTGGAAGCACGCAAAATCTTGAAGTCGCTGCTCCACCATGCACCACTGCTGCCCATCCATCATCCTTTCTCCGGTATTGACCTTTCATGCCTCCTCCACAGTGCGTGAAACCCCTGCTCCATCCTCCACGGTGTGCAAGAAATCCCTAAGATCTGTTCTACCATTCGCGTTTGTGTGGTTGTGGAGTAGCGTGGCTGCCATCCATCCTTATCTCCCTGGCGTCGACCTCTCACCTCTCCTCCCTAGTCCGTGAAACCCCTACTTCCCCCTCTACGGTGCACGAAATCCGTAATCTCTTCTCCACTTATTACTTTCATCACATTCTTTGATGAATAGACACCATGTTGTGGAACTCATATTTGGGATTTTTTTCAATTATTACTTGTGAACACAATAAATATTACTGATAATAAAACTAATTGAAACCTATAGTTAGCAATATATTGCAAGTGGCATTCCATTCCATTCCTATAATGCATCTTAATTTAAAGGTTTAACCTCTTCTCAATCCTCTGTCTCTGATCTTTTTACTTTCTTCCTAAACCTTTAGTTTGTTCTTCTCCATTTCTCTTTCTTTCTTGTTTTCACTCTTGATCACTTACAAAGTTTGAATCCTATTTTTCTCAAAATTTGGCTATATCTTTGTGGTTTAGATTATGATTTCAAATGATTTTGATTCAGTTTTTGTTTATATCTTCTATTAGTTGGGGTTAATTGTGGCTTTTTAGAGTTAGGGATTTGAATGTACATTTATTTGGATTTATTGTGTGCTTTGTAATTTCTTTTTGTCTCTCATGTTCTCATTAATGGATTGCTAAAGTGAAGCCTCTGTCTTCAAATCAATACTACACTTGTGATTTAGATATTATGTATGCTTTTGGTTTGTGAGTAATTTTATGTAATTTCAATGATTACTTTACACTAGGTTCCTAACCTTCTGCTAGTGTTTGCCAAAGAACTGTTAATAATTCATACACTGTGGCTTAGTGAGCTAGGTGTCAATTATGCAAAAGTGAAACTGTATCCTTTTTTTCTTGTTAACTTGATATTTAGTTTTTACTTTTTGGTTTTGGATCTTAAGTATGGTGATTGATTCTTTATAATTTATTCTGCACACTGTGTGAATTTTTCTTGATTATGTTGTTCTTGATCTTTTCTGTTGAACTGATTAAATTTGCAGGCAAGCAAAGGATGCGTTAAAGATACTTAAGAAGGGATTGGACAATAAAAGTCCCAAGATACAACTTTTGGCACTTTTTGTTAGTATTTCTCCTCTACTTTTTTTTTATAGTTATTGAATGTTTTAATGCAATTTGATGTCGTGTGACAGATTATTTTATAGGCTAAAGTAACTTTTGTAAAGGTTTTCATATTTTTTAAATTCTTTTGCTGCTATAAGATATGAGGCGTAGAGTACTACCAAAATTTTTATTCATAGTTTCAGTTATGTACACATAGTGAATAACTCTAACTCGCATGATTTGTATTTGATGCAGGCTCTGGAGACGCTTAGTCCGTAAAATCCCTGCTTCGACTTCCACGGTGTGCGAAATCCCTAATCTCTTCTCTACTTACTTTCATCACATTCTTTGATGAACAGAAACCATGTTGTGGAACTCATATTTGGGATTTTTAATTTATTATTTGTGAACACAATAAACATTGCTGATAATAGAACTAATTAAAAACTGTAGTTAGTAGTATATTGCAAGGGGCATTCCATTCTATTCCTATAATGCATTTTAATTTAAAGGTTTAATCTCTCCTCAGACCTCTGTTTCTAATTTTTCAACTTTTTTCCTAAACCTTTAGGTCATTGATGATTCCCAAATGCACGGGTTTGGATTTTCACACTAAAAGTAGAATGTGTTCGTTGCAAGTATAGTCCAAACCCAAGAATTGAACATCAATCAAATAATAAATCCAATACAAAATATAAACCGAGAGTAATGCAACCTCGGGTCATCTTCACTAGGAGTTGCAATGAAATGTGCATGTTATTGGCAATGAGAGAGAGCATGGGGGATTGGAAAATGAAAGCAAGAAATGTAAATAGCAAGAAAGCAAATAAACATGCAAGAAAGTAAAGGAAAGCAAGTAAAGGCAATGCAAGGAATGTAAGTGGCAACTCTTGGGAAGAAGTGGGTAATCTAGGTTTCCTATCCTAGTTGTAGACCACAAACATGGCAATTGTGTAGAATCAATCCAAATCAATCAATCCTCCTTGAGAATTAGTCAAAAGACATAATTGATCTCAATCCATAAGTCCTAGTCAACTCACTAATTACTTAGTGAAAGACTAGCGTTAATGGAAACCAAATCAATTAACTAATCTCACACAATGCGGAATGGACATCCTCAACTCAATTCCACCTAAACATCTAATTTCTCAACCAAGAGTGTGAAAACTAGACATGCAAGAAATTAAACATCAAAGCACATAAAAGTCAACGCAATAAAAGTCAAATCAATTAAATGCAAGTAAAGGAAACTTAAAATGCAAGAAATCTCTTGGCAAGTAATTGAAGGCTAAGGCTACCTATCCTAGTCATTGACCATAAACATATGATGATTATGAAGAGTTAATCCTACTTAGTCAACCTTACATCGAAGATAAGTCAAATAGGCATAGTTAATTTCAATCCCTAAGTCCTATTTCAACACTAGGGGTCACATAGAGTCAAGAAAAACCAAATTAACTAACCACTCTAATATATCAAGCAAGAATGGACATCAATGACTCAAAGATCACCAAAGTCAATAATTCCAAGCCAAGAGTGAAGAAAAACTAAGTCAAGCATTTTATCAAACACTTGGTGTGCATGAGAATAAAATAATATTAAAATACATTAAAATAAATTCTAAAACTACCAAAGTAAGAAAATAACAATAACAACTAAAGAAAGCAATAAGTGACATGGAAACATAAATTTGCATTAATTGGAATTAAAATAACAAAGAGTATCCATAAGCATAAAAATGATAAAATAAAGGAAATAACAAGAGAAATGAAGAAGAATAAAGAAGCAATAACAATAAATGACAAAGAAAAGTAAATAGAAACAAGAATTAAACATATAAATTACAAGAAAATAAACTAAGAAACCCTAATTCTAGAGAGAGGGGGGAGCTTCTCTCTCTAGAAACTAAGAGAAAACATAATAGAAACTAAACCTAATTGTCCCCCTTCATCCTTCTTCAATTTGGCCTTAAATAGCTTTAGAAAATGAGTTGGATTAAATTTTGGAGGCCCATATTCGCCCCCAGTGATTTGCATTAATGAGCTCACGTGCAGGGACCTGTGCGGACGCATAGATTTGTGCGTCCGCACACATGCTGAATTCTGACTTGTGCGTACGCACAAGTACATGTGCGTACGAACACATAGACTTATGTCTACTATAGCAAATTGCATATCATTTTGAAGCCCCCCGGACGTTAGCTTTCCAATGCCGCTAGAGCCGCCTCATTTTGACCTCTGTAGCTCAAGTTATGACTAATTTAGTACAGAGAGGTCAGGGTTGGCAGCTTTCCAAATCTCATTTTCTTCATGATTTCTCCCCTTTTGGATGCTCTTTCTTCACTTCTTCAACCCATACTTGCCTTGAAAACCTAAAATCACTTAACGAATACATCAAGGCACCACATAGAATTAAAGTGAATTAAAATTGACTAAATTAAGCACAAAAGAGCATGTTTTCACTCTCAAGCACAATTTAGGAAGAAATCTCAAAAGCATGCTATTTAGATGAATAAATGTATCCACTCAAATCAAACCAAAAGATATCGTAAAATATGGACTCATCAATTTTCCCGCACTTAAACCAAGCATGTCCTCATGCTAAACCAACCAAAGGAGATGAATGAAGGGGTAATTATTAATGCAACTACCTACATGCATGTAACTATACTAAATGCTATCTATATATATCTACACTATGATTCCTATTGAGTTTGGTAAAATCAAACAAAAGAATCTCAATCAATCCAAAGTACAAACTTAGGGCCAAGACAAGAAAATATAGCAATATAATCAATATCCAAAGATTTGATTTGAAATTTTCAAAATTAAGTTCAACAACTTGCAAGAGGATACAAGATAAGTAATGGAAACATAGAATTGAGCAATTGAAACCCTCACCGGATGTGTTTGCACTCTAATCGCTCAAAAGTATTAAGGGTCAATCACTCAATTCCTCCTTTAATCATGTTTCTCAAAGATTTGCAAGTCGTCTAACAATCAACTAATATTTGATGAATGAATGCAAATATCATGAGGACTTTTGTGGGTTGTAATGGGGCTTAGGTAAGGGTAGGATCAATATGGTTAAGTGGGTTAATAGATTGGATATTTGATTAGCTCAAGCATCCCACCTAATCCTATATCATCCTATATACATAATAAAGCAACCTAACTACCCATTTATCCCTTTCTCACATTCACTCATGCATGCTTCTTTTCAATTCAACCATATATGCATCTCTTATTTACATTCTTATTATTATTCCTTTTTTTTCTTTTTCTTTTCTTTTCTTTTCTTTTCTTTTCTTTTCTTTTTTTTATATATTGCCAAAGAGGAGATGCATATGCTTCTAAGTAATGAATGCATGAGTGTTTTTCCACTTTTCTAAATATTCTCAATGAATACCCAAAGCACTAACTACCAATGTTTTCCTACAAATTCCCCCATACTTAATTAACACACACACTCAAACCCAAGCTAATCAAAGATACAATCAATGGACATAATGGTTTTTCGCTTAGGACAAAAGATGTGCTTATAATGAGAACAAAGGGGAATTAAATGCTCAAAAAGTGGTTTACAAAGATAGATGCAAGGGTTGGCCATATGTGTTAGTGAGCTATACAAAGATGGCCTCAATCATACTAAATGCATTCAAAACAACAAAGAAAGGACATATAAACTAAAGCAAATATAAGATCACAATCATAAAAAGAGTTTATAACACTCAAGAACAAAATTTGTGATTGAAAATATGCAACCACACACTTTAAGCTCAAATCTCACTTGGTATTTGTTCAAGCTCTTTTCTATGTTCTATAAAAGATGCTTCAATCAAGTTTAACAACAAGTTTTCAAATCTAATAAATGGAATGCCAAAAAAGAGATTTCTTGAAAATTCTTTGTTGTTTTACCAAAACTTATTTACTATATGTATGTATGTATGTATGTTGTGGTGGATATAAAATTTTTAAAATCTTTCCTAGTTCTATTCCTAATTTTCAACAAGAAAAAATTATCATGAACAATTAGGACAAAATTGAACTAGGTGCTATACTATTCACATCATCCAATCACAACTTCTATCTATAAAATATGTACTAAGGAAAAGATGCAAAAATGCAACATGCAATAGCTAGATATAAACTATGATATATATACCAAAGGAAAATGCATGTAACAGTCAAAATCACTCTAAATATCTACAAAAAATATAATAAAAAGAAACAAAAATAAAGTGCAAAGTGTTCGGTAAAGAAAGTTTACGCCCTAAAAATGACAAATCCTCCCCCACACTTAAGCATTGCACAGTCCTCCGTGCACAAACACAATCCAGGGAGAATGTATCTCAAGAGCTCCACCTTCGATTGGCGGATGCAGGCGCTTGGGTTGTGTGAAAATCGCCAAGTCCAATGTCTACTCGGCATCTCCATCCTCAGTGTCCTCCTCCTCTCCCGCTCCTTGCCTCACGTCTCATCCTCAAAAAGAATGAATAAACTATAATTAAGAATCATAGGGCAAGTGGCATAAAAGGGTAAAGGAGAGAGTAAATAAGCATCTAATTGAGAAATTTTGCATAGTGGTGTGGTATGATGAAAATGATGAGCCATGTGTGTATTCTAATTATGCGCGCGGTTAGAATACACACAACGGCCAGTTAAAATGGCATCTACACAATCAAAAAGTAAGAATGAGTTCCTCAATTAAATGTCCTAAGATGCAAGTAAGAGGTGAGATCAATTAAACACAAGCAATCTTAGGTAGTTACAACAAGAGTGAATTGAATGTAGGAAATATTGGATATTGAAGGTGTGCAAGTGAAAGAGCAAAAGTGATGTAAATTAGCACAACAAACAATAACCAATACAATGATAAAAATAAAATTACTTATTCATCCTTAGGAAAAATCAAATAATCACATGGTTAAGGTGTTTGTTACAAAACGTGACAAGTCTTGATAGAATCAAGCCAAGTCAACTCACAACAAATGCAAAATATTAACAAGAAACAAGGACCTTGTGATGTGATTATATTGACTTAAAAACCATGATGAACAAGCAACTCAATTCAATTCACTAAATTTTATATGCACTCATAAAAGTTTCACCCAATATGCAACAAAATGTAAATGTGCAATTCTAATTAGGTGATAGTAATGGAAGGCAAAGTATAAGTGCATTGATGAAATTCAATCAATAAGCAACCCAATCAACATTAACCAAAATCTTGCAATTTATTTAATTAACAAACAACTAAAGAAAAACTAATATAATTGTTAAAGTAGAAATGAAATGCAAGCAAAACAAAGTAAGGCAAGTAGAGAATAGGGAAAAAGTGAGAGAAGAGGGGGGTGGAAGAGAGAAGAAGTGAAGAAGTAGAGAGAAGAGAAGAAAAGAACTAAAGTGTGAGAAAACAGGGGTGTGCGCACGCACAGGGTAGTGTGCGTACGCACACAAGGCTGAAAAGAGGGTTATGCGCGCCCAAAAGGGTGCAAGCGCTGCGAATAGAAGAGGAATTAAGACGCGTGCGTGCGCACAGGTGAGTGGGCACGCACAGAAGACTTTTTTTTAAGGAAAGGATCATGTGTATGTGAGCACACAGGTCTGTGTGCACGCACATGAGCGTAAGGGGCAGGGGTTCACGTGCACACGCTGTGCAAACACTCTACCAGAGTGGTTGCAAGTTGGCGTGCGAACGCACATGTCTGTGCGTCCGCACAAAGAGTGCGAAAAAGGGTATGTGTGCGTACGCATGAGTGGGTGCGCACGCACAGGTCGCAGAAAGCAGGGGAACGCGCGCGCACAAGGCGTGCTGGCGCTGCGACCAGAGGGCAAAATCATGCGTGTGCGTGCACACAGGTCGGTGCGCACGCACAAGAAGCAGAAAATGAACGTTTTGTGCGCACGCACAAGTACGTGCGTGCGCACAAATGCCCTGTTTTGCAAAAATTTTCCTTCAAAATTCTAAGGTACCAAGCCTTAGTTCAATCAAAACTCAACACCAAAACATGTAAGAACCCATAAATTCATGATCCAAACCAAAATTAACTTACAAATATCAAAATTAAACTGATTCTAAGCTAACCAACCAAACAAACATGCAATAAACTAAAATATATACAAAAAGAGAAGAGTAGGAATAATGTTACCAAGCACTTTTATTTAATGTCTTTAAGTTAGACAATTGGGAGAGCCCTTGCTATGGTGGCTTGTGCTTGACTTCCCCACCAATTACTTCAATGTCCAATGTCCTCTAGGATCCCAATCCTAACCATTGACAAAAACAAAAGACAATAAAAAATCAAGCTATATACATATTAACATATTAACAATAGCCAACAACATACACAATTGCAACTCCCCGGTAACGGCGCCAAATTTGACAATGCCCAAATGCACGGGTTTGAATTTTCACACTAAAAGTAGAATTTGTCCGTTGCAAGTATAGTCCAAACCCAAGAATTGAACATCAATCAAATAATAAATCCAATACAAAATATAAATCGAGAGTAATGCAACCTCGGGTCGTCTTCCCTAGGAGTTGCAATGAAATGTGCAGGTTATTGGCTATGAGAGAGAGCATGGGGGATTGGGAAATGAAAGCAAGAGCAAACAAGCAAGAAATGTAAATAGCAAGAAAGCAAATAAACATGCAAAAAAGTAAAGGAAAGCAAGTAAAGGCAATGCAAGGAATGTAAATGGCAACTCTTGGCAAGAAGTGGGTAATCTAGGTTTTCTATCCTAGTTGTGGACCACAAACATGGCAATTGTGTGGAATCAATCCAAATCAATCAATCCTCCTTGAGAATTAGTCAAAAGACGTAATTGATCTCAATCCATAAGTCCTAGTCAACTCACTAATTACTTAGTGAAAGAGTAGCATTAATGGAAACCAAATCAATTAACTAATCTCACACAATGCGGAATGGACATCCTCAACTCAATTCCACCTAAACTCCCAATTTCTCAACTAAGAGTGTGAAAACTAGACATGCAAGAAATTAAACATCAAAGCAAATAAAAGTCAACACAATAAAAGTCAAAGCAATTAAATGCAAGTAAAGGAAACTTAAAATGCAAGAAACCTCTTGGCAAGTAATTGAAGGCTAAGGCTACCTATCCTAGTCATTGACCACAAACATATGATGATTATGAAGAGTTAATCCTACTTAGTCAACCTTACATCGAAGATAAGTCAAATAGACATAGTTAATTTCAATCCCTAACACCTATGTCAACACTAGGGGTCACATAGAGTCAAGAAAAATCAAATTAACTAACTACTCTAATATATCAAGCAAGAATGGACATCAATGACTCAAAGATCACCAAAGTCAACAATTCCAAGCCAAGAGTGAAGAAAAACTAAGTAAAAACTAAGCCAAGCATTTTATCAAACACTTGGTGTGCATGAGAATAAAATAATATTAAAATGCATTAAAATAAATTCTAAAGCTACCAAAGCAAGAAAATAACAATAACAACTAAAGAAAGCAATAAATGACATGGAAACATAAATTTGCATTAATTGGAATTAAAATAACAAAGAGTATCCATAAGCATAAAAATGATAAAATAAAGGAAATAACAAGAGAAATGAAGAAGAATAAAGAAGCAATAACAATAAATGACAAGGAAAAGTAAATAGAAACAAGAATTAAACATAGAAATTACAAGAAAATAAACTAAGAAACCCTAATTCTAGAGAGAGGGGGGAGCTTCTCTCTCTAGAAACTAAGAGAAAACATAATAGAAACTAAACCTAATTGCCCCCCCTTCATCCTTCTTCAATTTGGCCTTAAATAGCTTCAGAAAATGAGTTGGATTAGGTTTTGGATGCCCAAAATTCGCCTCCAGTGATTTGCATTAATGAGCTCACGTGCAGGGACCAGTGTGGACGCACAGATGTGTGCATCCGCACACATGCTGAATTCTGACTTGTGTGTACGCACAAGTACCTGTGCATATGCACACATGGACTTTTGTCCACTATAGCAAATTTCATATCATTTTGAATCCCCGGACGTTATCTTTCCAATGCCACTGGAACCGCCTCTTTTGGACCTCTGTAGCTCAAGTTATGACTAATTTAGTACAGAAAGGTCAGGCTGGCAGCTTTCCAAATCTCATTTTCTTCATGATTTCTCCCCTTTTGGATGCTCTTTCTTCACTTCTTCAACCCATACTTGCCTTGGAAACCTAAAATCACTTAACGAATACATCAAGGCACCACATGGGATTAAAATGAATTAAAATTGACTAAATTAAGCACAAAAGAGCATGTTTTCACTCTCAAGCACAATTTAGGAAGAAATCTCAAAAGCATGCTATTTAGATGAATAAATGTGGGTTCATGTGATGAAATCCACTCAAATCAAACTAAAAGATATCGTAAAATATGGACTCATCAGTCATTCTTCCCCTTTATTTATGTATAGAGATTAGGCAGCTTAGGCCACATTCTTGAAGATTGATAAAAGATCCTTATAGCTTTTAGTTCATATAAGTGCAAAACCAAAAGAAATGCTTTATTAAGAATTAATTATCGAACTAAAGACCTATTTATTCAAATTAAAAGGCAGCCAAACACCTTGTACGATGTCCATGAGTAAGATCACCATATTCTAAAACAGAAATCTCTGTAGTTTTTAGCCGGCTGAACTTCTAATCTGGATCGTTGTTCCCCATTACTCTTTCTTTCTTGTTTTTATTCTTGATTTTGATGTTGAATATTGTTTTGATTGGACTTATGGTGTTTAGTTTTTAGATTATGTTGATGCTTATTGTTTGTTATTTTTATTGGAGTTGGATGAAGAAAGAGAGAGTAATGGGATTTGTACTGATTTTTCTTGTTCTTCATAATTCTATCTGAAAAAAAAGAAAAAAGAACTAAACCTCAGATATCAAGAATTGATATTTGAGTTTGACTAGCAAATGGATTGGACTCAACTTAGAAACAAGTGGGTAAACTCATTATATGTAATCTTAGCGAAAATATAGAAGTTTAAATTTAATATTCAAGAGTATAAAGCTTTATATCATAAGACATTCAGCATTCAATAACATCATTAATTGATGTGTATATCTTTGCATATTTCTACGATCAACTATATATGATTAATTATATTCATAGAACGATTAAACTTTATGCCATTTTGATAAGGTTGATTAGGAAGATGCATGAGGTAAATACTACATTATTCTCCACCTTTCCACTATGTATTAGATTGTTTTAGTTTTGTCTTTTATATAATAACACTTGTCACATTTATTGCACACTGTAACAGCCCAGACCATCCGCTAGCATGATATTGTCTGCTTTGGCACACAAGGTCTCACAGTTTTGCCTTTGACGATAGGGATGATAGCCGAAGCCCCCTACACTCACTCGTCAAAACGCGTCATGCTATGGAGAGGTACCACACCCTTATAAGGCATGCTTCGTTCCCCTCCCCAACCGATGTGAGACCTTACAATCCACCCCGTTAGGGAGCCCAGTGCCCTCACTAGCAGATCGATCCGGACTCCGGCTCTTATACCATCTGTAACAGGCCAGACCACCCGCTAGCACGATATTGTCCGCTTTATCACACAAGGCCTCACGGTTTTGCCTTTGATGATAGGGATGATAGCCGAAGCCCCCCACACTCACTTGTCAAAACGCATCATGCTAGGGAGAGGTATCCACACCCTTATAGGGCATGCTTCGTTCCCCTCTCCAACCGATGTGGGACCTTATAATCCACCCCCCTAAGGGAGCCCAATGCCCTCGCTGGCACATCGATCCGGGCTCCGACTCTGATACCATCTGTAACAGCCCAGACCATCCGCTAGCACGATATTGTCCGCTTTGGTACACAAGGTCTCACGGTTTTGTCTTTGACGATAGGGATGATAGCCGAAACCCTCCATACTCACTCGTCAAAACGCGTCATGCTAGGGAGAGGTATCCACGCCCTTATAAGGCATGCTTCGTTCCCCTCTCCAACTGATGTGGGACCTTACACACACACAGCCAAATTACTATGTATGATATATATCCACACAAATAGAATCATCTTCTTAAATGACACGTCTCAAGTTGTAGTTGAAAAATAACGAATAAATAAATAAGACTATAGTGAGCAATGCAAACTTCTGGTCATATTGACAATTTGAAGCTTCAACCTTGTGATGACATGTCATCATGTCATATTTTTCTATACTTTTTCATACAAGAAATTGATGATTAGTGCTTAAATATTGCATTCTTTTGTGCTTAAATGGTATATTTATTTGATCTTTTGATTTTATAAATTTTGTAGGAAATAAGAAGAAAAAGAAGCAAAAGAAGCACAAAATAAGCTAAAAAGGAGAAAAAAAAGAGTTTTGGGGCACACTTTGAAGTTGGAGCACACTTTGATGCCTTACCATGAATGAAAGAAACAAAGGCTAGCGCTCAATTGAAGGGAGCTCTACGTTAAAATAGTTCACTTTTTCGGGCTTTTCTTAAGCCTTGAGACAGCATGACCATGCCTCCTTCAAAGGTCCATAACTTGAGCTACAGATGTCCAATTGATGTGCTTCTAGTTGCATTGGAAAGCTGACTTTTAGAGCTTTCCAACGATATATAGCAATTTATATTTGGCATGAAATTGAAGTACAAGTGATAGGAATCTTTAAGGCCTAAAAACCAACCAAGCAAGTGCTCACACCAAGGCTCGAAGAGGGGAACCACGTAGCGCTCAACCAAAGGCCCAAAAAGCATAGCGCTACATTAATTTTTTTCACTTTATCATGATTTCCAAGCTTGGGAGCAAGGGAATTGTGCTGCCCACACACAAGGAGTAGCGCTCAATGAGTTAACTGAGCGCTCAATAAGTGAGCGCTATGGGCAAAAGAAAATTGGCACAAGGAGGATCAACCAAGGCTTGAAGGGAGGCACACAAGGAGCATGTGTAGCGCTACGTTTACTCTCTTCACTGAGCACTACACCAAGGAGTCTGGGACAAGGGAAGCATGTAAAGTTAGTGAGCGCCAAGTTCACTAACTAAACGGAGTGCTCCACTGGAGCATGGCTCCAACCAAATTCGAACCAAATGCACCCTGACTCAATTGAACCAAGCCAATCCGGATCCACTCTTCTTCAAATTCAAAGCAAGCAAAGTCCATATCATCACTCAAAGGCACAAGAACAAGCTAGATTAGGAATTTTATTTAATTTGTAATTTGATTTCAATTTCAATTTCATTTTCATTTTTTTGTAAAGCCTATATAAAGGCATCAATTTCATTTCATTAAGGAGGTTGGCTCTGCTAGAGAGCATTAGGAGTAGGGTAGAATAGAAAAGTTCTCTTTGAAATACTTTAATTTTTCTGCATTTTTGGCAATTCAATTTAGCTTATGCAAATTTCAGTTTCTGATAATCTTCTTCTGCAAGTTTTCCTTCTACAATTTCACAATTCAATTTATATTGAGCTTGATTTTAATCTTCTGTTCTCATTGCTTTCTATTTCCATTGCTTCCAATTTACTTTCATGCAATTTAAATCTTCCTAATCCTCTGTATTTTACATTTGATGTTTGCTGTAAGCTTGATTTACATTCCCTGCAAATTTACATTTTCTGCAATTGCTCTAAGTTACTGATTTACTGCTTTTATTTAACTTTCCATCACCCAGCCCCCTTTATATTTCATGCAATTTACATTTCTTGTCATTTAAGATTCTGCCAATTTACATTCCTTGCTCTTTACGTTTCTGCCATTTACTTTCTGCAACTTTAAGTTTCTTGTCATTTACATTCTGTTGCTTCAATTCCATTCAATTCACAAATGTTTCCTTGACTAAACTAATCACCCACTAAAGTTGCTTGATCCATCAATCCTTGTGGGATCGACCTCACTCTAAGTGAGTTTTACTACTTGATGCGACCCGGTACACTTGCCAGTGAATTTTGTGTGGAATCTAATTTCCACCCATCACCTTGGCGGCTAAGAAGACCAAAGAATAGATAAAATAATAGGAACTAAGCAAAAATTTCTTGAAAATAAATGAGTGCACAGAAAAATAGAAAGAGAAATATTTATACTCAAACAGCTGTATATGTCTTCTCTATCAATAATTTTGAAAAAAAAAGCATTTTAATAAGAATTATTTTCATGTTTTAGTACTACCATGTTTTTCATTTTTATTTTTTCCTTTTACATGCATTTCAGTGCCATGCTGTCATGTGATATATGCTAGTTTGTGATTAATTGATAACATTTTGTGATTCCTATGCCGGAATTATATTCTCCCTACTTTTATTATTTATTTTTCTTGAATTCATTTTTATCCATAATGATGTCAATATTAAAGATAAAAATATAAAAGAGAAATATATACAAAGATGGCTCACATAGCATTAATCCATCTAATTTTATTAGCATTCACATGTACCATTTCTTTGCCTTTGATATTTTATTCCTAGCTTGTTCCACATATGGTTGGACTTTGTTCATACAGCTGGTAAATTCACATTGTTTGTTTTAAGATAATTCCATAAAAAAAATAAAAAGGGTCAATTTCATTATATACATTCAAATTATATATGATTATCTGTCATTTTTATATAAATATGAGGTCATCTCTCACATGATGTTATAATTTTTAGATTTAATTATGGATTAAGGTTATTAATTTAAAAATTATTATATAAAAAAATGTGTAAAATTTAGTTTTTAATGTAAATATTAGGCATCTTTTGAAATGAATTAAATTTTTTTATTAATAATAATCTTTATTTGTGTCATTTGAGCATATATTAGCTAAACTCATCATTTTAAATCATAAACCTTATTAGCATTCAAAGCTATACTCTAAATCTCTTTTAGCATATTTAAAAGATTATCCTTTACAATTGCTAAATCATGTGCTAGTGACATGGTCGCACAACATATGTTGCACATTTTAACTAATAGTAAAAAGTATATTTTGATAGAACAAAAGATACGATAATAGAAATAAGAATACTACACTCATCAGCAAACCAAATATTCATTAATTCTCATAAACAAACTAGAACAAAAAAAGAAAGCATTTTCTTCCCAACACTAGAATAAAAAATAACATGCATTATTCATTCCTATGCCAAGTGAAAGCTCATGCTTATTCCGAGACATATAAATTTGAATAACAGCGAAACCACATTTTTTTACTTTTGGTATAAGATCTAGTTACATCTACCAACAAATAAAAATAAAATCAGAAATCAAAACTTAGTAGTAGCAGTAACAATAGTAGTAATAGTAGTAGTAGTAGTAATAACAATAGTAGCAGTAGAAGTAGCAGCAGTAGGAGCAGCAATAGCAATAGCAGTAGCAGTAGCAGTAACAGTAGCAGTAGCAGTAGTACTACTACTACTACTCCTACTACTACTACTACTACTACTACTAATAATAATAATAATAATAATAATAAGAAATCTATTGATTGCATAATGGCATTTATAACACATCAATAAAAGCATACTAACAACATATTAAAAGAAATGTATAATCTGATAATAATATTAACATATATCTCTAAAACAGTAACAATGTGTATTAAATAGATAACAACTTTGGCATTTAAGGAAAAAAATTCACAACGAAATATACTTCGAATGGCATCAGCAAAATGACATAAAAATTTTTTCTAAAGCCTACCACCCCTCTGTATGTCAACATGAATCTTAAACGGAAGAGTTGATAAAACTTTGAAGATATATTTCCTATTTGTACAACCATAGCACAAAGGATCAAAGTACTTCAGGTAACCTCTATTTACTTAATAAATTTATAAATATCCTCAGAGATATGTAAAAGAGAATATGTGGAAAAAATTAAAGTAAATCACCAAAACCTCTATAATGCATTTTAATTTAAAGGTTTAACCTTTCCTTATTCCTCTGTCTCTGATCTTTCTACTTTTTTCCTAAACTTTTAGGTCGTTCTTTCTCTTTATTTATGTATAGAGATTAGGCAGCTTAGGCCACATTCTTGAAGATTGATAAAAGACCCTTATAGCTTTTAGTTCTTATAAGTGCAAAACCAAAAGAATTGCATTATTAAGAATTAATTATCGAACCAAAGACCTATTTATTCAAATTAAAAGATAGCCAATCACCTTGTACGATGTCCATGAGTAAGATCACCATATTCTGAAATAAAAATCTTTGTATTTTTTACCTGGCTGAACTGCTAATCTGGTTCGTTGTTTCCCATTGCTCTTTCTTTCTTGTTTTTATTCTTGATTTTGATGTTGAATGTTGTTTTGATTGGACTCATGTTGTTTAGTTTTTAGATTATATTGTTGCTTATTATTTATTATTTTTATTGGAGTTGGATGAAGAAAGAGAGAGTAATAGGATTTGTACTGATTTTTCTCGTTCTTCATAATTCTATCTGAAAAAAAAATCAAACCTTAGATATCTACAATTGATATTTGAGTTTGACTAGTAAATGGATTGGACTCAACTTAGAAACAAGTAGGTAAACTCATTGTATGTAACCTTAGCAAAAATGTAAAAGTCTAAATTTAATATTCAAGAGTATAAAGCTTTATATCATAAGACATTCAACATTCAATAACATCGTTAATTGATGTGCATATCTTTGCATATCTCTGCGATCAACTATATATGATTGATTATATTCATAGAGCAATTAAACTTTATGCCATTTTAATAAGGTTGATTAGGAAGATGCATGAGGTAAATACTATATTATTCTCCACCTTTCCATCATGTATTGAATTCTTTTAGTTTCGTCTTTTATATAATAACACTGGTCACTTTCATTCCACATACAGCCAAATTATTATGTATGATATATATCCGCACATACAGTGGGCATCTATTAAAATGAATTAAAATTTTTTATTAATATTAATCTTTATTTGTGTCATTTGAGCATATATTAGCTAAACTCATCATTTTTAATCATAAACCTTATTTACATTCAAAGCTATAATCTAAATCTCTTTAAACAGTTTTAAAAGATTATCCTTTACAGTTGCCAAATCATGTGCTAGTGACATGGTTGCACAACAGATGTTGCACATTTTAACTAACAGTAAAAAGAATATTTTGATAGAACAAAATATACGATGATAGAAATAAGAATATTACACTCATCAGCAAACCAAATATTCATTAATTCTCACAAACAAACTAGAACAAAAAAGAAAGTATTTTCTTCCCAACACTAGAATAAAAAATAACATGCATTATTCATTCCTTTGCCAAGTGAAAGCTCACGCCTATTCTGGAACATATAAATTTGAATAACATCCAAACCTCATTTTTTGACTTTTGGTATAAGATTTAATCACATATGCCAAAAAATTATAATAAAACTAGAAATCAAAACTTAGTAGTAGCGGTAGCAATAGTAGCAGCAACAATAGTAATAGCAGTAGTAATAGCAGTAGTAGTTGCAATAGCAGTAGCAGTAGCAGTAGCAGTAGCAGTAGCAGTAATAGTAGGAGTAGCAATAGCAATAAAAGCAGCAGTAGCAGCAACATTAGTAGTAACAGTAATAGCAACAGTAACAACAGCAGTAGCAGTAACAGTAGCAGTAGCAGTAGCAGTAGCAGTAGCAGTAGCAGTAGCAGTAGCAGTAGCAGTAGTAGTAGTAGTAATAATAATAATAATAATAATAATAATAATAATAATAATAATAATAATAATAATAATAATAAAGCTACTGATTGCATAATGGCATTTGTAACACGTCAATAAAACCATACTAACATATTGAAAGAAATGTATAACTTGATAATAATATTAACATATATCTCTAAAACAGTAATAATGTGTATTAAATAGATAACAATTTTTGCATTTAATAAAAAAATCACAACAAAATATACTTCGACTAGCATCGGCAAAATGACATAAAAAAATTCTCTAAAGCCCACCACCCCTCTGTATGTCAACATGAATCCTAAATGGAAAGGTTAATAAAACTTTGAAGATATATTCCTTATTTGTACAACCATAGAACAAAGGATCAAAGTACTTTAGATAACCTCTATTTACTTAATAAATTTATAAATATCCTCAAAGATATGTAAAAGAGAATATGTGGAAAAAACTAAAGTAAATCACCAAAACCTCTATAATGCATTTTAATTTAAAGGTTTAACCTCTCTTTGGTCTTTTGTCTTTGATCTTTCTACTTTTTTCCTAAATCTTTAGGTCGTTCTTCCCCTTTATTTATGTATAGAGATTAGGCAGCTTAGGCCACATTCTTTAGGTCGTTCTTCCACTTTTTTCCTAAATACTACATTATTCTCCACCTTTCCACCATGTATTGGATTCTTTTAGTTTCGTATTTTATATAATAACGCTTGTCACTTTCATTGCACACACAACCAAATTACTATGTATGATATATATCCACACATACAGAATTATCTGCTTAAATGATACGTCTCAAGTTGTAATTGAAAAATAATGAATAAATAAATACGACTATAGCGAGCAATGCAAACTTCTCGTCATATTGACAATTTGAAGCTTCAACCTTGGCGGCAAAATAGACCAAAGAATAGATAAAATAATAACAACTAAGCAAATTTTTTTTGAAAATAAACGAGTGCACAGAAAAATAGAAGGAGAAATATTTATACTCACATAGCTGTATATGTCTTTTCTATCAATAATTTTTGAAAAAATCTAAGTATTTTAATAAGAATTATTTTCATGTTTTAGTACCACCATGTTTTTCATTTTATTTTTTCCTTTTACATGCGTTCAGTGCCATACTGTCATGTGGTATAGCCAGTTTGTGATTAATTGATAATATTTTGTGATTCCTATGCCAGAATTGTATTCTCCCTGCTTTTATTATTTATTTTTCTTGAATTCATTTCTATCCATAATCATGTTAATATTAAATATAAAAATATAAAAGAGAAATATATACAAAGATGGCTCACATAACATTAATCCATCTAATTTTATTAGCATTCACATGCGCCAGTTCTTTGCCTTTGATTTGCTATTGTATATACATCTATATCTCTCTCGCTTGTTTCACATATGGTTAGACTTTGTTCATATAGCTGGTAAATTTATATTGTGATTGTTTTAATATAATTTCATAAAGAAATAAAAAGCGTTAATTTCATTATATACGTTCAATATGAAATTATCTTAAAACAAACACAATATAAATCCCTTTTTATTATTTTAATTTACTTTGTTCATACAGCTGGTAAATTTAATTCACTTTTATCTCATTTGATACCTTGATATGTTTGTTTAAGTGATTTAAGGTTTAGAAGGTAAGAATAGCTTGAAAAAATGGAGAAAAAGCATGCAAAAGTGGAGGAATCATGAAGAAATAAAGTTTTGAAAATCTGTCTAGTTGTGCGTATGCATAGTAGATGCGTATGCACGAGTAGTGAAAACTAAACTTTACACATTTTTTTATACAATAATTTTTAAATTAATAACCTTAATCCATAATTAAATCCAAAAATTATAACATCATGTGAGAGATGACCTCATATTTATATAAATTTGGGATTTATTATTTTATTTTATCAAATTAGGTTTGTATAAAAGGGAAAAGATATCTTGTATTCGGATCTTCTCTCTTCTAGACATTTTTCTGAACTCTTGTTTTCTCTGTAAGCCATGAGCTACTAAACCTCTTTGGTTAAGGTTAGGAGCTTTGTTTATTTCTATAGATTAAGACTATTATTTTTCTATTTTAATTAATGTATTGATTCAGTTTCAATGATTGTTTTCATTCTTAATCTTATGAATCTGGGTGGAACGAGAGTATGACTGATACAGAATTTATAGAACAATAATTCTACCGGCAAGTGTACCAGGTCGTATTCAAGTAATAACTCACATTGAGTGAGGTCGATCCCATGGAGATTGATGGATTAAGCAATTTTAGTTGGGTGAATATTCTAGTAAAATAAATAGAAATGATCTTTGTGTATTCAACAGCAAATTGACAGGAAAGTAAAGTGCATTAAAGTAAATGGCAATGAATTGAAATGACTGAAAGTAAAGGCTGCAAGTAAATAACTGGGAATGTAAAGAGCGGAAACTTAAATTGTAAGAAACTAAAAGTAGAAATATAAATGGCAGAGAAATGTAAATTGCATAAATGTAAAGGGAATTGGAGTGATGGGTATCAAATTAAAATGACAATTCAAGAGAATTAAGAAGAAAGATGATGATGGGTGATATCATTAGGGATTGGAGATGTTTTGATCCTTCCTGAATCAATGGTTTATCAATTCCTTCTCAATCATGTGAAATAGATCTTTGGCAGACTATAAGTAATTAGGTTCCAATCTCTTGGTAACCCAATTTCTTTTGTCATAAACAATTGCCAATCTCTTGATCTAAATGCTCATGAGAAAAGATGAAACTCAATTTCTAATCTCAATGCCACACAACCCCCAGGATTTCAATTCCAAGAGATTATATCTCACTTATCTACTAGGAATATATCAATTAAGAGGGTTCTGGGAGACAAATCTCAATCTTAATTTCATGACTCCTTTCTCAAGTTCATCATGAAATTCAAGTAGATCCAATCTCTCTCGATGGTGATTGGATCTATGAAGCACAAATATTTTTTCTAAGATTAAAAACACTTGAGTTGAGAAGAAAAGAGTAAGAAATAATCCATTCAAATGAAAACAGAGCTCCTCCCCCTAATGAATTGGGGTTTAGTGACTCATAGCTCAAGTACAAAGAATTCAAAAACTGGAAAGTAAAGCCAAGTACCCCTAGAAGAAAGGAAGAAAAGTACAAAATAAATGGAAGTGATTTCAAGTGTGATAGAATGTAAAGTCCCCCAAAAGTACCTTACTCAGTACCCTCTAGGGGTTTAAATACTACTCCTCTCTAGCAAATGGAAATTACAATAATACCCTTTTTCTAACAAACTCCAGCTTGGACTCCTTTCTCTGAGTGAAGGCGTGTTGAGTGGCGTGCCACTTGAGAGTGCACACCCAAGATGATGTACTTGGCGTGCCATGCCCAAGCACGCCCATGGACACGCCAATGATGATAGTTGGGCGTCCCACGCCTTTGAGCACGCTAGTGGCACGCCCCTTGTGTTGTAACCCTGTTTCATCTCTGGATACTTGGCCTGGCGTGCAACATCCTGGCACGCCTTCAATGATGCCCTCCTTTCTCCTTCCTGGAATGTTAGCCTAGCGTGCCATGCCCAAACACGCCAGCAGGCACGCCAGCTATAAGAACTTGGCGTGCCACGCCTTCGCAGGTTTTGACACGCCCTCAATGCTGCAACAAATATTTCCCTCTGGAAAACTAACTTGGTGTGCCACGCCCATGCACGCCAGTAGATACGTGATGAGTCCATATTTGATGGTATATTTTGACTCAATTTGGATGGATTCTAGCACATGAACTCACACTTAAGCACCAAAATAGCATACTTTTGTGTTTTGTCCCTAATTTGATCTTAAATGTGAAAACATGTAATTTTGTGCTTGAAATAAGTAATTTAATTCTAATTTTATTCCATTTGATGCCATGACATGTTTTCTGAGTGCTTTCAGGCCTTAGAGGCAAGAATAGATAGCCAAAAGTTGAAGAAAGCATGTATAAGGGAGAAAACATGAAGAAAACAAGGAAAAGCACACACAGTGAAGTGTGCGTGCACACAAGCACATGTGCGTACGCACAGGTCAACTTTCAGCCAAGTGTGCGTATGAACACATCTGTGCATACGTGATAAACCCCATTTTTAGGGTTTATCATGTATAGATTTTAAGGATTTTATCAATGATCTTCTACACTTATTCATATAAAACTGCATATTGCTTCATAGATGAAAACATGCTTCTTTTGCATCAAAATTGATATATTGTAATTCTCCTCTATTACCATTCGATGCCGTGATCCGTTTGTTTTTTTGTTTCAAAAGTTATAGGGCAAAAATGGCTGAGAAGAGTGAAGGAAGCATGCATGAATGGAAGGAGCATGGAATAAAGTAGAATTTTGGAATTTGGGCATGGGCGCGTGCCGCACTGTACGCGTACGCGCAGATGTGCACCCCCAGAGCCGGCGCAGTGGAGACAAATGAGAAGCCGATGCACTTAAATGGCTGAGCCATAAAACCTAGGATGCGTGCGCGAACTGTACGCCTGCGCGTAGGTCGTGAAAAATCCCAGGGGTGCGTACGCGTACTGTGCACGTACGCGCCGATGTGCGCACGTGATTTTTTAAGAAGAAAACATGACCAATGATTTTAGACAGTCCCATGCCCTGTTTTGGGGTAGAATTTTGGAGGGTAAAGCATAAGAAGACCAAGGATTAGGGGGGTTGAGACAATTAGTCATAATTCTAGATATTTTGGGTAGTTAGTTACATTTTGGTTTTAGAGAGAGAAACTCTAACTTCTCTCTAGGATTTTAATTTCTCCAGCAATTCTCCTTGATTTCTTGGTGAGATTGGTGCACGAAATTACAATCACACTTTTGCAACTCCGCACAACTAACCAGCAAGTGCACTGGGTCGTCCAAGTAATACCTTACGTGAGTAAGGGTCGATCCCACGGAGATTGTCCGCTTGAAGCAAGCTATGGTTATCTTGTAACTCTTAGTCAGGATATCAATAATTCTCAGATTTAATTATAAAAAGTAAAAGAACATGAAATAAATACTTGTTATGCAGAAATGAAGAACAGGTTGAGGCTTTGGAGATGCTTTGTCTTCTGAATCTCTGCTTTCCTACTATCTTCTTCTTCATGCATGCAAGGCTCCTTCCGTGGCAAGCTTTATGTTGGGCATCACCGTTGTCAATGGCTACTTTCCATCCTCTCAGTGAAAATGTTCCAAATGCGCTGTCACCGTACGGCTAATCATCTGTCGGTTCTCGATCATGTCGGAATAGGATCCATTGATCCTTTTGCGTCTATCACACACCTAGCAATTGCGAGTTTGAAGCTCGTCACAGTCATCCCTTCCCAGATCCTACTCGGAATACCACAGACAAGGTTTAGACTTTCCGGATCTCAAGAATGATCGCCAATAATTCTAGCCTATACCACGAAGGTTCCAATCTTAGATTAGAAACCCAAGAGATACACATTCAAGCTTGATTGCATGTAGAACGGAGATGGTTGTCAGGCACGCGTTCATAGGTGAGAATGATGATGATTGTCACGGATCATCACATTCATCAGGTTGAAGTGCGAATGAATATCTTAGAATAGAAGCAAGCGTGATAGAATGGAAAACAGTAGTAATTGCATTAATTCATGAAGAACAGCAAAGCTCCTCACCCCCAACAATGGGGTTTAGAGACTCATGCCATAGAGAATACAATATGAAACGTGTAAAGTGTCATGAGGTACAAGATGAATCACTAAAAGTAGTTTTTATAGTAAACTGGTGACCTAGGGTTACAAAAAATGAGTAAGCTAGGGTGTTTAGTGTAAAAATCCACTTCTGGGGCCCACTTGGTGTGTGCTTGGGCTGAGCATTGAAGCTTTCATGTGTAGAGACTTTTCTTGTAGTTAAACGCCAGCTTTTGTGCCAGTTTGGGCGTTTAACTCCAGCTTTTGTGCCAGTTCTGGAGTTAAACACCAGAATTCTTGAGCTGACTTGAAACGCCTATTTGGGCCATCAAATCTTGGGCAAAGTATGAACTATTATATATTTCTGGAAAGCCTAGGATGTCTACTTTCTAACACAATTGAGAGCGTGCCCATTAGGCTTCTGTAGCTCCAGAAAATCTACTTCGAGTGCAGGGAGGTCAGAATCCAACAGCATCTGCAGTCCTTTTTCAGCCTCTGAATCAGATTTTTGCTCAGGTCCCTCAATTTCAGCTAGAAAATACCTGAAATCACAGAAAAACACACAAACTCATAGTAAAGTCCAGAAAAGTGATTTTTATTTAAAAACTAATAAAAACATAATAAAAACTGACTAAAATATACTAAAAACATACTAAAAACAATGCCAAAAAGCGTATAAATTATCCGCTCATCACAACACCAAACTTAAATTGTTGCTTGTCCCCAAGCAACTAAAAATAAAATAGGATAAAAAGAAGAGAATATACAATGAATTCCAAAAACATCTATGAAGATCAGTATTAATTAGATGAGCGGGGCTTTTAGCTTTTTGCTTCTGAACAGTTTTGGCATCTCACTTTATCCTTTGAAGTTCAGAATGATTGGCATCTATAGAAAATCAGAATTCAGATAGTGTTATTGATTCTCCTAGTTCAGTATGTTGATTCTTGAACACATCTACTTTATGAGTCTTGGCCGTGACCCTAAGCATTTTGTTTTCCAGTATTACCACCGGATACATAAATGCCACAGACACATAACTGGGTGAACCTTTTCAGATTGTGACTCAGCTTTGCTAGAGTCCCCAATTAGAGGTGTCCAGAGCTCTTAAGCACACTCTTTTTGCTTTTGGACCACGACTTTAACCGCTCAGTCTCAAGTTTTCACTTGACACCTTCACGCCACAAGCACATGGTTAGGGACAGCTTGGTTTAGCCGCTTAGGCCAGGATTTTATTCCTGTGGGCCCTCCTATCCACTGATGCTCAAAGCCTTGGATCCTTTTTTATTTTACCCTTGCCTTTTGGTTTAAAGGGCTATTGGCTTTTTCTGCTTGTTTTTTCTTTTTTTTTTTCTCTTTTTTTCTTCTCTCTTTTTTTTCGCCATTTTTTTCTGCAAGCTATTCACTACTTTTTCTTGCTTCAAGAATCATTTTTATGATTTTTCAGATTATCAACAACATTTCTCATTTTCCATTATTCTTTCAAGAGCCAACAATTTTAACATTCATGAACAACAAATTCAAAAAAAATATGCACTGTTCAAGCATTCATTCAGAAAACAAATAATATTGCCACCACATCAAAATAATTAATCTGTTTTAAAATTCGAAATTCATGTACTTCTTTTTCTTTTTGCAATTAAAACACTTTTTATTTAAGAAAGATGATGGATTCATAAGACATTCATAGCTTTAAGGCCTAGACACTAAGACACTAATGATCATGTAATAAAGACACAAACATAGATAAACATAAAGCATAAAAATTCGAAAACAGAAAATAAAGAACAAGGAAATTAAAGAACGGGTCCACCTTAGTGATGGCGGCTAGTTCTTCCTCTTGAAGATCTTATGGAGTGCTTGAGCTCCTCAATGTCTCTTCCTTGCTTTTGTTGCTCCTCTCTCATGATTCTTTGATCTTCTCTAATTTCATGGAGGAGGATAGAATGCTCTTTGGTGTTCCACCCTTAGTTATCCCATATTGGAACTTAATTCTCCTAGGGAGGTGTTAATTTGCTCCCAATAATTTTGTGGAGGAAAATACATCCCTTGAGATGAATCTCTCCATCTTTCATGACTCGGAGGTGGAAGCTTTTGCCTTCCCTTTCCTCTTTCTAGAGGTTTCTCCGGCCTTAGGTGCCATAAATGGTTATGGAAAAACAAAAAAGTAACACTTTTACCACACCAAACATAGAAGGTTTGCTCGTCCTCGAGTAAAAGAAGAAGGAAGAGAGTAGAGGAAGAAGAAATAGAGGAGATGGAGGGGGGTTAGTGTTTCGGCCAAGGGGGAGAAGTTTGGGAGGGAAAGTGGTTTGAATTTGAATGGTGAGGTAGGTGGGGTTTGTGATGGATGGATGTGGATTGGTGAAGGGTATTTGGGGAAGAGTATTATGAGAAGGTGTGAAGAAGAGAGAGAGTGAGTTGAGGTGGGTAGGGATCCTGTGGGGTCCACAGATCCTGAGGTGTCAAGGATTTCTCATCCCTGCACCAATTAGGCTTGCAAAACGCCCTTTGCTGCCAATCCTGGCATTAAACGCCAGGTTGTTGCCAATTTCTGGTGTTTAACGCCAGCTTCTTACCCTTTTCTGGTGTTAAACGCGAGTCTGGTGTCCATTTCTGGCGTTAAACACCCAGAATGGTGCTAGACTGGGCGTTTAACGCCCATTTTGGTGCCCTTACTGGCGTTTGAACGCCAGTAAGCTCCTCCTCCAGGGTGTGCTATTTTTAATGCTATTTTTCATTCTGTTTTTGCTTTTTCAGTTGTTTTTGTGACTCCACATGATCATCAACCTAAGGAAAAATATAAAATAACAATGGAAAATAAATATATATGATTAAAGAACATTGGATTGCCTCCGAATAAGTGCTTCTTTATTGTCTTTAGCTGGACCTTGACTGAGCTTTATTCTAGTCTCAGTTTTGAGCATTCTTGCTCAAAATTGATTTCAAGATAATGTTTGATTCTCTGTCCATTAACAATGAACTTTTTGTCAGAGTCAATATCCTGAAGCTCAACATATCCATATGGTGATACACTTGTAATCACATATGGTCCCCTCCACTGGGATTTCAATTTTCCGGGGAATAGTCTGAGCCTAGAGTTAAATAGCAGAACCTTCTGTCCTGGTTCAAAGACTCTAGATGACAGTTTCTTGTCATGCCACTTTTTTGCTTTCTCCTTATAAATTTTAGCATTTTCAAAAGCATTGAGTCTGAATTCCTCTAGCTCATTCAGCTGGAGCAATCTTTTCTCTCCAGCTAACTTGGCATCCAGGTTTTAGGAATCTGGTTGCCCAGTAGGCCTTATGTTCCAGTTCCACGGGCAGATGACAGGCCTTGCCATACACAAGCTGGTATGGAGAGGTTCCTATAGGAGTCTTGAATGCTGTTCTGTATTCCCACAGAGCATCATCCAAGCTCTTTGCCCAATCCTTTCTACGGGCAATTACAGTCCATTCCAGGATTCTCTTTAGTTCTCTATTAGAGACTTCAGCTTGCCCATTTGTCTGTGGATGATACGGAGTTGCTACTTTTGTGGCTAATTCCATATCAAACCATAGCAGAGTAAAGCTGTTTATTGCAGAAATGGGTGCTCCCATCACTGATTAGTACTCTGGGAACACCAAATCTGCTGAAAATATGTTTCTGGAGAAACTTCAGCATAGTTTTGGTATCATTAGTGGGTGTGGCAATTGCCTCCACCCATTTAGATACGTAGTCTACTGCCACCTGAATGTAAGTGTTTGAGTATGATGCTAGGAAAGGACCCATGAAGTCAATACCCCATACATCAAACAACTCAATCTCTAAGATCCCTTATTGAGGCATGGCATAACCATGAGGCAAGTTACCAGCTCTTTGGCAACTGTCACAGTTACGCACAAACTCTCGGGCATCTCTATAGAGAGTAGGCCAATAGAAGCCACATTGGAGGACTTTAGTGGTTGTTCGCTCACTTCCTAAATGTCCTTCATACTGTGATCCATGGTAATGCCACAGGATCTTCTGTGCCTCCTCTCTAGGGACGCATCTGCGGATCATTCCATCTGCGCATCTCTTAAAGAGATATGGTTCATCCCATAAGTAGTACTTTGCATCAGAAATTAGTTTTTTCTTTTGCAACCTGCTGTACTCCTGGGGTATGAACCTCACAGCTTTATAATTTGCAATGTCTGCAAACCATGGTGCTTCCTGAATGGCAAAAAGTTGCTCATCCGGAAAGGTCTCAGAGATCTCAGTAGGAGGGAGGGACGCCCCTGCTACTGGTTCTATCCGGGACAGGTGATCAGCTACCTGGTTCTCTGTCTCTTTTCCGTCTCTTATTTCTATATCAAACTCTTACAGAAGCAACACCCATCTTATGAGCCTGGGTTTTGAATCCTGCTTTTTGAGTAGATATTTAAGAGCAGCATGGTCAGTATACACAATCACTTTTGAACCTACTAAATAGGATCTAAACTTGTCAATGGCATAAACCACTGCAAGTAACTCCTTTTCTGTGGTTGTGTAATTCTTCTGTGCGTCATTTAGAACACGACTGGCATAGTAAATGACGTGCAGAAGCTTGTTATGCCTTTGTCCCAACACTGCACCAATGGCATGGTCACTGGCATCACACATTAATTCGAATGGTAATGTCCAGTTAGGTGTAGAGATGACTGGTGCTGTGATGAGCTTGGCTTCCAGGGTCTCAAACACCTGCAGACACTTTGTGTCAAACACAAATGGCGTGTCAGCAGCTAGCAGGTTGCTTAGAGGTTTTGTAATTTTTGAAAAATCCTTTATGAACCTCCTATAGAATCCTGCATGCCCCAAAAAGTTTCTGATTGCCTTAACATTGGCAGGTGGTGGTAATTTTTCAATTACCTCTACCTTGGCTTGATCCACCTCTATCCCCTTGCTTGAAATTTTGTGCCCAAGGACAATTCCTTCAGTCACCATAAAGTGACATTTTTCCCAGTTTAAGACCAGGTTAGTCTCTTGGCACCTTTTCAGGACAAGTGCTAGATGATCAAGACAGGAGCTGAATGAGTCTCCAAATACTGAGAAGTCATCCATGAAGACTTCCAGGAACTTCTCTACCATATCAGAGAAGATAAAGAGCATGCACCTCTGAAAGGTTGCAGGTGCATTGCACAGACCAAAAGGCATTCTTCTGTAAGCAAATACTCCAGATGGACATGTGAATGCTGTTTTCTCTTGGTCTTGAGGATCCACTGCAATTTGGTTGTAGCCTGAATAACCATCCAAAAAGCAGTAGTATTCATGGCATGCTAGTCTCTCTAGCATCTGGTCTATGAATGGTAAAGGAAAATGATCATTTCTAGTGGCTGTATTGAGCCTTCTGTAGTCAATACACATACGCCACCCTGTAACTGTTCTTGTGGGAACCAGTTCATTCTTTTCATTATGAACCACTATCATGCCTCCCTTCTTGGGGACAACTTGAACAAGGCTCACCCAGGGGCTATCAGAAATAGGATAAATAATCCCAGCCTCTAGTAACTTAGTGACCTCTTTCTGCACCACTTCCTTCATGACTGGATTTAGCCACCTCTGTGGTTGAACCACTGGCTTAGCATCATCCTCCAATAGGATCTTGTGCATGCATCTTGCTGGGCTAATGCCCTTAAGATCACTTATGGACCACCCAAGAGCTGTCTTGTATGTCCTTAGCACTTGAATTAGTGCTTTCTCTTCCTGTGGATTTAAAGCAGAGCTTATGATCACTGGAAAAGTGTCATCCTCTCCCAGAAATGCATATTTCAGGGATGGTGGTAGTGGTTTGAGCTTTGGTTTAGGAGTTTTCTCCTCTTCCAGAGGGATTTTTAGAGGTTCTTTTATTTCCTCTGGTTCCTCCAAATCAGGCTGAACATCTTTAAAGATGTCCTCTAGCTCTGATTCAAGACTCTCAGTCATATTGATCTCTTCCACCAAAGAGTCAATAATATTAGTGCTCATGCAACCATTTGATGTGTCTAGATGCTGCATAGCTTTGACAGCATTTAACTTGAACTCATCCTCATTGACTCTCAGGGTCACTTCCCCTTTTTGTATATCAATAAGAGTTCGTCCAGTTGCTAGGAAAGGTCTTCCTAGAATGAGAGTTGCACTCTTGTGCTCCTCCATTTCCAGCACTACAAAGTTAGTGGGAAAGGCAAATGGCCCAACCTTGACAATCATGTCCTCAATAATGCCTAATGGATATTTAATGGAGCCATCAGCAAGTTGAAGACATATCCGGGTTGGTTTGACTTCTTCAGTCAACCCAAGCTTTCTGATAGTGGATGCAGGTATTAGGTTGATACTTGCTCCAAGGTCACATAGAGCTGTCTTGGTACAAGCACCCTCTAATGTGCATGGTATCATAAAGCTTCCTGGATCTTGAAGCTTTTCTGGTAAGCTTTTCAGAATGACTGTACTGCATTCTTCAGTGAGAAACACTCTTTCAGTTTCTCTCCAATCCTTCTTATGACTTAAGATCTCTTTCATGAACTTAGCATAAGAGGGTATTTGCTCAAGTGCCTCTGCAAACGGGATCTTTATTTCAAGAGTCCTGAGATAGTCTGCAAAGTGGGCAAATTGTTTATCCTGTTTTGCTTGGCGGAGCTTCTGAGGATAAGGCATCTTGGCTTTATATTCTTCAACCTTAGTTGCTGCAAGTTTATTCCCTACAGAAGTGGTTGGAGAAGCCTTCTTAGAGGGGTTACTATCAGCACTTGCAGGTGTCTGATTCCTCATTGGCGTTTGAATGCCAGGATTGGGTGCTGGATGGGCGTTTAACGCCAGCTTCCCACCCTTTTCTGGTGTTTGAACGCCAGAACTGGACAAGGAATGGGCGTTTAACGCCAACTTTTCCCCCTTTTCTGGCGTTTGAACGCCATAGTTATTCCTCTCTGGGCTCTTGATGTCCTCAGAGGGATTTTGGGCAGTGGTTTGGTCATCCTCTGTCATTTGTTCCTTTCTTGACTTTTTGCTACTTTGAGCTGAGTTATTCAATGTCTTCCCGCTCTTTAGTTGGACAGCTTGGCATTCTTCTGTTATCTGTTTAGATAGCTGCTGTCTTGTCTGATTCAATTGTGCTTCTATATTCTTGTTAGAAATTTTAGTGTCTTGGAGCATCTCTTTGAATTCTGCTAATTATTTTGTCATAAGGAGTAATTGCTGATTAAGTTCAACAATCTGTTCTTGAGGATTAGAATCAGTAGTTACTGCCATAGCCTCTTCTTTTATGGAGGACTCACTGTTTGAGTACAGATGTTAATTTCTAGCAACTGTATCTATGAGTTCTTGAGCCTCTTCAATTGTTTTTCTCATATGTATAGATCCACCAGCTGAGTGGTCTAGAGACATCTGAGCTCTTTTTGTAAGCCCATAGTAAAAGATGTCTAACTGTACCCACTCTGAAAACATTTCAGAGGGGTATTTCCTTAGCATCCCTCTATACCTCTCCCAGGCATTATAAAGGGATTCATGATCCTCTTGTTTAAAGCCTTGGATGTCCAGCCTTAGCTACGTCATCCTTTTTGGAGGGTAAAATTGATTCAGGAATTTGTCTGATAACTGTCTCCATGTTTTTATGCTTGCTGTGGGTTGGTTATTTAACCACCTCTTAGCTTGATCTTTTACAGCAAATGGAAACAGTAATAATCTGTAGACATCCTGATCCACTTCTTTATCACGTACTGTGTCAGCAATTTGTAAGAACTGTGCCAGAAACTCAGTAGGTTCTTCCTGTGGAAGACCGGAATACTGGCAATTTTGCTGCACCATGATAATGAGCTGAGGATTTAGCTCAAAACTGCTTACTTTGATGGGAGGTATACAGATGCTACTCCCATATGCAGCTGTAATGGGGTTAGCAT
The DNA here is from genome assembly GCF_003086295.3 of Arachis hypogaea. Taxonomy (NCBI): domain Eukaryota; kingdom Viridiplantae; phylum Streptophyta; class Magnoliopsida; order Fabales; family Fabaceae; genus Arachis; species Arachis hypogaea. Next base: position 33,784,297 of record NC_092049.1, on the reverse strand, counting down.
ATGACCCAGAGTTGTTCTGGACTGTTCATTTCCACTTATGTCCATGATGGAGAAAAGGGAATTGATATGAATTGCAAATAAATTATATTTTTAAATATATATATATATATATATATATATATATATATTTTATTTAATTAAAAGTAACCGAAAATAAAACAAAAAAAATGGGAGATAAAATAAAACTTTCAAAAATTAGAAGAAAATGAAATAAAAGCAAATTAAAAACTAAATTAATTAATTAATTAAAAAGATTTTGGAAAAATTAATCAAAAAGATATGATTAAAAATTATTTTGAAAAAGATATGATTTAGAAGATATGATTGTAATTTATTAAAAAAAAGATATGATTGAAAATTATTTTGAAAAAGATATGATTGAGAAGATATGATTGCAATTTATAAAAAAAAGATATGATTGAAAAGATATGATTGAAGAAATTAAAAAGATTTGATTTTTGTAAAAGATTTGAAAAGATCAATTTTTGAAATTAGAATTTTGACTTGACTAAAAAAAGATATGATTTTGAAAATCTTTGACTAAATTAATGCAAAATTTCGAAATTTATGAGTAAAATAAGGAAAGAATATTTTTTTTATTTTTGAATTTTAATGCGAAAAGAGAAAAACAACAAAATGACATTAAACTTAGAAATTTTAGATCAAAACACAGAGAACAAACAAGAAAACTTTGAATGTCAAGATGAACACCAAGAACACTTTGAAGATCAAGATGAACACCAAGAACAAATTTTTGAAAAATTTTTAAGTAAATAAAAGCACAAAACACCAAACTTAAAATTTTTAGAAAATCAAACACAATTTTTCGAAAATTTAAGGGAAAACACAAAGAAGACACCAAACTTAGAATTTTTAAAGATCAAGAAAGAACTAGGAACATACAAATTCGAAAAAATTAAAAGAAAATAAAAGCATGCAATTGACACCAAACTTAAAATATGAAACTAAACTCAAATAAAAGACTCTAAACCAACAAAAATAAAATATTCCTAATCTAAGCAACAAGATAAACCGTCAGTTGTCCAAACTCGAACAATCCCCGGCAACAGCACCAAAAACTTGGTGCACGAAATTACAATCACACTTTTGCAACTTCACACAACTAACCAGCAAGTGCACTGGGTCGTCCAAGTAATACCTTACGTGAGTAAGGGTTGATCTCACGGAGATTGTCGGCTTGAAGCAAGCTATGGTTATCTTGTAACTCTTAGTCAGGATATCAATAATTCTCAGATTTAGTTGTAAAAAGTAAAAGAACATGAAATAAATACTTGTTATGCAGTAATGAAGAACAGGTTGAGGCTTTGGAGATGCTTTGTCTTCTGAATATCTGCTTTCCTACTATCTTCTTCTTCATGCACACAAGGCTCCTTCCATGGCAAGCTTTATGTTGGGCATCACCGTTGTCAATGGCTACTTCCCGTCCTCTCAGTGAAAATGTTCCAAATGCGCTGTCACCGCACGGCTAATCATCTGTCGGTTCTCGATCATGTCGGAATAGGATCCATTGATCCTTTTGCGTCTGTCACACGCCTAGCAATTGCGAGTTTGAAGCTCGTCACAGTCATCCCTTCCCAGATCCTACTCGGAATACCACAGACAAGGTTTAGACTTTCAGGATTGGATCTCGAGAATGACTGCCAATAATTCTAGCCTATACCACGAAGGTTCCAATCTTAGATTAGAAACCCAAGAGATACACATTCAAGCTTGATTGCATGTAGAACGGAGGTGGTTGTCAGGCACGCGTTCATAGGTGAGAATAATGATGATTGTCATGGATCATCACATTCATCAGGTTGAAGTGCGAATGAATATCTTAGAATAGAAGCAAGCGTGATAGAATGGAAAACAGTAGTAATTGCATTAATTCATGAAGAACAACAGAGCTCCTCACCTCCAACAATGGGGTTTAGAGACTCATGCCGTAGAGAATACAATATGAAATGTGTAAAGTGTCATGAGGTCCAAGATGAATCACTAAAAGTAGTTTTTATAGTAAACTGGTGACCTAGGGTTACAGAAAATGAGTAAGCTAGGGTGTTTAGTGTAAAAATCCACTTCTGGGGCCCACTTGGTGTGTGCTTGGGCTGAGCATTGAAGCTTTCATGTGTAGAGACTTTTCTTGGAGTTAAACGCCAGCTTTTGTGCCAGTTTGGGCGTTTAACTCCAGCTTTTGTGCCAGTTCTGGAGTTAAACGCCAGAATTCTTGAGCTGACATGGAACGCCTGTTTGGGCCATCAAATCTTGGGAAAAGTATGAACTATTATATATTTCTGGAAAGCCCAGAATGTCTACTTTCCAACGCAATTGAGAGCGCACCCATTGAGTTTCTGTAACTCCAGAAAATCCACTTTGAGTGCAGGGAGGTCAGAATCCAACAGCATCTGTAGTCCTTTTTTAGCCTCTGAATCAGATTTTTGCTCAGGTCCCTCAATTTCAGCCAGAAAATACCTGAAATCACAGAAAAACACACAAAATCATAGTAAAGTCCAGAAAAGTGATTTTTGTTTAAAAACTAATAAAAACATAATAAAAACTAACTAAAATATACTAAAAACCTACTAAAAACAATGCTAAAAAGCGTATAAATTATCCGCTCATCAGAGATTCATTGCTAATTCACTTTTATTTTGATACAAGTTGTAGATCTACTCTTCTTCTACTCTCAATTAGTGTTCTTTCGATTCTATCTCTTGGATCTAGATTTGTGACTTTGTTACTTTGAATTTTGATTAATGAATTGAGGAATTTCATTCAATTGCTTGATTATTGATGATTGCTTGGATTAGATAGCTTTAATTCAATTCTTCTCTCTCAATTACATCATGTCTTCTATAATTGCCTACCAATTGTTTGTGATAATGAAAACCCTAGCTATGGAGTATATTTCTCTTACTTGGCTTATGAGTTGAGTTATTGGGGACACTTGAGTAGTGGATATCAATTGTTGATTAGGAATTGAGAATTACTAATTTACTTGGAGTACACTAAAGCTAGACTTCCCTAGGGTGAAACTAGGACTTGTGACTCAAGTTAGTTACTCTCACTTGACTTTCCTCCATTATTAGGGGGTTAACAAAGTGAAGCAACAATCAACTCTTATCACAATTGAAGGAAACTATAACGATGGAACTTCCAATACTTACCCTTAGCAAAGGCTTTTATCTCAATTAATTGTTGTTCACTTTTGTTAGCTTGAATTCTTGCACCATCTCTCAAAACCACAAAAGACTTCCTAATCAATGATGTGCATTCTAAGGCAATTCCTAGGAAGAACGACCTGAGATCAATACTCTCGGTCATAGATTTTAGAATTGTTTGATGCGATATTTGCGTGTTGGTTAGACTATACTCACGATTGGATTCATTGCTAATTTCTAACCAGCATAAGAATAACTCGCTCATCAAAATGGCGCCATTGCCGGGGAATTGCTTATGTGTGCCATTCTATTGGTTAGTGTGAATATGTTTATATGTGGATACTTGCATTTCTCTCTTAATTGTTTGTTTGTTTGATTGTTAGTTAGGATTAGTCTTTGCTTAAATACCAATTGATGTCATAATCTTCTTATCTCCTTCATTGTATGACGCGTTCACTACCAAATCTGAGCTTAGCCCCATTTGATTCGGAAATTGAAAGAACTTTTCTCTATATTAGGCAAGCTCGGAGGCGGTTAGCCTTTGAAGAAGGTGAAAAGGTTTTTACCAATTCACCAACTATATCCGAAGTGGATTTCAACTCGTCATTCAAAGAAGGCACTAATTACTCTTCCGTTGATACTACTAATAGTTCTTTTTTTGATCTAGGTATTGACAATATGGCCGCTCTAAGGAGAGTTACTCTCAAGGAAGTGGGTGCACCGAACTTTGTTCTCCAACCTCTTCATGTGCTTCATCCTAACTTGAATGCAAACTTTGAACTCAAGACCGCCCTCATCAATCTCCTACCAAAGTTCCATGAACTTCCCGCACAAGATCCAATTAGACACCTCAAGGATTTTCATGGTGTATGCTCGACTACTAGGCGGGAAGGATCCGATGAAGTGGCCATATGGTTGTTTGCCTTCCCTTTCTCTCTTGAGGGAAGAGCCAAGGAGTGGTTTTATACCTTACCTAGTAATGTTGTCTCCGATTGGGACTTGCTTAGGAGAGAATTCCTTGATAAATTCATGTCCGTGGAAATGACAAGGAAATCTCATGTATTGTACAAGGCGAGATGGAAACTCTATATGAATATTGGGAGCGGTTTCGCAAACTTCTTGACTCATGTCCTAACCACATGATTGACACTCAAGTATTGCTTAGCTATGTGTGCCAAGGCATGAGAGAACAAGATAAGAATCTATTGGACGCCTCAAGCAACGGTTCTTTGTCAAAGTATAAGACGGCGGAGGAGGCATGGCAACTCATTACCGACTTGGCCGAGTCCACTAAACATGCTAGACGGAGAGTCAACTGCCCAAAGGCCGTGAATGAGGTCTCTTCTAGTGGTGAGACCGCCACCCTTACCAAGACCTTGTGTGAGATGACAAGCCTTCTAAAGTAACTCCAAGTGAATCAACAACAACTTCCACCATCGCCTCAACCCCAACAAAGCCAACAATTGGTCCCCCAAAAGTGTGCGGTATTTGCTCATGCTACTCCCACTACACAGATGAATGTCCAAGTCTCCAAGAAGATAATACTCTAGTGGCTACCCACAACTTTTATGATCGCTCTTACTATGAATGCGCTAATCAAGGATACCATTCACAAGGGAGCAATTACAACCAAGGGTACTCCCAACAAGGAGGCAATTATAACCAAGGGAGTAACAACTCTAACAAAGGTTGGTGGGACAATTATCAACAAGGAGGTAGGGACAATGGAGGTAACCAAAGATGGAACAACAACACTCCACAAAACCGATACTCACAAAACCCTCCAAATCAACAACCAAACCAAGGAAGGAACTACCAAACCTACATACCACCTCATAGACAACTACCTCAACCTAACCAATCACAAGCACCACAAATCACATATCCTTCCACTTCTTCAAATCAAGATGAGACACTCCGGTCCATACTCCAAGGGCAAAAAGAATTCCAAAATACACTCAACTCAAGTCTTAATGGTCTTACTTCCACCCTCCAAGCTCTCATTGCTCGCATGAAGCCACCTTCTACTTCAATTCCTCAAGCCTCAAACTCTAGTGCCATACATTCTCAACCTCTACCCAACCCCAAGGGTGGCATCAATGCCGTAACCTTGAGGTCTAGAACTCAATTGAAAGAGAAGGACTCAAAGGCACCTAGCCCAATGATAGTTGCTCAAGAGGAGGATGGAGTTGAGATAGAAGAAATAGAAGAGGAGGAAGAAGCACATGTGATAGTTGAAGAGGAAGACCCTCAACCAAGGAGTGAAGTCCCTAAAAAGGAGCAAGTCTTAGAGGAAGTGGGCCAACCAATCCCATTTCCTACATTGGCAAGAAAGGCTAAGAAGCGTGTAGAACTTGACCCAAAAATGGTAGAGATGTTCAAGAAAGTGGAGGCAACTATCCCTCTTTTTGATGTTATACACCAAGTGCCTAAATATGCAAAGTTTCTTAAGGACTTGTGTATGAACAAAGATAGAATCCATGAGTTAGAAACTATTCCATTGAGGAGTTCTATTTCGGCTTTGATGGGAGCCATTCCGGAAAAGTGTGTTGATCCGGGCCCTTGTTTAGTATCTTGTGTCATTGATGGAGTCTAATTCATCGATTGTATGTGTGACCTTGGTGCATGCGTTAGAATTATGCATATTTCCGTTTATCATGTATTGAAGCTCCCACCATTGAAGCAGTCGGTGGCTAGGTTTGTCTTGGCGGACAAGAGCATAATAACCGTGACGGGTATTGCAGAAGATGTATTGGTCAACATAAAGGGTTTGATATTTCCAATTGATTTCTATATCATTGAGATGCCACCAAGTGAATCCGAAAGGACATCATCTATCCTACTTGGGAGGCTATTTTTGAGGACCTCTAGATTCAAGTTGGATGCCCATTTAGGAACCTACTCATTTGAGATAGATGGGAGAGTTGTAAGTTTTAGCTTAGAAGAAGCAATGATGCACCCACCGGAGAACCATTCCATATTCCGGTGTGACTTAATTGACAACATTGTGGCTGAAGTACATTATGCAAAGCTAGATGAGAAACACATGATTGAAGAAAATAGTGAAGATCCAAGTGAAGAAGTTTAAGTGTCAAGTCAAGAGCAAAAGCTAGAATTGAAGCCACTACCGCCCTACCTAAAGTACTCATACCTTGATGAAGCCCACAAGTTCCCGGTGATTATAGCAAGGGAACTAAATCCTCAACAAGAAGAGAAGTTGCTATATGTTTTGAAGAAGAACAAAAGGGCAATAGGGTGGAGCTTGGCGGATCTAATGGGGATAAGTCCCCAAGTGTGTGAGAACCGGATCTTTTTAGAAGAAGAAGCTAGACCCGTTAGACAACCTCAAAGACGATTGAATCCTACCATTTTAGAGGTTGTCAAGAAGGAGGTAACACGGTTACTCGAGGCGGACATCATCTACCCCATTTCGGAGTGAATGGGTGAGTCCTGTTCAAGTTGTGCTAAAGAAGTCTGGGATAACCACAATCAAGAATGAAAGCGGGGAGCTCATAGCAACACGGGTACAAAACTCTTGGCGAGTATGTGTAGACTACCGAAGGTTGAACTCGGCCACTAGAAAAGATCATTTTCCACTTCTGTTTATCGATCAAATGCTCGATCAATTATCCGGTAAATCCCATTATTGCTTTCTAGATGGCTATTCGGGGTACTTCCAAATACACATTGCTCTAGAGGACCAAGAAAAAACAACATTTACTTGCCCTTTTGGAACTTATGCCTATAAGCCTATGCTATTCGGCTTATACAATGCACCGGTAACTTTCCAAAGGTGCATGATGAGCATATTTACGGATTTTCTAGAGCAATGCGTGGAGTTATTCATGGATAACTTCACGGTATATGGTGATTCTTTTGATCATTGCTTGGATAACCTTGAAAAAGTTTTGGAAAGATTTACTAAAACTAACCTTGTCTTGAATTTTGAGAAGTGCCATTTCATGATTAGGCAAGGCATTGTTTTAGGACATATTGTTTCCAAAGATGGTATTTCCGTAGATCCAACAAAGATTAATGTTATATCTAGCTTGCCTTACTCCTCTTCCAAGAGGAAAGTCTGTTCTTTCCTTGGACATGCAGGATTTTATTGAAGATTCATAAGGGACTTTAGTAAGGTAGCATTGCCTCTATCAAGATTATTGCAAAAGGACATTGAGTTTGATCTAAGCAAGGAATGCATGGAGGCTTTTGACAAGCTCAAAGTAGCATTGACCCAAGCTTCCATCGTGCGAGGGCCGGATTGGAGTCGGCCATTCAAAATAATGTGTGATACTTCAAATTTTGCCATGGGAGCCGCGTTAGCACAACGCGAGAGTAAGAATCCATATGTCATAGCCTATGCATCAAAAACACTAGATGGAGCCCAATCCAACTACACTACCACCGAAAAAGAACTATTGGCTATAGTTTTTGCCTTGGACAAGTTCCTAGCATATCTACTTGGTTCAAAGGTGGTAGTATACTCGGATCATACGGTGTTAAAGTATTTATTGGCTAAGAAGGAATCCAAACCGAGATTGATTAGATGGATTTTATTGTTGCAAGAATTTGACTTGGAAATTAAGGATAGGAGTGGTACGCAAAATCTAGTGGTGGACCACTTAAGTCGCCTTGAACACACCAAAGGTGATACCACTCCTATTAATGATTCTTTTTCCTTTGAGGGCTTGCATGCAATCTCGGAAACCATCCCTTGGTATGCATCGATTTCCAATTACTTGGTGTCTCGCTCCTTCCCTCCTAATCTCTCCAAACATCAAAGGGATAAGCTAAAAAGTGAATCCAAATACTATGTGTGGGATGACCCATACCTTTGGATATGTGGGGCGGATCAAGTAATTCGGAGGTACATACCACAAACCGAATTCCACTCAATCTTGGAAGCTTGCCACTCCTCCAAAGGAGGAGGCCATTTTGAACCTCAAAGAATGGCAAGAAAAATCCTAGATTGTGGATTTTGGTGGCCAACCCTTTTCAAGGACTCTTCTCATCTTTGTAAATCTTGTTCTCAATGTATTAGATTTGGTAATATCTCCAAGAAGGACGAAATCCCCCAACAAACCATGCTATTTTGTGAGATTTTTGATGTGTGGAGAATCGACTTCATGGGGCCATTCCCAAATTCTAATGGTTTTCTCTACATTCTACTTGCCATTGATTATGTGTCCAAATGGATGGAAGCGATACCCATCCGGACGAATGATACTAATGTGGTCATTTCTTTTGTGAGAAATAACATCATTTGTAGATTTGGGTCACCACGAGCAATCGTGAGCGACCAAGGTTCACATTTTTGCAATAAGAGAATGGAAGGGCTAATGAAGAAATATGGCATCATGCATAAAGTAGCTACGGCCTACCATCCACAAACAAACGGCCAAGCTGAGGTTTCCAATCGAGAGATTAAATGCATCTTGGAAAGAATTGTGAAACCCAATAGGAAAGATTGGAGTGCTAAGCTCACCGATGCATTATGGGCCTACCGAACGGCATACAAAACGCCACCCCTTTCGGTTGGTGTATGGCAAAGCTTGCCACTTACCGGTGGAGATAGAGCACAAGGCATATTGAGCCATCAAGGAGTGCAATCCGAGTTTGGGTGGAGCTGGAGTTGAGAGAAAGCTACAACTAGCGGAATTGGAATGTTTGAGGCTTGAAGCTTATGAGAATTCTAGACTTTATAAGGAGAAAATGAAAGCCGTGCATGATAAGAACATAAGAGGTATAGAATTTAAAGCCGATGATCTAGTCCTCCTTTACATTTCTAGATTGAGATTGTTGCCCGGAAAACTAAGGTCAAAATGGGAAGGCCCATATCAAGTAGAGAAGGTGGAACCCTATGGAGTTTACCATTTGCGCCATCCCTCAAGTCCGGATATCTTCAAGGTCAATGGGCACCGTCTCAAGTTATATCATGGTGAGCAAATAAAAAGCAACAAGGAGATTGAGGTATTCCTTTTGGAAGATACACCTCTTGGCAAAGAGCAATGAGCTAGTGAAAGTCCAACTTAAGGACATTAAACAAAAGTGCTAGGTGGGAACACCCCACCATGGTGAGATCTATCCTTTTTACCCTTTTGTATATAGTTCTTGAATTCTTCATTGTTTTGTGATTACTTACCTATAGTATTGCTTGATTAGATTTGATTGTGAATACCTTAGACAACTTTTTCATGAAGATTTGCATTGTTTTTCAATGGATGGATTGATTGTGTGGTAGAAGAACACCCCATCTTTGGATATTGCATTGAGTTTTGGGTGTTTTTGACCCCTTTGACTTGTTTGGCCCCTAAATTCATGATAATTAGACATTCTTCATGTTTCAAAAAAAGAGGGGGGGGGGGGGCGTGCGCGTACTATGCGCGTACGCGCCCATAGGCACTCGCAACTCCTGGGTCATTTTCTAGAGAGTTGTGCCAATTCTGTGCCAATTCTGAGCCCCAGGCATAACGCCACTCACGCGTGCGTGCACCTGGAGCGTACGCGCCCATGGCACCAATCGCACAAAGCGCACGTACATGCACTAGCCACGTTCGCGCCAATGTTGCCAAATGCAATCCTGAGCCATTTTCCCGAGAGTTATGCCAAGGTTGGGCTAATATCATGCCAATGGCCTAACTCGACTCGCACATACGTGCACCTGGCGTGCACGCACACCTCGAAAAAAATGCATATTGACGCGCCAGTGCATCGTGCGTGTCCGCGTCGATCGTGAAAATTTATTTTTTGGTACTTCTTCCCGAGAGTTGAGCCAAAGTTGTGCCCAACTTGTGCTGAGGGCACAACCCAGATGCACGCGCAGGCGCACCTAGCACTCGCGTACCTACCCGCTATCACACTTCGCGTGAACGCGCACTGTGCGCATCCGCGCCCCTGCAGATTTTTGCCCATGCATGCGCACGCGTGCATGGCGCGCGCGCGCCGATCTTGCGACCCAATTGCATTAGAGCACGCCCTTTTCTTTCAATTTCTCTTCCCCCTTCTTACCATCACCCTTCTTCTTCACTTCTACCACCTCTCTTCCGCCACCACCGGTGGCAACCACCACCTCTGGCGGTCCTACACCTCTCTTTCCCCTTTCCTCTCTCACACCCTTGTTACCTTCTCTCTCACTTACATACCCCATTTCCCTTTTTCTTCTCAAGGTACTTCTCATTTTCTTTTCTTGTTTAGTTCTCTCTTTTCTTTCTTCCTTTTACTAGTTGCATTCTCTTACTCTTCCTCTTAGTTAGTTTCCATTCATGTTTTGTTTCTTTGTTGGATTTTCTTTCTTTTTCCTTTTCATTTTCTTATGGGTGTTAAAAGTGGAGATTACTCTTGCATTGATGAGTTAGTTTGTCTTAATTGCTTTCCCTTACAATGTGTGGTATGCTATGATGATTGATGATGCTTTGTGGGATGTTACATTGTCACCCTTCTCTAATTTTTGTCATAAAAAGGGATGCACACAAAGTGTTTGATGAAAAGCATACATGGCCTAGTGTCTTCTATTTTAGTGTTCTTTCTCATTCACTTTCTCATTCACTTGCTTATCCCTATGTGCATTGAGCTTATTACTTTTCTTGTTTCATCTCTACATGCTCATCCCTTAACTCTTGCCTCTTGTTATTGATGTTGAGAGTGTATACTTCTCATGCTTCTTGTTTGCATGCCTATACCACTCCTACATCCCATGCTAGTGATTGGCCATGATTTTCATTGTTGCCTTAGTTACATGTTGCAGCTGTCATGTATCTAAGCCACTTATTCTCTTATGCTTTATCACTTGCATGATTATTATTTCTTGGTGCCTCTTTAAGCTTAATTTTACCACCTTTTCCTCTTTCCTAGGATGGTTATCAAGAAAGACAAAGGAAAGGCATCCAAGAAGGCACCTCCCCGGTCCACTAGCAAAGCACAACAAGCACCTAGAGCCAAGCCCCTCCTCAATAAGACAAGGAGCGTTGCTAACATTGATGTTTTGGAAAAGGACAACCCGGCAAGGGACCCGAACAAGTTCCCCAACCGCTATTGCGAACTTGCCTACCCCTTGATCAAAGAAAGGAACTATCATGCGGAGCCTCTTCTAGCACCTCCAGATCATGTCATTCCACTTGTGATGCCCCGCATCGAGCGGCGGCAATGGGAGTTCCTATTGAGGAAGCCACGTGAAGCAAACTTGTCTTGGGTGGTAGAATTTTACACCAATTACCACTCCTCATCCCTTGCTTCGGTATTTATGCATCGAAGACAAGTTCCCGTCACAGAGGAGGACATTTAAAGTGTGCTTAATACCGGACCACTAGCGGATGGGATTGATGCATATCAAGAGATTTTGTCGGCACAATGCAAATATGAGTTTGATTGGGATGCCGTCCTCACGGTCATTGCTATACCCGAATCATTCTGGATTCGAAGGAGGATGAGACCCCGCCCCAAGGGCATCACCGCACGTTTTCTCACCAGGGAGGCTCAGGCATGGGCCCAAATTCTAGCCCATTATGTGCTCTCAAGCACCCGTGGCTCATCTATCACTGCCGAGTTAGCCTTGTTGGTTTGGTGTGTCCTTACAGAGAGACCGGTTCATATTCTCCGTCTCATTCGCCAAGCTATGGGTTGCATCCACGCTAAGGGGACCCTACCCTTCCCCGCTCTAGTGACCGACTTAGTAGCCGCATCCGGTGTTCCCTGAGAAACTAAGGATCGGAGGGCCATGATCCCGATAGACGGCAATGTTGTTCCAAACGGGAGATATCTCTACCCTCCGGCGGACACCAAGGATCCAAACTTAGCCATCCGCATGATCATTCCCACCACCTCAACCGCACCACCAAAATCATCCATGCAACGCATAGAGGCCTCCACAAGAAGCTTGATCATTATGAGCGGCACAACCAATACCGATACACTTCTGTCAAGAAGCTTCTAAGTTGCCTAGCACCACCTATGGAAGAACCAAAAATTTCCACATCCACCGGCACCGACAATGAAGATAGCGATAATGGAGAAGAGGATGGACACTTAGAAGCCGATCAACCACTGCGTCTCACTCAAGGCACGGAGGACCGTGCCAATTTCTAAGTATGGAGAGGTCGGTCAGCCGACCGGTCTTCATAGGTAACACCCGAATAAATTTTAAATCTCTTTTGTTAATTAGGATAGATTGCATGATTAGGTTTTTCACTTTTTAACATCCTTTGCATGTTAGTTATCTTTTAATAAGTCCACTTGGTTAGAGTAATGACTTCTTTCCTAGGAGGCTAGAATTTTAGAGCAACCCTACCAATTTTGAAAATCTTAAAAACTTTTGATGCTAAGCTTGTTTGAAGAATGTAAATTGGAACATGAATTTTGAGCCAAGAACACAAGCAAGTGAGTTTTGAGCCTAATTGCGTGGCTACATCTTCTAGCCACTTACTTTCCTTTTTGTGTGCATTATTCTCTCTCTATAATTGTGATCCTTAATTTGTTTGACTCTATATGTCCATTGTTATATGTATGAATGCATGTACATGATTGAGGCCATCAATTCACTTAGCTACTTACCCAAATGACCTTACCTTATAACAACCTTTGCAACCAATTTCGAGCCTACGCTTAACCCACTTATTCTTACTTTTAGCATATCACAAGCCGAAAGTGGAAAATCATGAATGTCCCTATTTGAATCCTTGAATAGCTTAGGCTAGTGCGTGTGTGCCATTCAACGGTGGAAAAACGGGAGGGGGAGCATCGATTGAGGTAAAAGAATGTTATTGTTCTTGTTAACAATATTGGAAAGTAGATACATACTCATGTGTTGATCAAATGAAAAGACCTTATGCATTGATGTTCTGGTGTATAGTTGAAAAAAAATTTGATGAAAAAAAACAAAAAAAAAATAATAATAAAATAAAAGCGAAAAAAAGAGAAAAGAAAAGAAAAAAATATATAGAAAAAGAAAGAAAAAAGAGAAGCAATAAAAGGGGACAAAATGCCCCAAAGTCAAGACCTAACGACAAATCAATGCATACGTATAATGATCAAAAGTAAATGCATGAGTATGTGAAAGAGTGAGGAATGAGTAGTTAGGTTAGTACATAATTGTATAGGATGTTATATAGGTTAGGAGGGGAGCTCAAGTTAATCAAAGGATTCAATCTTTAGCCCACTTAGCCAAATATATAACCCTACCTTAACCCTAACCCCATTACAATCTAAGGAAAGACCTCATGATATATGTATGCATGCATAGAACAATTGTTGATTGTTAGAGGAAGAACAAATTTTGGAAAAGCATGAAGTAGGGGAGGATTGAGCGATCAACCCTATACACCGAGCGAATAGAGTGCAAACATTTCCGGTGAGGGGTTCGAAGCTCAATTCCTTGTTCCCGGCTCTCGCGAGCGTTCTTCATGCAAGTTATGCATATTTCACTTTGGTGACAAAAAATTGGTAGAGTTCATACATTGCCCATCATCTTGCCCTATGTGCATATATATATGTGTGTTCTAGGAAGATTGAATTACCCTTGACCAAGTAGATATTAATATACACCCTAGTTGTATTCATATAGGTAGATTGCATCCCATGAGTCTCACTCTTTTGTGATCCTTTGATCTTTTGCTTTCCATTAGCATGAGGACAAGCTATACTTTAAGTGTGGGGAGGTTGATAAACCCCGTTTTTAGAGTTTATCATGTATAGATTTTAAGGGTTTTATCAATGATCTTCCACACTTATTCATATAAAACTGCATGATTTTGTGTTCCTTTCCCCACTTTGCTTCATAGATGAAAACATGCTTCTTTTGCATCAAAATTGATATATTGTAATCCTCCTCTATTACCATTCGATGCCGTGATCCGTTTGTTAAGTGGTTTCAGAAGTTATAGGGCAAAAATGGCTAAGAGGAGTGAAGGAAGCATGCATGAATGGAAGGAGCATGGAATAAAGTAGAATTTTGGAATTTGGGCATGGGCACGCGCACATTGTATGCGTACGCGCGGATGTGCACCCCAGAGTCGGCGCAGTGGAGCCGAACGAGAAGCTGGCGCGCTTAAATGGCTGAGCCATAAAACCTAGGATGCACGCACGTACTGTACGCCTACGCGTAGGTCGCGAAAAATCCCAGGGGCACGTACGCGTACTGTGCGCGTACGTGCCGATATGCGCACATGACATTTTAAGAAGAAAACGTGACCAGCGATTTCAGGCAGTCCCAGGCCCTGTTTTGGGGTAGAATTTTGGAGGGAAAAGCATAAGAAGACCAAGGATTGGGGGGTTGAGACAATTAGTCATAATTCTAGATATTTTGGGTAGTTAGTTACATTTTGCTTTTAGAGAGAGAAACTCCAACTTCTCTCTAGGATTTCAATTTCTCCATTACAATTTTCCTTGATTTCTTGGTGAGATCCATTGCTAATTCACTTTTATTTTGATACAAGTTGTAGATCTACTCTTCTTCTACTCTCAATTGGTGTTCTTTTGATTCTATCTCTTGGATCTAGATTTGTGACTTTGTTACTTTGAATTTTGATTAATGAATTAAGGAATTTCATTCAATTGCTTGATTGTTGATGATTGGTTGGATTAGATAGCTTTAATTCAATTCTTCTCTCTCAATTACATCATGTCTTCTATAATTGCCTACCAATTGTTTGTGATAATGACAACCCTAGCTATGGAGTAGATTTCTCTTACTTGGCTTAGGGGTTGAATTATTGGAGACACTTGAGTAGTGGATATCAATTGTTGATTAGGAATTGAGAATTGCTAATTTACTTGGAGTGCACTAAAGCTAGACTTCCCTAGGGTGAGACTAGAACTTGTGACTCAAGTTAGTTACTCTCACTTGACTTTCCTCCATTATTACGGGGTTAACTAAGTGAAGCAACAATCAACTCTTATCACAATTGAAGGAAACTATAACGATGGAACTTCCAATACTTACCCTTAGCCAAGGCTTTTATCTCAATTAATTGTTGTTCACTTTTGTTAGCTTGAATTCTTGCACCATCTCTCAAAATCAGAAAAGACTTCCTAATCAATGATGTACATTCTAAGGCAATTCCTAGGGAGAACGACCCATGATCAATACTCTCGGTCATAGATTTTAGAATTATTTGATGCGATATTTGCGTGTTGGTTAGACTATACTCACGATTGGATTCATTGCTAATTTCTAACCGGCATAAGAATAACTCGCTCATCAATACGCACAGGACCCTGCACGTGATTTCGTTAATGAAACATGTGCTACGCAAATTTTGGAGGCTTTTGGTCCATTTTGGAAGGCTTGAAGGCTGAATTGAAGTGCTATATAAAGGGGATATCAACACATATCAACACATTAGCTTAAATGAGGTCTTAGTTATAGTTTTTCATAGTATTAGGAGTAGGAGTAGTGTAGAGTAGTGAGCTCTCCTAGGGTTTTATTTCCATTTCTATTGTAGCATTTTATAGCAAGCTTTGATCTTTGATTTTTCTTCTTTAATTGTAAGTACTCTCAATTTCCTCTTCAATTGCATCACTTTTACTTTCATTTTCTTTAGTTCAAGTTACTATGTTCATATTTACAATTTTGTGTTTCTTGAAGTTTTGATCAATGAATTTTATGTTTCATGTTTCCTTTATGCTTGTTTGCTTGTTTATATTTAGTTTTGTGGATAGTTGGTTATAGTTTTCCATTTTACTTTGCAATTTTCCATGTTCCACTTTTATGCACACAAGGTTTTTGTGAAAATAACAACTTTAGATTTTGAGTAGATTTTCCCACCTTGGCTTGAGGTTTGAGTTCCTAGGATACTAAAGTCATGATGTCCGATATTTAGTGGTAATTCTTGGGTAGTTAGTTGACTCTTGTTTCCATTGACGCTAGCTTTTTATCAACTAGTTTGGTAAGTTAGCTAGGACTTATGGATTAAGGTCAATTATGCTTGCTTGACATACTCCTCGATGTTTGGGGTTAACTAGGCGAGATTGATTCATTATAATTACAATAGTTGTGGTTATGGCAATGATAGGATTCTTAGACTTTCATTCCCAAGTCAAGGCTTTTTATGCATTCATAGCATCTTCACTAGTTTTGATCTCATCTTCTCTTTAATTGCATTAATTATAATTTTTATCATCTCTTAGTTCTTTGATTGTTTAGTTCTTTCAATATTTTGTTTTTTGATTACAAAACCCCTTTTTCCTCCATAACTAGAAGCGTAACACCTCAATTACATTCCTAAGGAGAACGACCCGAGGTTTAATTACTCTCGGTTATTTTGATTTGAATTTAACATTTGATCTTGAGAATTCATTGTTGGTTTGGACTATTCTACCAACGAATTTATTCTTGTTTTGATTAACTCCAAACCACACAGAAATTATCTTCATCAAATTTTTGGCGCCGTTGTTGGGGAATACAAACAGTGTTACATTTTTTGGTTGTTGTGAATATGTTAATAGTGTAAATAACACTTTTTGGTTATTTATTTGCTTTTGTTAGTAAGTTTCTATTTATATTTTCTTTATGACTTTTTCACACCATCACCACAATGCACCCCAATGGAACCCAAACACTTACCTTTCTAGTCGCCAATTCTATACACCATCACCTCACTACATACAAAACCATGGCCCTTACCCTCATGAGTTTGATTGTCAATCTTCATCACCTCAATCTTCATCTTCACATATGGATCAAGCCACACAAGAAGTACTTTTCATGCTCATTCAAGAACAACAAGAGTTCCAGAAGAAGCAAGAGCAAGTCATGTCTACAGTAGCAAAAACTCTTGACCGGTTAGCTTCATTGCATTCATGCCATGACCAAAAAATTCTAGTGAATGAATATGTAGAACCAAGTGAAAAGTGTGGAGTGAGCGAAGAATTGCAAAATCAAGTAGAAGATGTCATGTCACAACATGAAGCACAAGAGGAGTTAAGTGAAGAGTTGGTAGGAAGTGATCAAGAGAATTCCATCAGTCAAGATTTTTTGTCCAACTTGGTCAACCCCGCCAATGACCTTCATGAGCCTCCCTTATTAGATTTTGAAGTAGATGTTGATGTGGACTTCACACAACCTCTAATTTTTGACTTGAGTGATGATGAGGAAGGTTTAGAGGAGGTTGAAGAAGATTCTATTCACCAAGTGGTAAAGATAGTTGTGCAAGAATGAATTGAGCGGGTGAAGACTTCTTCAACAAGCTTTCTAGACCCGCATCAATATGCCGTCTTGGAGATGGATTGTCAACTCCAAACCCTTCTTGGAGTAGTGGATGGTGAAGAGAAGAATGTTATTTAGCAAGGAAATAGAAAGTTCATCAAAGGAGAAAACTCAACATTTAGAGCTCAATTTTGGTGCAAGAGTCAATTTAGTGGTTCCGGGGAGTGCACAAGCATATCAATGGAGATAGAGGAACTCAAGTATGGGATCCGGGTATTAATTTCAAGAATCAACACTTACAGATCCTAGCTGCTAGCTTGAAGTCTCTTAAGAGTTTGGTACAATTTATTTGGGACCCCGGAGGTCAAATCAAGAGCAAACTTGGGTAGAGATTCAAGGAGGAGTAGAAACATAAGCCGCCCTAACAAGGATCCCCTCACCAAGTCCAACTTAAGGACTTTAAACCAAAGTGCCAGGTGGGAGACACCCCACCATGGTAATATCCTTCTAACCTTCTCTTTTTTAGCTTTTGTTTCATGAATAATTGGTTATTTTGCTTGGTTTGTTAGTTTCATTTTAAAGTTTGTTAGGTAATTTTAGTGAAATAATGTGTTTTGGGAGTTTTATTATGTTTTGGGACTTGAAAACTTGTTTTGAATATCAAGTCTGATGCCTTAGAGGCAAAATTCTTGTTGCACGAACAGAGTCCTTGTGCGTCCGCACAGACTTGTGTGCGCACAGTACCCCTATTTTTCCGTCTCTGTCTGTATGCATAATAATGTGCGCACGCACACCCCTAAACACTCCCTCTGTTCACAGCATGCACACGACTTGTGCGTGTGTGCCCCCCTTCCTTTCTCTCTGTGAGACCGCACACCCTGCATGCAAACGCACACTTCACCCTGTTCTTCCTTCAAAAAAAATAAAAAAGAGAGCCACATGTGCGCGCGCATAGAAGTGTGCGCCCGCACAGACCTTGGCAACCCCTTTGGTCGCAGCACACGCTCCCTCTGTATGTCTGAACGCAATCTCTTTTCCCTTCTGTGCGTCCGCACAGGTCGTGATACCCCTTCTGTCCGCAGCACTCGCACGTTGCTGTGCGAGCGCATAACCCTTCCTTCTTCCTTGTGTGTGCCCGCACACGACCTTGTGTGTCCGCACAGGTCACTTTTCGAACGTTAATTTGAAAAGGGAACTCATGGTTCAGTTTTCCCAGTCACTAACCCTTTCTTCTTTTTCCCTTCTCTAAAACCCCCCAACCCTTTCTCTTCTTCTCTGAGGCACCACCAACCATCACCTACGTCCGACCGCTTCACCGCCGGCGACCACCGTCGCCCCCTCTTTCTCTTCCTTTCTTCTCCTTCTCTTTCTTCTACATTTCCCCTCCTATATTCTCTGTACCGCGCTGCACCTTGTCTCCGCGCCAGCAAGCCCTAAGTCGCACCTTCCAGTTCGGTGAACAGCCATCAGCGGCGGCGAGTTTCTGTGCCGCCGCGACCGCGCAACCACCACCCTCCTTCTCTATCTGTTTCTTCTCATTCCTTCTGCATTACAGGTTCCATTTCTTTCCCATGTTCCCTGCCCCTGTTCCATTTCTTACTGCTTCATTTTACTTCATTTTTACTTCTTCTTTTAATTTCTATTTTAATAATTAGGAGGCTGTAGGTTAGATGACTTCTATTTCTGGACTGAATGCTGATACGGGCTGATTATTTCTGATTTCTCTGGGTTGGATAACTGCTACTTTGTACTGTGAATGTTGTTTCTAATTGATGCACATAACATGCTTGATATAATGCCTGAATGGATTTTTGATTCAACTTTTGTGTTTGATCAACATGGGTCTTGAATTTTCTTTCCAATTTGCATTGTTAATTTTATACTTGTGCAATTTTCTGATAATGGTGGATGTTGCCTAAGATGGAACTATTTGTGCACTCTGCATTAATTTATGCTTAAACACCAATTTGAACTTGAAATTTATAGCTGTGTTTCTTTTGTTTGGTGTTAATTACTCTGTGTATATTTTCCTTTAGCCTGTTAATTTGCTGAGTTATGTATTGACTGCTCATTTCTCTTTGCTTAAACACCAAACCAGCCTTAAACTCATAAATTTTGAAATATGTTTGGTGCCATTTGTAATAGTACATACATTATTTTTTTGAGTGAATTGATTAAATTCTTATTCATGTGTATTTAACATCAATGACCATATACATAGCCACTTGTTGCTTTATGTTTTTGAGCAATGCAATCTGTTCTTCAACCAAGTATTGCTTTGGACAAGAAGTTATGTATATGTGATCATTTCTTATCTTCTCAACATGAATATGTGCATGCTTTCACTATGGCTTTGATTATAGCCTTTTGTGCCAAATTTTACAAACTCTTACAATTTCTAATGCACAATTGCAACACTCAATTTCTTTCAAGTCAATTCACTTGCATTGTTGCACCTAAGTCATATATATGCTTTAATTGTTGTTCATTCTCTTTTATGTTACTTAGGTCGCTTGATTTTGGGAAAATACTCTTCTTTTTGAGCGATTGACTGCTTTATACATGTTTTCCCTTAATTGAGTGTTGTTTACCTTATTGGCTCCTATTTGAATAGTTTAACTATTTTCTTCTTTTTTCTGTGATTGTTATCTGTTTCTCCTGAGTTGTACTCTATTTTTGTCTTTTTCAGGTTGGCTCACAAAGGGAATAAGAAAGCCAATTCTTTGGCTCATCCTCCTCCTACGCCTCCGAGTACCTAACTGGACACATTCATTAATGCTGAAGCCCAAGAACAATATAAGAAACTGGAAAAGCGAGCCTTTCACTACGAGAGAAAGCTGAACCTGTCAGAGAAATATGCGGACCAGATTCTTAATAGATTAAATTTTTACCATTGGAAATTCGTAGAATTTGATCCAGTGGAAGTTAATGAACACCAGGTCAAGGAATTCTATGGAAATCTCCTAAAGAGGGACATCCCAACTATTTTTCTAAGAGGTGTCACACTAGACACCTCTGATACTGCTTTAGAGGCCCTCTTAGATATTCCGCATATTCCTCTGGTTCGTGACGCTTATCCTCAGATAGTGAAGGAACTGACAATGAGCAAACTTTCTTTGGATGTGGTTCTGAAAAAGATTGGCCTGCCTGAGGCCAGATGGGAGTACAACAGAGGGGAGAGTGCGGTTCCATTGAGCATTGTGTGCACTGACCTAAATCCTGAGGCAAGGATCTGGCAGCAGATCATCGCCGACTACATTCTATCGAGCACGCATGCCACACACATTAGGATCCGTGTGGCAGTTCTGATTTGGGCTATTCTGGAGGGGAAGAGGATCGCTGTTCTTCCCCTTATCAGAGATTCAATGTGGAAGGTAAACCAATAGCATAAATACAACATTTCCTTCCCATTGATGATCACTAGATTAGTTGCTTTATCTGGAGTGGAGAGACACCCAACAGACCGGACGTCTGTCTTCATCAGAAAGCAGCCATTCTTACCATACGAAGACTATGACGGACCGCCACAGAAGAAGAGGAAGATGACTGAGCCTCCATCAGTAGCAGAGCCCTCAGCACCTCCTACAGCTCCCGCACCCACACCCCTACTTCAGACACCTTATGAGCTGGGTCGGGAGATCATTCAGCTCCTCTACCGTTTCGAGCACCACAACGCTTGCCACTTCCAGTGGATAGTGGCGAAGTTTGAGGGTAAAGACCCTGTGCCACCTCCTCCAGATACACTAGAGCCTGAGGCTGAGACTGCGGAGCCAGCACTGAAGGAGCCAGCAGCTGAAGCTGGCCAGGCAGTTGAGCCCCCTGAGCAGAGACCGACAAAGCCCACGGTTGAGGAGGCAGTGGATCAGAGAATTAAGGAACCGGCAGCTGGAGCTGAGCGGATAGTAGAGATGGCAGCAGAGCCAGCTGACCAGGCAGTTGAGGAGCCGGCAGCTGAGACCACCACAGAGACATCCCTAGCCATTATCGTGTATCACCGTCATCACCACCCACCACCATCTGACGGTGGAGCTACTCACAGTTAATCACCCCCGTTCGATTATTTTGGCACTAAGGACAGTGCATGATTTAAGTGTGGGGGAGGATCTACGATATTTTGGGTGTAAACATTCTCTCCTTAATACTTGTTATTTAGTTTACTTTCAGCTTTTATTATGCCTTTTGTGGATATTTATGATATTTCGTCTTTTGCACTACACTTTAGTATTTTGGCTTGTATATATGTTAGTGCTTTTATCTTTAGTGTTGAATTTTTATTATGGGTTATATATACATATTGCATATTTATATTGCTTGGTATATAGTATAGATATGGATTGTGATTGGATGATGTGAATAGCATATGCCTAGCTTATTTTGATCCTAATTGTTCTTATTACTTTTTGCTTGTTGAAAATTAGGGAAAGAACTAGGAAAGTTTGAAAAAAATTTGCATTCGTCACAACATACATACATATAGGAAATAATTTTGTTGAAAAATAACAAATTTTTCAAGAATTTTGTTTTAAGGGCATTCTATTGAATTGATTTAGAAAATTGTTTTCAAACTTGCTTGAATGATTTCTTTATAGAACATAGAAGAGTAAATAACAAATACCATGTGAGTTTTTGAGCTATATTGAGTGGTTACACATTTTAACCACTAATTTTGTTCATTGTGTATGTTATATCTTTTCTATGATTGTAATCTTAGTTTTGCTTAATTTCTTATGTCCAATGATTGATGTTTTGAATTGCATTGAGCATGATTGAGGCCATCTTTGATAAAAGCTTACTTTACCCATATAGCCTACCCTTTGCATCTACCATTGTTAACCCCTTTGAGCTTTATTTACCGTTTTTGATATTAGCACATTACAACCTTAAGCGGAAAACCATGATTTACCTTGGATTGTATCATTGATTAGCTTAGGTTGAGGAGTATGTTTCATTTAAGTGTGGGGAAATCTTGGGAAACATTAGTAGTAAATGAAAATGTTTAATTTAGGTATTTCATTGAAAATGGGAACAATCATGTATGAACTACTAAAACCATATGTATTTTACTTTCATTCAAAAAAAAAACATCATCGTAAAAGGGAATGAAAGTTACCCCTAAGTGAAGGGAAATGAATAAGAAATGCATATGTGATGTGAATGATAAATCATACATGAGTGTTTGTGAGAAAGGAATGATGGAAGGTTAGGATTGCATTTTATTTCAATTTGGTTGATATAGGTTGAGTTGGATACTTAAACTAATCAAGGATTCAAACTATTTTAGTCCACTTAGCCATATCCATCCCTCCTTGACCCTAACCCCATTACAATCCTAATAAGTCCTCATGATAATTACATTCATGCATCACTTGTTGTTGATTGTTAGATGAAAAGCAAATCCTTGAAAACATGATTAGAGGAGACTTGAGTGAATTGACCCTTAGGCACCGAGTGATTAGAGTGTACACACACCTAGTGAGGGTTCAATTACTCAACTCTATGTTTCTATACCTCTTATCATGTATTCTTGCATGTTGCTCCATTTTGATGAGTTGAATCAATTCTTTAGATTTTGCTTGCATTGAATTATCTCTTTGCTTTGCCCTATTTGTCTATACTTGCTTGGGAATTTGATTATTTATTTTCACCAACTTCATAGGAAACTATAGATAGGTATATAGGTATAAATAGTATATACATACTTACATGCATATAGGTAGTTGCATTTAATAAGTCGTTATCCCTTTTTGATCATCCTCCTTGTTGGTTTAGCATGAGGACATGCTATTGTTTAAGTGTGGAGGGAATTGATGAGTCCATATTTGATGGTATATTTTGACTCAATTTGGATAGATTCTAGCACATGAACACACACTTAAGTCCCAAAATAGCATACTTTTGTGTTTTGTCCCCAATTTGATCCTAAATGTGAAAACATACAATTTTGTGCTTGAAATGAGCAATTTAATTCTACTTTCATTCCATTTGATGCCATGACATGTTTGCTGAGTGCTTTCAGGCCTTAAAGGCAAGAATGGATAGCCAAAAGTAGAAGAAAGCATGTACAAGGGAGAAAACATGAAGAAAATAAGGAAAAGCACACACAGCAAAGTGTGCGTGCGCACAAGTAAGCATGTGCACGCACAAGAAAGAATTTCCATGTGTGCGTGCGCACAAGCACCTGTGCGTATGCACAGGTCAACTTTCAGCCAAGTGTCCGTATGCACAGGACCCTGCATGTGATATCATTAATAAAACATGTGTTGTGCGAATTTTAGAGGCTTTTGGCCCATTTTGGAAGGCTTGAAGGCTGAATCGAAGTGCTATATGAAGGGGATATCAACACATATCAACACATTAGCTTAAATGAGGTCTTAGTTATAGTTTTTCATAGTATTAGGAGTAGGAGTAGTGTAGAGTAGAGAGCTCTCCTAGGGTTTCATTTCTATTTCCATTGTAGCATTTTATAGCAAGCTTTGATCTTTGATTTTGCTTCTTTAATTGTAAGTACTCTCAATTTCCTCTTTAATTACATCACTTTTACTTTCATTTTCTTTAGTTCAAGTTACTATGTTCATATTTGTAATTTTGTGTTTCTTGAAGTTTTGATCAATGAATTTTATGTTTCATGTTTCCTTTATGCTTGTTTGCTTGTTTATATTTAGTTTTGTGGATAGTTGGTTATAGTTTTCCATTTTACTTTGCAATTTTCCATGTTCCACTTTTATGCACACAAAGTTTTTGTAAAAATAACAACTTTAGATTTTGAGTAGATTTTCCCACCTTGGCTTGAGGTTTGAGTTCCTAGGATACTAAAGTCATGATGTCCGATATTTAGTGGTAATTCTTGGGTAGTTAGTTGACTCTTGTTTCCATTGACGCTAGCTTTTTATCAACTAGTTTGGTAAGTTAGCTAGGACTTATGGATTAAGGTCAATTATGCTTGCTTGACATACTCCTCGATGTTTGGGGTTAACTAGGCGAGATTGATTCATTATAATTACAATAGTTGTGGTTATGGCAATGATAGGATTCTTAGACTTTCATTCCCAAGTCAAGGCTTTTTATGCATTCATAGCATCTTCACTAGTTTTGATCTCATCTTCTCTTTAATTGCATTAATTATAATTTTTATCATCTCTTAGTTCTTTGATTGTTTAGCTTCTATTGAATCGAGAAATAGGTTTGATTGTCCATCTTTTTGATAGAATATATATAAGATATCCTACGGATAATTCAAATCGAACCAATTGGATGTCCGACTCGGGCCTATATGACATGACCGATCAATAAAAATAAGGACCGCTACTACAAAGAGTACTACATCCTTGATCGTGAAATATCGATTGCTTGTTGAACCCTGTGAATTGCGTGAAAGTAGGATACTCCAAATTCGTGAGTCCAAGAGTTTTATAAAACTCTCTTGATGGAAAAAAATGTGAATGAAAGATCCCGCTGAATTGAAGGCGATGATCAGTAGCTGGTCCGAGAGGATGATCAGCCACACTGGGACTGAGACACGGCCCAGACTCCTACGGGAGGCAGCAGTGGGGAATTTTCCGCAATGGGCGAAAGCCTGACGGAGCAATGCCGCGTGGAGGTAGAAGGCCTACGGGTCGTGAACTTCTTTTCCCGGAGAAGAAGCAATGACGGTATATTGGTGGATTCATGAGGATAAAAAGGAGAAGGCTTTTTAGTATCAAAATGAGTAGTATCAATAAGAAGACGTGTTATGCTTTTGACATTTTGATTAATTCTATGGAAATATGCCCTCTTGTTAAAAAAAAGATATTTCTGGTCATTATTTATTAATGTTAACATCGGCTCTAACAATTCCGTCTCCGTCTATCAAAACAACTGGAAATGTCTCAAAAAAAGTAGGCATACGCCTTACAAAAAGTTCACGCCCCTCTTTATCTCTAAAGATAGGATGTCCTAACCAACCGACGGCTATTCCATCTCCTCCCGTAGGAGTCTGGGCCGTGTCTCAGTCCCAGTGTGGCTGATCATCCTCTCGGACCAGCTAGAAGGCCTTGCTCCGTCAGGCTTTCGCCCATTGCGGAAAATTCCCCACTGCTGCCTCCCGTAGGAGTCTGGGCCGTGTCTCAGTCCCAGTGTGGCTGATCATCCTCTCGGACCAGCTACTGATCATCGCCTTGGTAAGCTATTGCCTCACCAACTAGCTAATCAGACGCGAGCCCCTCCTCGGGCGGATTCCCGAATTGAAAATAAAAAAAACGCGGGAATAGATTATAGATTTTCTATGACTTGTAATAGAACTTATGCTTGATAGAAACATTATTATCATCCTATATAGTTGACGGATGAGATAAAGCCGAAGCTGAGTTCGTTCATTTCCATTGTGTCTTCCACAATGGAATCTGAAGAATTCGCCATGATATATCTGATCCATGCATAATATCATGAAAAATGGATACAAATTTTTGGCTGCTACTTAGTATCGGCAATAGGTCTGAAAAAGTATCTAAAAATATTTTTGGGATCCTCATTTTGGTCAACCGGCTGTAGAAGCTTTTACTCGTGGGGGTGCTCTTGGTCCAGTGAATATTGCCTATTCCGGTGTTTATCAGTGGTGGTATACAATCGGACCCATTCCATTTTCTTTTGGTTAATTCCAGAAAAATGGAACAATTGACTGCTGAGCCGTATGAGGCAGGAAACTCTCAAGTACGGTTCTAAGGGAAGGAATTTACTCACCTATTCCGACCGCGGAGAACAGGCCATTCGACAGGGAGATTCCGAAATTGCTGAGGCTTGGTTTGATCAAGCCGCTGAATATTGGAAACACGAAAAAAGAATTTATCTGTAATGTTTTCCGACTCTACTAGAAATCTGATCAAAACTTGTTCTCAGGGGCAAGTATGGAAGGGTAGCGAAAATTAATAAAATAAATTAGAACAACTTATTAAGTATCTTTTTTATAGAGAAAGCGAAAAGATAAAATTTGAGCAAGGTAAACAATAGTAAATTTTGTTAGAATTGATAAAAAAAACTATTGCAAGCAAAAGTGTATTCCGGGATACAATCCTGAATTTGTATAATTCAAAGAAAAAAAAAATGATCTTTTTTTTAGACTTCTTTTTGATTTGTACTTCGTAAGAATTAGTCGATATTTACGATTAAATTCTCCCGTTCCTCAAGATTCTATATGAGTTTTTTTAATGCTTCAATGTTGGGATTAGTTACTAGTTCGAATTTGATCCAAATTTATATCTTTTGGGAATTAGTTGGAATGTGTTCTTATCTATTAATAGGTCTAATTTCAAGTTTTCTTCTCCCGCATGTAAAAAAGGAATAAATAGGTCAATCAAATTACGGGAGGCTTCATAAAGCGCTTCTTTAGGAGTTAAACTCCCATTTGTCCATATTTCGAGAAAGAGTATTTCTTGTTTTTCATTCCCATTCACATAAGAATGAATACTATGATTACAATATTTTGTTTTTTGATTACAAAACCCCTTTTTCCTCCATAACTAGAAGCGTAACACCTCAATTACATTCCTAAGGAGAACGACCCGAGGTTTAATTACTCTCGGTTATTTTGATTTGAATTTAACATTTGATCTTGAGAATTCATTATTGGTTTAGACTATGCTAATGAATTGATTCTTGTTTTGATTAATTCCAAACCACACAAAAATTATCTTCATCCAAATGCCCTTAGTACTGCACTTTTTTTTCTTCTGGAAAAATAGTTTGGCGTGCCACGCCAACACACGCCAGTAGACACGCCAGTATTAAGGTCTGGCGTGCCACGCCTTCGAGCACGCCCACTATGTTACTCCTTGAGACCACTTTCTCGATCACAAGCCTAGCATGCCACGCCCAGGCACTTCAGCATTACGTCCACTGTAAATCTTGGCGTGTCACGCTTTCGAGCACGCTAATGGACACGCCAGCATTGCTGCAACCATTTCACCCCACTGGAAAACAAGCCTGGCATGCCACGCCCAGGCATGCCAGTATACACGCCCGTTGTAACGCTTAGCGTGCCACGCCTTCGAGCACGCCAATGGACACACCAGCATTGCTGCAGCAATTTTACCCCTCTAGAAAACAAGCGTGGCGTGCCACACCCAGGCACGCCAGTGTACACGCCCGTTATAAAGCTTGGCGTGTCACGCCTTCGAGCATGCCAATGGACATGTCAACATTGCCACAACCTTTTCACCCTTCTAGAAAACAGGCCTGGCGTGCCATGCCCAGGCACACCAGTATACACGCCCATGTTGATATTCTTGGCTTGCCACGCCCATGCAAGAACCAATGGCACACCCCTTATGCTGTATCAATCATCATTCTCTGGAATATAGGCCTGGCGTACCATGCCCAGGCACACCAGTAGGCACGCCAGCTCTGAGACCTTGTCGTGCCATGCTTTCACAAATGCCACATGACACGCCCATGATGCTGGACCAAGATCACCCCTCTGGACCTCAAGCTTGACGTGCCATACCCATGCTTGGCGTGCCACGCTCAAGCATGCCTGTGGGCACGCTGGTGCATGAAATTGACTCCGTAATATTTGTACAGATAGACCGGCAAGTGCACCGGGTCATCCAATTAATACCTCTGGTAAGTGAGGGTCGATCCCACGGAGATTGTTGGTTTGAGAAAGCAATGGCTATCTTGCAGATCTTAGTCAGGCGGATAGAAAATATAGTTTGTCACGAAAAATGCATAAAAATAGGATAAAGATAGAATTACTTAATTAGTGTGAAATCAGTGATAAGAGAATGGTTGAGGATTTGGAGATGCTTCTCCCTTCTAGATCAACTTTTCTCACCATCTACTCCAACTTCTGATGATTCATTCCATGGCAGGCTGTAAATGATTAACACCGGGTCAACGGTCATTAATCTCCTCTGCTTCAGGTTAAACGCCGGGTCAGCGGTCATCCAATTTGAACAAGGGTGAAGCTCTAGCAGTCTATTCTCTTGGTGAACCCACTCAAAGCGCCACAGACAAGGTCGGATCTTTCGGATCAGAGAACACTGCTCCGATAGTTCTAGCCTATACCACAAAGGCCCTAATCGCCCCGCACCTCTGCTGCACTGATGTCTCCAAGTATCCAATGAAGTCGTGGATTAGCCGTCTGAGAGATGTATAATCAAGCTTGTGGTTTAGTGCTATCCCATCAAGGACTTGCAAGAACCCATGTAGAATAGAGATGAGGTCAAGTTACACTCCCAATTCATTTGGATAAAGAACGAAGATACATCTTAGAATGGAATAAAGCAGAGATTAAAATAGAATAATGATATTATTAATCCATAAAAATCAGCAGAGCTCCTAAATTTAACCTAGGAGGTTAGTGACTCATACTGTACAATAGTGTTCGGAAGTAAAAGTAGGGGAAGAAGATTGACAGATCCCTTAAACAAGGGTGATCTTCTCCTATAAATACTAATCTGCTAACTAAGAATTACAGAAATAAGATAAACTAGTTTTGTAGTGCAAAAATCTACATTTCGGGCCCACTTGGTGAGTGTTTGGGCTGAGCTAAGGGTGTCTCCACGTCCTAGGACCCTTCTTGGGCATTGAACGCCAGCCTTGGACTCATGTTTGGGGATTGGAAGCCAGCTGCTCCCTTTTGGGCGTCCAACGCTAGAAGAGGGTAGAGTACTGGTGTTGAACGCCAGTTTTGGACCTTTATTTTCAGAGCAAAGTATGGACTATTATATATTTCTGGAAAGCCCTGGATGTTAGCTTTCCATAGCCATTAAGAGCGTGCCATTTGGACTTGTAGCTCTAGAAATGCTCCTTCGAATGCGCGGAGGTCAGATCTTGACAGCATTTACAGTCCTTTCTCTGTCTCTGAATCAGACTTTTTCCAAAGCTCCTCAATTTCAGCAAAAAAATACCTGAAATCATCATAAAACACACAAACTCAAAGTATAATCCAAAAATATGAATTTTTCACTAAAACCTATGAAAATAGAATAAAACTTAAATAAAACATAATGAAAACTATATGAAAATGATGCCAAAAAGCGTATAAAATATCGACTCATCAGAACACCAAACTTAAACTGTTGCTTGTCCCCAAGAAACTAAAAACAAAGTAAGATAGAAGAGAAGGATACAATAAATCTCAGAGTTCTCAATGATGCTCAGTTTCAATTAGATGAACGGGACTAGTAGCTATTCACTTCTGAATAGTTTTTGCATCTCACTGTCCTTCGAAGCTCAGAATGATTGGCGTCTTTAGGAACTTAGAATCCAGATGATATTATTGGCTCTCCTAGTTCAGTTCTTTTTTATTCTTGAACACAGCTTCTTTTGAGTCTTGGCCGTGACCCTAACCGCTTTGTTTTCCAGTATTACCACTGGATACATAAACGCCACAGACACTTAACTGGGTGAACCCTTTAGGATTGTGATTCAGCTTTGCTAGAATCCCCAACTAATGGTGTCCAGAGTTCTTAAGCACACTCTTTTTGCTTTGGATCACGACTTTAACTGCTCAGTCTCAAGCTTTTCACTTGACACCTTCACCCCACAAGCATATAGTTAGGGGAGGAGTTCATTTGAACTTTTTAGGCCAAGATTGTGTTTCTTTCAGGTACTCCTAACCATTGATACTCAAAGCCTTGGATTCTTGCTCTTGCCTTTTGGTTTAAAGAGATATTGGCTTTTTCTTCTTTTTATTTCTTTTTTTGTTTACTTTTTTTTTTCGCATATACATATATTTTTTTCCCTTTTTTTTCGATTACTGCTTTTTCTTGCTTCAAAAATCAATTTTTGGATTTTTCAGATTACCAATAATACTTCACTTTTATCATCATTCTTTCAAGAGCCAACATTCTTAACTCCAATATCAAATATGCACTGTTCATTCATGCATTCAGAAAGTAAAAGCAATGCCATCACATTAAAATAATTGAACTATTCTTATGATATACTTGAAATTCAAGTATCTTACTTCTCTTTTAAATAAAGTTTTTCTTTTAAGCAAGGTGAGAGATGCATGAAATATTTCATAACTTTAAGGCATAAATAAAGATGATCATGCACTAGAAACAGACAATAAAATGAAATACATGGAAAACAGAAAAATAGCATAGGCAATAGGGGATTAAGGGAACGAATCCACCTTAGTGATGGCGGCTACTGCTCCTTCTGGAGGATCCAATGGAGTGCTTGATTTCTTCTATGTCATGCCCCTGCCTTTGTTGCTCTTCCTTCATGGCTCTTTGACCTTCTCTCATGGTCCTTTGGTCTTCTCTTATTTCATAGAAGATGGTAGAGTGCTTCTGATGTCTCATCCTCAGTTGGTCTATGTTGGAGCTTAATTCTCCTAGAGAAGTGTGCAATTGGTCCTAGTAGCCTTGGGGACGAAAATGCATCCCTTGAGGTATCTCAAGGATGTTTTGTTGAGGCAGCTCCTCACGCTCTTTTTGAGGTGCATGTGTAGGCTCTCTTGTTTGCTCCATCATTTTTTTAGTGATGGGCTTGTCCTCCTCAATGGGGATGTCTTCATCTATGACAATTCCAGCTGAATTGCATAGGTGACAGATAAGGTGGGGAAAAGCCAACCTTGCTAAGGTGGAAGGCTTTTTAGCTTTCTTGTACAATTCTTGAGGTATTACCTCATGTACCTCTACCTCACTCCCAATCATGATGCAATGAATCATGATGGCTCTATCAATGGTCACTTCTGACCGATTGCTAGTATGGATGATAGAGTGTTGGATGAATTCTAACCATCCTCTAGCTACGGGCTTGAGGTCAAGCCTTCTCAGTTGGATAGGGCTTGCCTTGAGCATCCCTCTTCCACTGAGCTCTTTCCACACAAATGTATGAAAGGACTTGGCCCAGCCTTTGATCAAAATTGACTCTTCTAGTATAAGGATGTGGGTCTTCTTGCATCATTGGCTAATGGAGCGCCAACCTTACACTCTCTGGGCTGAAAACCAAGGGTCATCCTCGGACCATGATGCTCCAATTTTTGGGATGTGGATTCACACTAGTGTCATGGTTTTTATTAACTCATGCATTAGTATAGAACTCTTGCACCATCAAGATCCCAATTTCCAGGATAGGATTGGTTAGGACTTCCCAACTTCTCCTCTGGATTTCTCTTCGGATCTCCGGGTACTCATTCTTTTTTAGCCCAAAGAGGACTTCAAGAATCACCCTATTCTTTGCCACTACTTCATAGAAGTGGTCTTGATGGAATTTAGTGATAAATCTCTCCATCTTCCAAGGTTCAGAGGTGGAAGCAACTGTTTTCCCTTTCCTCTTTCTAAAGGGTTCTCCGACTTTAGGTGCCATAAGTGTGAATGGAAAGCAAAAAGTAAGGTTTTTTCAACACCAAAATTAAAAGTTTTGCTCGTCCTCGAGCAAAATAAGATGAAAAGAGTAGAAGAAGAAGAGAATTGGTAGAGAAAGGAGAAGATGGGATTCGGCCAAGTAGGGTTTTTAGTGTATGATGTGTGTGTAAGAAGGGTTGGAAGAAGGGGTATTTATAGGGGTGGAATAGGGTAGGGTTCGAATGAATAAGTGGGAATTGGGTGGAAAATTTTGAATTTGAAGTGGGTGGGTGTTAATGGGAGTTATGATGGTTTTGGGAAAAGATATGGAGGTGATTGGTTTGGGGTTTATGGGGAAGAGTGTGTGGGGAAGAGTGAAAGTAAGAGAGAGAAAAAGGTGGGGTAAGTGGAGATTCTGTGGGACCCACTGATCTTAAAGGGCTAGGGAATTCGAGTTTCCTGCCAACTTGTGGGCGTTGAACGCCCAGCTCCTGCTCCTAGCTGGCGTTCAACGCCAGCTATGTGCTCCTTTGGGGGCGTCGAACGCCCATTAAGGTGCTCATTCCTGGCGTTCAACGCCAGGTCTCTGCCCCCTGGCTGGCGTTCAACGCTAGCTTCATGCTCCCTGGCTGGCGTTCAATGCCAGCAATGCTGCTCCTCATGGGCATTGAACGCCCACTCTGGCTCCCTTGTCTGGCGTTCAACACCAGCAAGGTACCTTCTCTAGGGTGTTCTGTTTTCCAGCTCTGATTGTTTCTGTTTCTGTTCTAACTACTGCACATGATCACAAACTTAAACAAATATAAAAATTAAACTGATATAACTGAAATACACTTAATGAAAAACAGGAATAACTTTAATTATGGTTGGGTTGCCTCC